>NC_056745.1:1492224178-1492404178 GCF_019279795.1 Protopterus annectens | reverse complement strand
CTACTGACTTTTGTCCTGTGTTCCTTCTCGCATTTCAGACACAAACTGCCTCATCTTATACTGACTTCTAACTCTCATTAGAATTGCCCATCCTTTTACAAGTTTCAGCAACATAAAGATCTCTGCTGGCTCTTCAAATGACTCAGTCCCAGCCGTTCTGACCATTCTAATTAATCATCATTCCACATTTTCTGACTGTATACTGTCCATTAACTTCAGTGATATCATTTCTATCCTTTCAAACATTTCACACAGACAAGGTCCATCTTTTCAAATGTTTCAGATGCAGAATGTGCACTCTTAGTGGTCATCCTGTAAACTGTTCTTTGTATTACTTTTCATCTCTCAGCTGCAACAAGGTCCATTCTTTCATAAATTTCAGCCACACACTTTCTGCTCCTACTTATTTCTTCCACATGTGCTTCACCCTCCACATGTCTCAGGCGCATACTTGCACAAAATCCTGTCTCTCGTCTTGGGCACACACTCACAAACCATGCCAGCTCCCTGCTCAGGCGCGTACACACACACACCATCCTGGATCTCATCTGAGGTGCACACTCTCCCATCTAGCATCTGAGGCACACACCATCCCAGATCCCATCTGAGGTGTACATTCGCACACCGTCCCATCTCAAGTGGACATGCGCACACTGTCCCACCTTGTGTCTCAGGCGTACACTCGCACACCATCACATCTCATGTCTCAGGTGCACAACTCGCACATCATCCCGACTCGCGTCTCAGGGACCCAACTCGCACCTCATCACTTCTCACGTCTCAGGCACACACACACACTACATCACATCTCACATCACAGGCACACACACCCCATTTCGTGCCTCAGGCACACACTCGCACCCAGTCTGGTGCCTCAGGCACACTCGTACACCACCATGTTACGCATGCACACATACACAAACCCTCACTTCTCATGTCTCAGATGCGCACTCGTTCACCGCCCCCCCCAGCTCCCGTTTCAGATGCGCACTCACACACCACCCCCCCAGCTCCCATCTCAGACACGGACCCGCACACCGCCCCCCATCTCCCGTCTCAGAGGTGTACTCGCACACCACCCCCTGGCTCCCATCTCAGGT
Organism: Protopterus annectens; assembly: GCF_019279795.1. Lineage (NCBI taxonomy): Eukaryota > Metazoa > Chordata > Ceratodontiformes > Protopteridae > Protopterus > Protopterus annectens. The sequence continues at coordinate 1,492,403,078 of NC_056745.1, read as the reverse complement.
GCGCATTAGTACACCATCCTGGATCCCATCTGAGGCACACACTCGCACCCAGTCTCCTGCCACAGGCGCACACTCGCACCCAGTCTCCTGCCACAGGCGCACACTCGCACCCAGTCTCCTGCCACAGGCGCACAGTCTCCTGCCTCAGGCGCACCGCACCAGGCTCCTGCCTCAGGCGCACACCGCACCCAGGCTCCTGCCTCAGGCGCACACCGCACCCAGGCTCCTGCCTCAGGCGCACACCGCACCCAGGCTCCTGCCTCAGGCGCACTTCCACTCCAGGCTCCTGCCTCAGGCGCACACCGCACCCAGGCTCCTGCCTCAGGCGCACACTCGCACTCAGGCTCCTGCCTCAGGCGCACACTCGCACCCAGGCTCCTGCCTCAGGCGCACACTCGCACCCAGGCTCCTGCCTCAGGCGCACACTCGCACCCAGGCTCCTGCCTCAGGCGCACACTCGCACCCAGGCTCCTGCCTCAGGCGCACACCGCACCCAGGCTCCTGCCTCAGGCGCACTCGCACCCAGGCTCCTGCCTCAGGCGCACACTCGCACTCAGGCTCCTGCCTCAGGCGCTGCACTCCAGGCTCCTGCCTCAGGCGCACACTCGCACCCAGGCTCCTGCCTCAGGCGCACAGTCGCACCCAGGCTCCTGCCTCAGGCGCACAGTCGCACCCAGGCTCCTGCCTCAGGCGCACAGTCGCACCCCGTCTCCTGCCTCAAGTGCACACTTGCACACCACCATGTCTCAGGAGCACACACCATCATTTCTCATGTCTCAGGTGCATATTTGTATACCACACCTTCTCACATCTCAGGTATACAGTCCCATATCACCCCTTCTCACATTTCAGGTGTACACTCGCATACCTCCCCTTCTCATGTTTCAGGTGCACACTTGCACACCATCCCTTCAAGTCTCGGGCGTGCACTTGCACACTACCCCTTCTCATGTCTCAGGTGCACACTTGCACACCACCCCTTCTCACGTCTCAGGCGCACACTTGCACACCACCCTTCCTCAGGTGTACACTTGCACACCACTCCTTCTCACATCTGAGGCACGCACTTGCACACCACCCCTTCTCACATCTCTGGCGCACACTTGCACATCACCCATTCTCACATCTCAGGCACACACTCCCACACCACCCCTTTGCCTTTCATTTCTCTTTCACATTCTTCCTGTTTAGTTGTGTCTTCATCTGTGACTTTACAGAAAGCACATGGGGAGCATGGGCTACAAAGTCATACCTTTCTTTAAATGAGATGCAAGGAGGTGGTACATTGACACTGACTCATTTGTCCTCACTTGCATGAATATATACGTGTGTGTGTGTGTATTACATAAGCATTACTTCATATCTGGTAAACATCCAGGTCTTATCAAATGACATTCAGATTGTTCTGTTTCTGGACAGCAATCACCTGTCTGTAAGAACCCATAATGTGCATTATGTCATACTAGAAGGTACGCTTCATTTAATCTTTTTATTTCTGTTTAGCACCTGTATAGATGAACACAGACAGATGGACTTTACCGTCAGACCCAGGAATACAGAAGGCAGGAAAGCACACAGATCAAATAAATTTCAAAGTCCAAGACTACAGAGAAATATTAATTAGTGCAGAAAATGTAATTAAAGTGCATTACAGTCAGGTATCAAGTTTTGCCTAGACATTGACTTAAGTGTTATCCCTTACAGGATCCTGCTGCAGTTATTTTAAATCAGCATACGTGAGAGAGAGTCTGTTACAACGTTCTGTAATGAGGGACATCTTTTGTACTGCCAAAATTATGGGCAAACTTTCACTGAAAATTTTTGGGGTGAAAACTCTGTACTTTCCTGCTTCCAAATCCTATCTCTTTTGGATGAAGCTGCTTAAAAAGTAATAGCTTTGAAGGCACAAAGTAACCAATGGGGAATGCAGATGAACCACTGTAAGGAGACAGTAGAGAGGTTTTAGGCTGGATGCTCACAGACAGCACTACTGAGGGATACATGCCAAGGCTTAGGAGGCTGTCTAAACTCATCCATTTACTCAGTTACAATTGTGCTCGGCTCTTGAAGACTGGACTCTGAAACGGCATATTTTTGTCAAGTATAACCGGTAATCTTAGTATCCAAGACTGACAGTAGTGGAACTGTTGTACTTGCTACTTCTTAAACTGCAGACACAGCTTCAGGAATATGTGGATGGGAAATGTGTGCTACTTTTACATGTCTACTTAGCTTAAAATTTATAAGTGGGGTCAGAATGTTAAAGAGGTCAGGCCAAAGGCCACTGTACCTAAATGAGGCCAGCTGTTTCAATGTCTATATTGGGGGGGGGGGGTCTCCAGCTGGTGGGTGACTAGAGTGACATAAGTTTAGAAAGAATAGTTGTAGAACATCTTACCATAATGACAGATGTCCCTCTCTTCACTATTGCAGTATTCTTTACACGAGAGATATCCCCGCCTTAGGGCACCCGTCGGCCGGTATACAAAAATCTTTCACTACAGCAAGGTGCGTGGTATGTCACATGTAGGCTCCTATCATATATCAGCCATAAAAGTGATGTACGTACAAACCATCCTCAGAACTGAATGTCCCAGGAGGAATGCCAGCCTAAGGAAAACAGGGTATGAACATCCAAGGTGAAAAACCAAAAGCCAGGGAAAGGAAGGAGGGAATGGAATACTGCAACAGTGAAGAGGATGACATCTATCATCATGGTAAGATTTTACACAGCTATTCCATGTCCCTCTATTCATCTGTTGCAGTACAAAAGCTCACGAGGAGAGGGTGTAGGTGACTTTGTAGAGCTCTCCAGAAAGCCATGGGGTACGGCTCTGTCAAAACTTGTTCTAGACTGCCATGCAATTTGTAATATTTGGTGAAGGTATGTAAAGAAGTCCATGGAGCCACTTCAAGAATATAGTTAGTATCTAGTCCTTTGAAGAAGGTGCGAGATGAAGCTACAGCCCTAGTGGAGTGAGCCTTTACAGACGAGGAAAGGCTCTTACCATGATTAACATTAATAGCCTTAAAAATCCAACTAGAAATAGTCTGCTTGGAAACAGGGAATCCCAGAGCCCTGAGATGATAGGAAACAAAAAGCTGGTCCGATTTCCTGATATACTTTACTAAGACAAGACTGAAGTTAAGTTGTCTATGCACATCCAGGGTGTGCAGCACCTTCTCACTCAAATTCTGGGGAGAAGAAAATAAGGTATGAATGAACTGATTAAGTGACACATCATTGACTACCTTGGACATAAAAGAAGAGTTAGTCCACAAGGACACCCTTTCTTTATGAAAAGCCAATAAGGAAGGAGAAGCCATAATGGCTTGGGGTTCAGACACACATCTGGCTGAAGTTAAAGCTTGTAGAAGTACAGTTTTCCAGGAGCAATGGTACAGGGAAGCTAATGAAGCTGGCTCTAAAGGGGGAAGATGCAGCTTTTCCAGTACAAAATTAAGATCCCAGGGAGGAGAAATAGGTTTACTGGGAGGTCTAATGTGAAGGACACCTTTAAGAAATTGTTTAGTCTCAAATTTCCTAGCTGGGGGGGGGTAAAAGCAGAAAGGCAGAGATACCGGACATGTGGGCCTTCGCAGAAGAGTAAACCAAGCCAGCACTGAGCAAATCACACAGGTCAGACTGAACCAAGGAGAGTTCTATTGATAGTGGATAACCAATGTGAAAATCTCTTCCACTTGCATAAGTAAGACTTTCTGGTACTGGGTTTTCCTGGCCTCCTGCAGGACCCTTAGCACATCCTCTGAGAACAGGTATCTAAAAGGAATTAAAGCATTATCATCCACAGAGTCAACTGAAGGGTTGACAAGTGGGGATGGATGAGAGTTCCTTTGTCTTGTGTGAGAAGGTCTGGCCTGTGAAGTAACTTGTGGTGACGGACCCCGGCTAAATGTAGGAGAAGAGTAAACCAATGATGTCTTGGTCAAAAGGGAGTCACCAGCAAGATTTTTGGGTTGTCTTGCTGAACTATGAACAGGACATTTGGAATGAGTGGAAGGGGAAAGAATGCATACAGAAACATCACCTTCCAAGAGAATGAGAGGATATCCACCTTCCAAACCAGAGGATTTGGAAGTCTGCTCATGGAGGGGGGAAAGAAATCTACTTGAGGTATACCCCACTGGTGAACATCATCCAGAATCACCCACTGGTGGACAATATCCAGAAACACTTCCCTTTGAAGCATCCCTTCATGCAACTGTGATAGGGACTTGCTCAATGAGTCTCCTACACAATTTTGGCTGGATTATACAACACTGTCTGAAGAGTCACCTGATATTGGACTGCCACCTCCCAAGCCTGAAATGCCAGTCTGCACAGTAGGTAGGATTCGGTTCCCCCTGCTTGTTCACATACCAGAGGACCATTATATTGTCTGTGAACATCTTCAAAGGTCCTGGGAGGAAGAGAAGATGAAAGGTCTGATTGGCTAGCAGCAGTGCCCTCATCTCCCGTACACTGATATGTTCCCTTTGTTTGGGGGGGGGGCATACTCCTTGTGCTCTCAAATTTCTGAACGCTTCCTCCCAAGCCCATATCCAAAGCATCTATGAACAGCTCTTGGACTGGTGTCAGAGGATTCAAGGAGACTCCTGGGTTGAGTAACACTTGCTGGATCCACCACTGGAGGTCCTCCTTCAGACAGGAGATGAGAGGAATTGGAAAGTCCATAGGATGTGAATGCTGCATCCAGACTGACTTCAGGAACCACTGGAGTTCTCTCATGTGAAGTTTGGCCAGAGGTAACATTGGGACATTGGATGCCATGAAGCCCAAAACTCTGAGAAACTCTGTGGCTGAAATGTGGTGTAGAGGCAGAAGGTTTTGGAAGTAGGAGGTGAGGTCCTGAGCCTTACGAGGAGGAAGAGAGATCCCCTCATAAGGGTCTTGTCCATATCCTGCACCTCAGGAAGATGTGACCCTGAGAGGAGGCGAGACCAGAATTTTGTGGTTTATGTTAAATCCCAGATGTAGAAGAGGAGAAATAGCACACAGGACATTTTGCTCCAAGATCTCTGAGGGGGTTTCCAGAAAGAGGAGATCATCCAGGTAATGGAAAACATGGATGTTTTGAAGCAATCACAGGAGCTAGATATTTTGTGAAAACCCTTGGTGCAGGAGAGAGGCCAAAAGGCAAGGCAGATAACTGAAAATGCCAGGAAGCCACAGAGAAACAAAACTTCCTGCAGTTGGGGTAAATGAGTATGTTGTAGGTATGTATCTTTGATATCCAAGGAGGCCAAGAAGGCTTGCGGCAGAATAAGAGGGAGCAAAGTTTGAAGTGTTAATATATGAAGGTGGGTACCTTCAGGAAGGTGTTGAGATAAAGATCCAGAATGGGTCTTCAAGAACCATCCTTTCTGGGCACTCGGAACATTCCGAAGTAGATGCCTCTTCCTTTTTGGTCTTGAGGACCCTCCTGAATGGTCCCTTGTCTCAGCAGGTCTAGCAGTACCTCTAAAGGAGGGTAGTTACTCCCTTGGTGGTTGAGGGATTCACCTAAAGGAAGGTAGTGAATCCCCTACCAGAACGTATCATGTTGAATGATGGAGAGAACCCAGGTGTCGAGTTATGCTTTCCCAGGTTGTCAGACAGACAAAGGTGCTGGGAAAGAGGAAAGCGGGCAAGGTGGTTTGGGCAGTCTGAGGGAATCAGGCCTGTCAGTAAAGGGCCGTTTCTGAGCCGGCGTTGCAGGGGAAGCCCTAGACTGCTGAGGCCTCCTACCACTGTTTTTAGTTTTAGGTGGAGGAGGGTAAGAACGTCTACATACAAAAAAATAGTTCAGCTGGATAATTCCTTTGAAATGTGGTCAGAAGGGAAACAAAGATGTGTTTCAATTACTGTAATTCCTTACCTTTTCCTGGAGGGACTTAAACAAGTTAGCTGCTGCATGGCAAACAATGCAGAGAGGTCCAAAGGTGCGTCTATACTTTTAGCTTTAATATCATCTGGTAATGGCCAGAGTCTTAACTCAGGGGAATCTCCTTAAGTCACAGCCAGAGGCAGAGCCATAACTGCATTTGATGGAGTAAGCAGGCTACTTGAGAGGAGGCTTCCATCAAAGATGCAGCCAAAATCATATTTTCTGAATCGGGCATATCAGAAATGACCTGAGAGAGAGCTGAGACAGAAGCTCTAGGACAAATTTAGTCATGTGTGTTTTGTAATTAATGGCTCTAAATGCCAAGGTGGCAGAAGTATACACTTTTTTGCCCAGCCTTTCCAGGATACTACTGTCCTTATCAGAAGGAAAGAGAGTAGTTGAAGGTAATAACCAATAGGTCTGCTGAAGAACATCTGAACAAGAACTTGCAGTCCTCAGGTGCCTTGTAAAACTGGTCAGGCTTCTTAGGGGCAGGTGGCTGGGAATCTGGGAGGCAGAGGCAAAGGTATCTAGAAATGCAGATAACATAGGAGGAAAAATCTAAAGGCTAGGGGATTCCACCTTCAGAAGATCATAGCATCTCGTTTTTACTTCAGATACCAGAGTGTTATCCCATTTGAAATGATCCCTCATTTTAACTGGAGTCTCTCCAAAGGAGAATTCTTCCATGGGTGAGTCAGTACCATTGGAGTCTTCCTCTGGGGAAGCATAATCTAAAGGGGAGGGGGCCTGTGAGGAATAGGCCAGGGATGCCTCTTCCTATGATGAAATCTCTTCCCTAACCCTTTTAAGTGGAGAAGCAGTGCAGGGGGGTGGGGGTGGGACTGAAACATCAGGAGGAGGCCTAAGGGCCATAAGGGCCTTGAAACGGGCTTGGGTGAATTGTTTCCAATAACTTTGAGGGTCTTTAGGAGGGGACAAGTGTTTAGTTTCCTACTTCTTTATAAGATTCAGGTCAAACCTATGTAATACAGGAGGCCAGGGCACAGGCCTACATTCAATAATATCAGAGTGAACTTCCTTCGGTAATCTTGAACCTCGGTTACCCTGTAACAACCAAGAGAGATGCCTGCTCAGCCTCTGAGTACGTGCCTGTGGTTGTATTCAAGGCGGGCTCAGTATCGGAACCAGGAACTGTACATATCTCTGGGCTCTCCTCTGCCTTAGGAGGAACATCTGTGGTAAGAGGAGCAAGCAGAAGGTTCAGGCCTTGGTTTTTTGGCCTTCCGCTTTGTAACCGACGTCACTTTTATGGCCGATGTATGATGGCAGGCTACATGTGACATACCACGCAGCTTAAAGTAGCAAAAGACTTTTGTATACTGGCTGACATCAGGTGGCCTACGGCGTGATATCCCTCATGTAAAGAATACTACAACAGATGAATAGAAGGACAGCAGCATAACTTTTGTCTTACTTAACACTATTTTTTTCCTTTCACACCATCATGGAGGTAGTGCACTTAAAGCCCAGCCATACAGGTATAAACCTTGACAGAGTTCAAGATGCCTGGATTACTGTCAGGGAGTTCAACAACATACATGAATACCATATGGGCTAGGAAGTAAATCACTATGTTGTAGAGGAAACACTCAGCGTCTCTCCCAACCTTGTGTTCCTGCTTCAGTCTTCTTATTCACTATAGCAAAGACTACACCTAGTAGTTTTACAGTTTTATTATTCACTATAGCAAAGACTACACCTAGCAGTTTTACAAGGAATGCAAAATTCATTAACTGCTGCTCATTAACTTTTTCCCCAAGAAAAGTAAACATTAACACGTCTGTGTACACAATATTCATGACAATGTGAGGATAAACAAAGTTCTTTCTTTTATCTGTACAAAATTAACTTGCAGTTTTGTTTTTTTAACCTCACAAATGCTAAACTGAAGTCATCAACTGCACAAAGAAAGCGTGCTAATGTTTGGCAGCTAACCAAAACAGTAGCATTCCATGCATAATAAATGAGACAGCTAAAATCGGAAGTACTTGCCCCATTAAATAGCATTAAATAGTTGTAAGAAGTCTGCTGTGTGTAAATAATTTAACAGTTATTTATCTTGTTAAACAGGTAGTTCATGTGAATGCATTTTCTTATTAACAGATGTCAACTAGAATAATTTGCTGTCCCTTTTTTTAAAATGGGTTAGTTTCTTCTTTCTGTAGCACACAGGCCATGTCAGACCCATGTTAACATTTTAGAAATGTTGTGTGTTTTAATCATTTATTAGCTATTTAAGTTAGGTAACCACGGGATTTTGAATAGCAGTCTGATATGAAAACAAATTTATTCCCATTTTGAAGGGCAATCCAATAGAATACATCTTAAAAATGTTATACAATGCAGTCTCAATCAAAACATTAATAAAAATACATTTGGCATAGCAAAATTTAATTATCTGGTGTATAAAGCAGTTTTGATGCATTTGCAGGACGGTGTTTATGACTTCAGTGGACTAAAGTAGTAAGCATCCCAAGTACGTTAAGATTACTTAGCCTGCAAACAGGTGTTCAAGGTGAGATGTACAGGGTAGCTACGTGTTAAAGTGCAAACTTTCACATTTTCCTGAAATAAAATTTGCCACATGATAAACGGCCTGCCTAGCTTCAAGAATGAAAGGAAATGAACAAAAGCAGCAGTAAAATAAAATCACCGCTATGTAACAGTAGCAGACTACAACCAGGACAGAAGTCAGGCTTTCAACTGCAGAGAAAGATGTCTGCGTAACTTCCGGGAGTTTGGATAACATTGGGACTGTACACATCAAAGCGGAATTATTTGCATACTGTAATATATTTGCATGGTCTACGTCAGTCTGGGGCTTGTTAATGAATATAGTAGACAGGAGTAGTCCTAGTACAGAGTCCTGTGGGATTCCTATGGTGACTGGGAGAGAGCAGGTGAAATACTGGTTCCTTTTAACTGCTTGTTGCTTTCTTACTAGATAACCAAAGAACCATCCATGTAAGGTAGTATTGGAAGACACCTACAGAACAAAGTTCAGTGAAGTAGTTGGAGTAAAAGTTAAATCTATGAACATGGTGAACACTTCCGGGGTTGGGAGGTTGGCATAATAGTTACAGTATTTACCTTACAGACACAAGGTGCAGGGTTTGATTCACACATTGGATAACTGACTAGGTTTAAAATAGCCTACAAAGGCAACTAGCGTAGTAATAATCTATGAACCTAGACTGGCTTATACTGTTGCTAAAATGTGAAAAAGCATTGGTTGCACTATGACGGGGTTAATAATCTATGAACCTAGACTGGTTTATACTATTGTTAAAATGTGCAAAAGCATTGGTTGCACTATGACAGGGTTTAATCTGCTGCAATTCAGAGAAGAGGTTATTTAAGCAAAACGCACGACTGAGTGTAGGTAATGCTGTATTTACTCACAGTTTGTGTGGTTTGATCACATTGGTGAAGCTTGATTCTTCCACATTTTCAGATGTACTGTGCAAGCGTGGAAGCGCAAGTCCCATATGCATGCACTGTGCATTGGTGCTGTTGAACAGAAACAGGCAACCAAGCAACAGAGAAAAAAAACCTCTGCTGCCTTTTATTTATTTATTTTTTTAATATGAAGCAAAAATGTGGATCTTCTCCAAACATCAAGACAGCTGTAATGAGACAGCAAAAACACAGGAAAATTGGGTACATTTTGTTTAGCTTTACAGAATGTACCCAATTTTTCCTGTATTTGCCCTATCCTTGGTAGCATATATCAACAGAAAATTCAGGCCACTGAAGTAGGAAGCAGACAGACTTTTTTCTATTAGTATATGCTTGAGTTATGTGTACTGCGGTGGTGGTGCTGCTGTAGCGTTGTCGCCTCACAGTTAGACGTTGCCCATTCGATTCTCAGTTAGAGCGTCTTCTGTGTGGCGATATGCGTAAATGGGCATTCCTTCGTTGAAGGTTGTGCGTTAGGCCCGGCAAGCCAGCACGTAAAAATCTACTGCCAATCATTAGCGGACCGGAGTTCCGCTGTAGCGACCCCTAACTGGGAAAAGCCGAAATACACAAACAAATATATGCTTGAGTTACAATGGGCATGATGGTTGGGCTGACCAATCAGCGTGCACATTTTTTAATACTAATGGGAATTCATCGTATAATTGAATTTAAGTATAGTTATAAGCAGGGCATGGTCATACTTGAAGTATTTTTGATGCGGGGGATACTGCAATGGGCGAGTAGTTACCGAACTCTGTAGATGTGCCCTCTTTATGTGAAGTATAATAAATCATTTTTTCTGACTAGATGGGCTGTACTTTTTGGATGTAGATGTAATTATCAGTACGGAGACAGGAAAAGCAATGACATCAGCAGCCATTTTGAGCAGCCAGAAAAGAGTTGGTCAGTAGCCAGGGAGGTTGTTTTTTTTTTTTTTTTTTTTTTTACCTCAAGTGGGAGATATCTAATAGTGGAGGTAGGTTAGAGGGGCTGAAATCAAATGGCTGAGGACAGTTAAGACAGGATACAGGTACGGAGATGGTATTTGTGAGGGACCGCAGTAGGGTTATAAATTGTGTGAGGGTCATGCAGTAGGGATTATAAACTGTGTGAGGGACACACAGTAGGGTTATAAATTGTATGAGGGTCATGCAGTAGGGGGTTATAAATTGTGCGGGATTTAATCAGTAATATTAGTGGTTGCGGGGTGGCAGTAGTAATTTGGCCAAGATGTAATACTCAATTCATGGACAACCATAAAAGTTTTGGGCAGTTTATTTTGGAGGCTGTTATAATAGGTGTGCTTATGCTTGATATGGTACTTTGTGATGTCTCTTAGATGTCTAAATTGTTGGGATGTATACTTTGTGTCCTACTTTTGTGCCACTCTTTCCAGCCTTTTTCACATTGTGGCGTCAGTTTTTTAATTTCCTTTGTTAACCTTGGTGCTGAGTTGGACTTAACCTTGTCCCAGAACATAACAGCATAGTTAATTTTTTTAGGAATATATCACTGAAGTGTATAACAGCAGTGTCACGGGGAAAAGATTTTAGTATATTCCACTTAGAGTGCATTAAAGTTTTGAGAAAGGTTCTTTGTTAATATAGCTGAGTTACATATTTGTTTGCAAATGACTTATTTTGAATATTTAATTTCTGACTTGTATAAGTTTTGTAGATGTACTTCTCACCTCACAGACTAGTAACCAAACCAGAAGTTGAAAAAACAGTGAAAACTGTTTAATGGAACACAGCAGCAGAAACAGGCAAAACTATTCGATGGGTGAGAGAAAGAATATATGAACATGAAAGAGATATTAAAAATAAAAAAGACAGGAATGCTTTGCTTAGACATATCCAAAAAACGCTGGACACAAATGTGGGTATTTTGTCATAGAACAGCTTAAGAGGGATGACAGGGGTAGAACTGTGCAAGAACATTTGCTTGTGAGGGAATTGAAATGGCAGCTCAAGTTAAATTCTCTAGTGGAGCCAGGACTTAATGACACTTGCTCCATTTCACCTATTTGATTTCTAAAAAGCCCAGAATGTTAATGTGATCGTATTTGAACATTTAGTATTTTTATTTAAGTCGTTTTTATCTTGGAAGGGATTGTTCACAGTTTTTATTGACATTTGTTTAATTAATGAGCTTAGAGTCTTGTGATGGTTTTAATTACTATTTATACTGATTGAACGGGCTGGTTCATTGTTCTGATGATGTCCTGACGGATGAAAGCGCTAAACCTTTCGTTTCTGTTGCTGTGTTCCATTACAGTTTTCACTGGTTTTTCGGCTTCTGTTTTGGTTACTAAGTTAGTAGATGGTCACTTATGCTCTCTAGTAAGCAACTCTTGAGTTTATTTTGTTACATTTACTAGTAAGTATCCAGTCTAAGGCCAATTGCCTACCTGTGTTTTTGTGGCCCCTAAAGGCAGATGTGATTAACTGTATAAAGCCGTAGAGGCTTTTGGGGTGTTAGACTGGCAGGTCATCAGTAGTAGGATCTTAGGAAGTTACTAGGCTAATGGCCCTAGAGCCCTTACAAGCCTCGCCAAGTTCTACCTTTATTTCCACAACCAGCACTTATTGCCCCTGTCCAAGAGGGAGACAGGTGAGACCTCTGGGGTGAATTTATGTTTACCCACAAATTGCCCTGATTGCTTTTGAAGAGGGCCAATGAGGTGCTCTATTTGTCATGAAGTGGGAGTCTGTTCCAAAGGTTTGGTAACCTCTGGGAGACAAATCTGTCCCTCCAGCAGGTTATATTAATGTCACATACCAGGTAGGTTAAGGTCTGTAGAGAGAGTAATTGATGTACCATTTGACTTGCTGATATGCAGCATTTCCAATAAAGCAGGATCAGAGATTGCCTTATATGCAAGGCAAAGTTCGCCTCTGAGTAGTCTGTATGAAACAGAATAAAGTGACAGTGATTTCAGATGATCCACATAGGACAGATGCTGAAGACCTTGAATGTTCCTTGTGAGGAACCTTAGTGGTTTTTCTAATTGCTGCAGGTGCTTGGAAAGGTACATACCAAAAGGGGAGATGAACTTTATTATTGGCCTGATGAGAGAAGAGTACAGGGAGGTTATGACTTTTTTTCTGGAGGCAATGCCCTTACTTATCCTTAGCGATACTCCTGTTTATCCTACAGAACTCACCTACCTGTGTTACTTATCCTTAGCGATACTCCTGTTTATCCTACAGAATTCACCTACCTGTGTTACTTATCCTTAGCAATACTCCTGTTTATCCTACAGAACTCACCTACCTGTGTTACTTATCCTTAGCGATACTCCTGTTTATCCTACAGAACTCACCTACCTGTGTTACTTATCCTTAGCGATACTCCTGTTTATCCTGCAGAACTCACCTACATGTTACTTATCCTTAGCAATACTCCTGTTTATCCTACAGAACTCACCTACATGTGTTACTTATCCTTAGCGATACTCCTGTTTATCCTGCAGAACTCACCTACATGTGCCTATTTGCACATTAATTTCCTTGCACTCTCATCAATGAGCCAGGAATTTTCTTAGTCATGCAATTGTCCTGCCCACACAATGTGATCTATTCCAAAAAAACTTTACAATTATATAATGTTTATTTGAAAAGCACAATGACTTATGATTTATATTTATAAATGTTCTCTTGAAATATGGATTACTGTTATCTTTTACATTGTAACATCTACTTAAACTAACCTGTTTTTTTCTTTTTCTTTGAATACCACCTGAATATTGTCTGAAATGATCATGTAGTAAATTTGATAGTCCATGTTACTATTTTTGTATACTCTGCATCTTGCTGGTTCTGCATGTTCTATGTTGACTCTGTTGGAGCCCATGTAGGACGTAGTCCGGGATGTTATCAGGTCACATAAATGCTGTGTTTTTGGCCTTAGAGGGGGCGTTTACAACCTGCTCTTTAGAGATACAAGTTAGGGGACAGGTGGTAGGGATGTCATGGGGATAGGGTAGTGAAGTTTTCACATAACCTATGTCCACAGGGTCATATATGTGTTATTAATTAACAGTTCGGCACAAATCTAGGCCTTTCCTTTTATGTTATGCATGCAACTAAAGAATGTCTTATAGTTTTCTTTAGTTCAGAAAGCTAAATCGGATTCATAGATTGCTTTGGAGGACTTCACAAGGAATCTTATTCACTTGTTGAGAAGGGAGTGTTTCCAATTTAGGGCACACTTCCTGTTACTCTTATGTTTAGGTTTCGTAGTATTATTGTTTCATGATACAAATGGGGAGATACCCACTGTAAATTATGTTCGACTGTGATAATGTTATTACCTGGGGGCATATATAAACCATATAAGCAGAGGATTTTTCTAATATAGATTCTGAGGGGGGATATCAATGGTTGTGCATTGTTAAACAGTGTTCTCTCCTGTCTATCTGATGAATCTGGGCATCTTGGGGCAATGTAGAAATTGCCTCATGTACACAGACAACCCTCTCCTCCTACTCCCAAACACTACAACCTGTGAGAGATGCACTTATCTAGCCAAACTGGAGGTAAAGCTCCAACCAAGCCTGAATTTGACATTCAAAAGGAGAAGGTAAACACTTGCACCGCACCACATTGTCACACAGTCTCACTAAATCTACACCACCAAAATCCACACACAGAAACACAAAAACATTCACAGAGGCTCTCAATAATAATATGCCCAAGCAACAGAGACCTCCAAAGCAGAAAAGCAAGCAACTTCCACCCCCCAACACAACCCAAATGACACACAGCCCATAGACTCAGTGTGCCACTCAACCACAGCCAATAAGGCAAAACAACGTATCCAACACACTAGTCATAGGTGACTCTATAGTCAGGCACACTGATGTCCCACTCAGCAGGCTAAACAAGGAGAAGGTTATTGTCATCTGCCAGGATCCGCCACATAACCCATGCACTCAGGTCACTCCACAACAAGTACAAATATGACTCTGTCATTGTCAATGTTGGTGTGAATGACCTGAGACTTACCTCCCTGGACTATATTAAGAGACATGGAAGAGATCTCTGATCTTGTAGCCCAGGCAGGTACGACCCTAACCCTGAGTAGCATTCTGCCATCGCCCAGAATGATACCGCAGTACAAGGACAAAATGATTGACTTCAACAACTGGCTAAGCTTCTGGTGTCATTCTAAGGGGATCCAGTACCGTCTGCTTGGGATGACATGGTTGACAGACCACGATGCTTTGCCAGAGATGGCCTGCACCTATTGCCCCTGGGATTCCAGATACTGGCTAAGGCTCTTGCCACCCCTATAGTGCCTTTTTTTAGGCAAGGTTCAAATGACAAATTCACCACAGTAACAGGAACAGACAAGCAAAAACTGAGGATAATGCTACAAGTCTAAATCTCAAAATGCACTCACTCGAGGCACTCCTTAAAATGAAGAACATCGATATCTGTGCAGTGACTGAGACTTGGTTCAATGCTCCAGAGACCACCATTGCACTACCAGGCTATAAATCATACCACACTTTTTGGCCATGTAAACTGGACCGGAACACCAAAGGCAGAGGTGTGTCCATATTCATTAAGGGTATCCACACCTCCAAGCTAGTTGCTCAGCATAATGCATCCAAGGTTATCCAAGTGCAACTAACTCTGGGCAAAACTGCAATGCAAATTGTAGCTTGCTACAGATCACCCACCATCCCCAAGGATTCCCACTCCTCTTTTCTTGATGTACTGGAAAATATTCGGGTTTGACCAAATACCCTAATAATGGGCGATTTCAACTACCCCACCATTAACTGAGAAAACTACTCATGCACCAACTCCTTCACTCAACGCTTTCTGGAATTCATAAACTCCAATGCCCTGGATCAACTTATCCACAACTCCACCAGGGGCAACAATATCCTAGACCTAGTCATAACCAACATGAGTGACCGGTGTTCTACACCTGAAGTCAACTCCTCGTTGGTCCGATCCGACCATAAGCTAATCACCCTTGATATCCACATCTCGCCCCACCCCCCATTAAGGAAACCACGGTAAAAAATTTCTCCAAAGCCAACTTCATGCTTCTTAAAACAGAAGTGGTCAACTTGATGACACCCATGTAGATGGGCAATACAGTTCCGACTGCTGAATCCTACACAAATGCACTCTATAAGCACTTACAAGACTGCATGGATCGTGCTATCCCAGACAGAACCAAGACGCTATCCTCCAAAAAAAGAAGTCAATCTGGTGGTCTCCTACCATAAACAAAATGTACAACAGAAGGAAGAAATTGTTGCAAAGGAAAGTAAAATCCCATGAGTGGAGGAGCTCACTTTTTGAAATACAACTTAAAGCATGTTACAAATTATCGCATAAAATTAGCAACAGAAGCAAGTACAACAAAAGTGAAGACGAGAGTAATCCTAGCACTTGAATATACACTTCCAAAAATTATATTCCATTGCACCAGAAACACCCAATATTTCAGGCAACCACAAACAAAAGTGAAAGGTTTGCATTTTTAATTCCTTCTAAAAGCCATCAGTGAGACTTGACTTCCAATACTAACAAGCAGAACCTCGTTACTGCCAGACTATTAACTATTCAAAAAGACACAAACATTACTGCCCAGTATTAAAAAATACCTCATCACAAAGGAATCGCGCTGTTTCCGAAGATGTACAGACAGCAGTACCACAGATGTAATTAGACCACTACATCGCTCAACTTGGGCAAAAGACCTTTTAGTAAACCTGGGCCATTTTCACGGAATAGAAATTCAGCTACCATAAGACAGGAAATTACTTTTGATACCTTCAATAAAAAAGATTTTTTTCTGATGAATGAAAAATGCTAAATCTATGTGGACAAAAGTTAGAATACAGCCAATATAGAATGCACATCTACTAATGCATACTGTCATGTACTATGGATGCATCACCTTCAGATGCAGGTAAATAGGTGCATCTTGTACATATGACATTCTTATTCAAATAGCCAACACAAAATGTAAAACGTTGTACAATCTTTTTCTAAACACAACTTTCTGGTTTCACATATACCTTTGTTTAGTGCACCTTATTTTTTTGAACTATCCGTGTAATGCGTTTGTGTGCTAATTAAAAGTCTGGGTCATGGATGAAAGGCCCAGTTTACATATACACTCATCTGGTTAACAAATACAAATAAATTGTTCACCATACACTGAGCAGTAGTGCATGAACCGTACTCCATTTACAAGATGTTCCCTTCCTCAGCACGAAATAGAAAAACTTACTTGCTAATGGATCCATAAAATGCTACACTGACTTAAAATGCTTCAGCTTTCTGTCCTATTCCAGACAGCTGCCAAACTTGGTTAATTTACTATTCACATCTTCACCACCTACCCCTTCAGGCAGCCACGCCAATTACATATTGTTTTCCTTCTGAGAGAAGTATATTTTCTCTGTTGCCCTTCTGCCGTATACAATTACAATTAGAACGTTTTCTAGAAACACAAGTACACTATAAGACATTCAGGCTGTAAGATATGTAAACAAAGGTCTGAATGCATGATCATTGCTGCAGCAAATTCTAGGTCACAGGACTTGGACCACAAGTGGGCATCTGTTTTCCATCCCAAAGCAGTGGGCTTCTTCCTTTACCCTTTAAGAGCATCAGCTAGAAATTCTATTGTGAAGGGGAGAGAAACCATCTCCATCTTCTGTGCTTACTCCACCAAACAAAGGTAACAATGTGCAGAAGGCTTTTTTGCAAACTTAACACATGGACCCTGCACAGTCCAAATCAAAAATGTCTAGAGAACAAGGTAAAGTGTTTTGCAACAGATGTATGTAAACATTCTAAGCATAACCTAAAAAGCATAAATTCCCATGCAGTTCTCATGACAATTACAGATAAAGGACATGTTCACAGAATAACCCGGGAATACAACCGTGCCAACAACAGGCCAGTTCCGGAGGACTGACCTTTAATGTACTAATGTATACAGAGAAGGAACACCTTCAGTTTCAAAGAAGGTAGACAGCCAGTTGGGAATGTGGCCCTAGAGATGACCCCAAGATACTTGTGGGGGGGGGGGGGTAGTACTTGTACAATGCTCTTGTATGATTATTATAAGGATCACTGCTGCAACAAACTGAATCACAGAACACAAACCAGCTGGAATAGCTGGGTTCCCCAGACCAAACTATGGAAATTACAGCAAGCCTTTAAGTACGGCTTCTGTGAAACTTGCCCTATTTTAAAGTAAATCTAGTCTGGAGTGTTTTCTCAATGGGTGAAATGAGTTCCAGGCGGTGGCTTTACAAAGACTGAAACAGCACATTTCCAAAAAAAAAAAAAAAAAAAAAAGGGTCATAGTTATTGGTGTAAATACAGTAGGCCCGGACATATTCCAACAGAGCTGCCCAATGTAGTCAAAGAAGAAAATAATGCAGGCTCTACCACATGTTTAGTGTATCGAAACTGGTTTGCACTGCTTCGCTAATTTTCTATGAAACAAAAGATTTGGTCTGGCTGCCTAAAGCCACTGAATTTGCTAGCATATTATCTTAGATGGAGTATAACCCCCACCACCACCTTCTGCTTTCAGTTAGATGAAAAACTGTCAGCTGAATATATTCTCAGCATGAGCTCACAGACCAGCCTGAACCTGAAGGAAAATTTGTCTGCATGGAAGATGCTGTAAAGAATTTTCCATGTAGAGATGATCCCATAAAAGGAGATCTTTCTGTTCAAGTACTGTACGCTTATACAACAAGATGGCTGAAGGGGGATTTTTCTCATGTAGTGTCCTAGGTGACCCAAAATGTAGGCTGCCCTTGAGGAAGAACTCCACACAGGAGACAGATGACAAAGGGGCATCAACAGGTAAGCTATTAAATATATTTGAGCTTTAAAGAACACAACCCTTTGCTGATGATTTCTAGAAAGTTCAGGCTCCATCACTGGTAATTAGATTTTTGGCTGAAGCCTTAGAGGATCCCTTACTATCAAGTGTTCGTTCTTTGCTAAAGAATTAGTAATAAAGCTTTAAAATAATGGGGTGGGGACACAACGGCCTGAAAAAAATCAGGATTTCTTTTTTAAATATTACTCTAATTCATTTAGGGATCCGTGGTGGTGCAGC
This sequence comes from Protopterus annectens, assembly GCF_019279795.1. Taxonomy (NCBI): domain Eukaryota; kingdom Metazoa; phylum Chordata; order Ceratodontiformes; family Protopteridae; genus Protopterus; species Protopterus annectens. Next base: position 1,492,384,584 of record NC_056745.1, on the reverse strand, counting down.
GGTAGTGTTGTTGCCTCACAGCAAGAGGTTCTCCCGTTCGATTCATGGCTGGAGTGCGTGGAGTGCCTTCTGTGTGGAGTCTGCATGTCCTCCCTGTGGTTGGGTGGGCGTTCGAAAGACATGCATAAATGGGCGTGCCTTCGTTGAAGGTTGAATGTCGAGCTGGCACCTCGGCGTTTGCGAAAGTCTACTGCCAATCATTAGCAGATTGGAGTTTCGCTGTGGCGCCCCCTAACCAGGAAAAGCCAAAAGTCCAGCAAGAACTCTAATTCATTTAGGAAGTTAACACAACATATTTTGCATCAGTTTGCATTTTCTGAAGTATAAACTCTAATGTCAAGCATTGCTGACGGAAGGGCAGTCCTCCGTGACTTATCAGAAAATCAAAAATGGTACATGGGAAAGGGCAAATATGAGACAAAAATTAGACATCCTGCAAAAAGACAAATGAGACCTGAAATGTGGATTAGAAGTACAGTTCTAGTACAACTACTGAAAGGAGTCCATGACCCTATAAAACCATTAAGTCTTCCTAAGAACAGGGGGTTGCGAATCCATTTTCAAACATGCACCAGGGAACACACCCCAAAACTAAGAGTTTAGGCACTAGTAGTCCCAAGCTTTCTCCATCTCCTACTGTCCAAGTAGTCTTTAGTTTCCCACTAGTTGTCCCTCATTTTACTGAGTGCATCTTCAAATGAGAAATACTCAGCTGGAGAGGCAGACAAGGTCTCCTCAGTGTCAGACATTTAAGAAGGGAGGACATCTGGTCAGTACAATCCAGTTCGTCCATCTCATTGTCTGAAAAACAGGATTCTTGGGGGGAGGTTCCCTCATTTTTTTTTTTTTAGACTGGGGTCCCCCCTGACTTATTTTTTTCAATCCACCCAGACTACAACAAATTAAGCTTCACTACTGTTTGCAGCTCAGGAGTTTTTTCTGCATTTGTGTTTTCTGAACATCTCATAAAATTTCACTAGGTCTCTACCCCAGAGCAAGGGTGTAGCTAGACATACTGTTTGCACTCGCCCGTGTACAATTTTCTACATAGTACACAAAAGAAACCATGTCTTTTTTCGGTCATACTATGTCCACAAATGTCTAACTTAATGCCGCTAATAAGAGTTTCATAGAATGAAAAAGAATATCTATTAAATTGTTTTAAAGGAAAAACGATGCAAACATTTAAGTATGGTGGGGGATATTTCAAATGACAGGTGGGTTGGGGGCAGCAATCAGAGTACACAGTTACAAAATTATATTCTCTGGCTACACATCTGCCCTATAGGCAAGATTCTTTAACACTGCAAACCTGCCTTGTAGTCCCCTCTGTAGAAACTTGTATTGGAAACTGAGTCTACAGCAATGGCAATCATTTGTACAGTTAACCAGTATCTAACAGGGCTGTACATACTTCAAGGTGTATCCACATATCTAGAAGGATAGCTAAAGTGGACTTGTGCAACATTTAGAATTGAGGCCTTCTTTAGGGGGGTAGGTTTAGCATAATGGTTAAGGTCTTCACCTCAAAGACACAAAGTAGAGGGTTTATGACCTTGGGTTACTGGCTAGACTTAAATGACCCTTCAGGGCAGTTAGTCTAGTATTCACCTATGAACCTACTATGTGCTAAGCTGCACGACAAACTTCTGAAATACCAGACAAGTAGCCTGGAACCGTTGTGTGATTTACCTGCCAAGTTGCCTATGTCAGTCCTTGATCTCTGTTTTTATCTATTTTTCCCCAACTATTTAGGTTTTAAACATGATCTTTATAAAAGACATCCAAGGATACACAAATATAGTAAACAGCTGTAGTTACATTTACAAATTTTTTATAGAACTACCAGTTGCACAAAGCCGCAACAATAAAATGCAGACATGCAGTGGGATCTAGAAGTGATGGTTTGTACACACACACACAAAAAAAAAAAAAAAAAAAAAAAGCTGTAATACACTTCCAGAATGTCTAGCCTCTCTCATATACTTTACTGTCTAAACATCCTGTCTAACCGGTTTCCTCTCTGTTTTTCGGTTGATATAGTGGCTTCTGGAGGGCAAAAGGGGGCGGGGAAGTTAAGTAATACTATCTATAAGTAGTGTCCCTCCCCATAAAATTAATTTTCTACAAAGTTACTTTGTTACGTGTGCATCTCATTGTTACTGTGGAAGATATCTTGTTCAAAGATAACACCAGAAAAAGGAGACCTGCAGTTAAGATGATCCTATTACTAGGTCTGTTCTTTAAAATTATTTAATTGTTTTAAAGTGACAGAGACAATGCTCACTTTGTACTAAAACACATCCTTCGAAATGATTACTCGTGTGTCATGCTGGAAAGTTTCTGCATGAGCAGTAACCCTTACTTATGGTCACGTCTTCATTTTACTGAGGATATGCCACATTGCCATCACAGCTACAAAGAAATAATTCCTGTAGTTAGTATCCTGAAATCACTACTGATATCCCCACTCTAACGCAGCTGCATAGAATGTCCGCTGTTTCTATACTCCTGTATTAGGAAAAATAACTCAAAATACTTTTACAGAGTTATACAGACTGCCACTGCAGACCCACAAGGAGCAGCTATACAGGCCATCCAGCAGCCAAAGACCTAAATATGTACGATGTCTATACAGGCCATCCAGCAGCCAAACACCTAAATATGTACGATGTCTACACAGGCCAGCCAAAGACCTAACATGTACGATGTCTATACAGGCCAACCAGCAGCCAAAGACCTAAATATGTATGATGATGTTCTCCTCTTACAACGAAGCTAGGCAAGGCTTACAGATGTAGATTAAACAGGACACCCCCTACCACACTATCGAGTTGCAAACAAATCCCCACAGTAAATAACCTGGAACTAGAATGGTCAGCAGAAGGAAGAGTCCTTAGTGTAGGCACTTGTCACTTCCACAGCCACAGTTATAGATGAAGCTTTGTTTAGCACGTTGTCAGAATTACCAGACGAGCATGACATACAAATGATCCCCCCCCGATCATTGTGCCAAATTTTGAGAAAGATAACTGTAAATGCTGAGAGGCATGACCTTCTCACTGAAAATGATACAGACTTTAAACTGTCCACTCTAATCTGAAGACAGCTGAAAACAGAGTTTAGTAAAACAATATGGAAAATATCCTCAGATATAAATAAAAGTAAAATTGCGCCACTGTCTTCCTTTACGCCACTGGTGATACCAAAAGCATGCCAGGAACTCAAAACCATCATGGCTGTTAATATTCGGCCTGCAGTGGGGACCGATTTCTCTGTTGACTCTTCTCAGGTGTAAAGGGTGCATTTTATGCAGACTTCATTTAAATCTGTCTACTACCTTCTGATAAGTGTGGAAACTAGAAAGCTATGGAAAGGCAGACCAGTGCTGTAGGCATTTCAATTTATTTTAATATGTGAGCAAAGCACCAGAGAACCTTGCCTTGTCTGGTTTTCGCCAGTTACAGGAGATCAGCTGAAACCAGCTTTGGACTTGAGCTTTGTGGAGTTTGGGCCATTGTTGCTGTGGACATTTCTGCAACTTCCTGTTCACTGTTGTAATCTGAGTGACCCCCTCGTTGATGGTGTGTAGTAGTTAATCCATTTCAGACCACTGGTTTGTCAAGAGCTACCTTTGCTTCCCATAAGCCATATCAGGAGTTCCTACAGATTTCTCCCAGTATCTGTAACAGTCTTGGTACCATGAGCAGGCAGACTTTGCTTGCCAGCCCCGGTGACAGTAGAAATAAATGTGCCACAGCCAGACCAGTTGCAACAGTATACCTCACTCTTCTGATTAAAGTTTTTTTCATTCAGTTCTGTTCCTTACCCACCAGCAGCACTTTTATTTACTTAATTTGCTGACCAGACAGGATGACTACGAATAAATCATTTCCAAATAAGGTACTGGGATAAAAATTCTATTACTATAGAAATGGACAGATAATTTATTCTATACAAGTTAGATAAGGTAAACAAATGTAAGCAGATAAATAGTACACTGTCTGTTGAAACATACAGCAACTTAAGGCATTCATTTACTGGAGCATAACAATGACTTTTTACATGGTGCAAGACACAAGACTTTGTTACTAGGATGTCTGTTAAATTCTCATCCAATCTCAGAGCCTCCAGTAGAAAGAGTGACACAGACTTTACAACGATCCCTCTGAGAGAAACTGCATCTTCAATGGAATAAGGTGGGGACAAGTGTGGGGGCGTAAGGGGAGTTTTAGAAAATTCTGTGTTGCCACTACTACTGTTACAAATGAAGTGAAATACGTGAGCAAGACTTTATGTACTCAAATATGCACCAGTGATGGAAATGCTGAGCATTTGTGTTAGCTTAGTGGTCTTACGTGGCTGTAGGGAAACTATTATGGAGTTCAAACTACCACTGCCTTCTGTACCAGCCTCTTGTGAAGTACACCAAAGGCTTGATCACTTCCAGATACACCCTACTATCTATGGGGCTTTTCTTGTCCACGTCAGTGGTGATACATTCCAAGGGCTTAATCAAATGCTGAGATGATCCCTATCTACAAAACACTTAAAACTATCAGCTTTGCCCTGAAGAACCTTTTCCATAACCTTCTCTGGGAAAGTGATGGTATCACGGCTGTAATTTCTTAGCTACCCTCTACACTTGCCTCTTTCTGTACATCTCCATTCGAGGCCTGGGTCATTGTGGTCATTGTTGCATTTCCTAAATACAGACTACAGACTGCACACTGCAACCACCATTTCACAAAAAAGTTTCACAATTCTGATGAAACAGTTTGTGCATGTACTACGCTATATCAGTCAAATTTGCACTTGGCAGAAGAATTCACTATATAGATTATATATAGATTACTTTATGGTCTTCAGCTACGTTTCCCTTTCCTTGGAACACAGTGGAATTCCGTTCCCACCCACATTAGCACACATTTCACACTCAGACTTCAACATCTATGTACACAGAAAAAAACAGCGTCAGGATGGGGTCAGAGTAATTTGCACATGTTGGAACCACACAAGCATTCAATTTTTTTTTCCTTCTCTTGTGGCCAGAGCAATGAGCCATACCTTACTGCAGTGATGGCGAACCTTTCGGGTTCAGCATGTCAAAAATTCGGAAAATGCCTATCGATTCTGCTGGGGTGTCTCCCCCTCCACAACAAAAGAGAAAATTCTTTACATATTCATTTATTTAAGACAATACAGTTCAATCATGTGTGCTATGTATTAAAAAAGTAAAAGAAAAATCAGTGACTTATAATAGAGAAAACGATGTGCGCTCTGATAATTGGGCTTAAAACAGTGCACCAAAAAATTACCCGACTTTTAATAGCAATACTGAACTGAAAAAATATGGAACACATTGCATTTGATTTGATTAACATCAATTAATGAAATTTTTTGTTGCTGAATTTTAATAAATAAGTGCAGGGTCACATATTTCTTTTATTTTTGTTCATTCAGTTTCTTTGGCAACTTGTTGAACATGCATGTCATGGGTTCGCCATCACTGTAATAGTGAAAACTGGCCACTGTTTTAATGAGGATGAAACACTAACTGAGAAGGTAAATCACTATCTCAAAATCCAAATGCAACTGTTTTGCATTTACGATTTGTCAGCTTCTGTACGTTCTCCACAGTGTCACAATGCTCAAAAACATACAAAGCTCTTAGGTACAAAAACACAAAAAAAATACTCATAAATGCAGCTCAGTACTGTCGGTAATAGACAATGTATTGCAGACTTCCAGCAAAATATTTAAAATATCTGGTGGAAGCATAGGGGATCAGGCGATGAAGATGAACCATAACTGTTAATTTGTAAGGCATTTTAAACCTCCTTGTAAACATCTGTATATATTTTTTATATCTATGTTATGTTACATCACTACACTAGGTAATTAAGTTATAGGTTTTAATCTTTTAACTGCTGTGGCTATTTATGTAACCCGGGCAGAGCCTGCAAAAGGTCAGATTTGATTAGTGTTCTACCTTGGTAAAGAAAATAAAAGATATCTACATACTGTAAATGTGGTACTGAAATGGAAAACTGTGCACAACTTAGAAGAGGCAGAGAGAGAGACAACTAAAAGTTAAGTGATATACATAAACTCCGATTCAGGCAAAATGATTAAGATTGGAACCCGGGCTTTAACAGACAGTTTGTTAAGGTTTGAACAGGCATCATGTCAGCTAAACTAACATTACCCAATCTTAAAAATTCCACAGAATTTCCTAGCTGCCACTAACCTAGCAAATAACACAATGAACTTCTATCCTCAAATGGTGATGCAAAGTCACTTATTTGAGCAGCACAGGATAACAGTGAAGTGTTCTCCGTACAAAACAGCAAAAACACTGCGTACAGATTAACAAATGTGGTGTGAGTCATCAAAGTAAGAAAAGTTCACACAACAGCAAAGCTAGATTAACCTTTCGTCCTGTAAGAGGAGTCTTATCCATACCTATGCAAAAAGTAGAGATTAAGTCATCTGAAAAAAATGCCCCACTTGTTTGCTTAGTCATCTTCCCTGAAGTTTAATTGCCAGGGTTTACCTTAAAAGTGTTGTAATCAACGAACTAAAAACTACAAATTATGAAGGTCTTTTTTAGTTGTTTACTTGCATCATTTCTGCTGAACCTACAAGTCTGATTGCTGTAGCATACCTTAGTAACAAGACTGAATGAAACTCAGCAAAGTGCATTTACTTAACGGCAACGCTGCACTTGGAAGCCCACTGCAGTAAATTGGTGCCCACCTGCACTGGTAGCATGATGACACCATTTTGGTCAGCTCCAATGTGGTGTCTGTGTGCATTTTCTCTGGGCACCCTCACATTCCTCCTGCCTCTCAAAAATGTGCCGTACAACCGGCTACTATAAACTCTCCACATTAACTGAACCTGCCTTTGCTTTGTGGCCCTGGAAGAAAACGGTATTTGATACACCAGTTCACAAAGCTAATTAATAAATAAAATCAAAAACTACATGATGGTAATTTGGATTGGTTGAGAAAACTAGGTCACCAAAGGGTCACAAAGGGAGTACAGGCACAACGCAGTTTCCCTCGTCAGGAAGGGGGGGGGCCTGGAGTGGTAACATCTACAAACACAGACTGCAGCACAGAAACAGCCAGAGACACAGAAAGGAGGAGAAGGCACAGGAAGGTGTACAAGGCTTTTTTACCACATGGAAAAGACCCTAGCCCACTGAGATAAGTGTGTGTTACATAATCACACCACAATTCATCATTCTGGAGGAGATCTCAATCCCTTACCTCCAGAGCCAGGGACAAATCCAGAAATAATCATGGACAAATCAAGCACACTTTTTAAAATATTGTCACTATTACCTGTGGAAGCATGGAGGTGTTTAGGTGAAATAGCAGTGGAGTTTTTAACTGGATTGTTTAATGAAATCTCGGTAAGGAGAGGATGCCTGAGGAATGGAGAAAAAGTGCTTTGGTACCGATTTTTAAGAATAAGGGTGATGTGCAGAGCTGCAGTAACTCCAGAGGGATTCAATTGATCAGTCACAGCATGAAGTTATGTGAAAGAGTAGTGGAAGCTAGATTAAGAAGTGAGGTGATGATTAGGGATCAGCAGTATGGTTTCAGGCCAGAAAAGAGCACTACAGATGCGATGTTTGCTTTGAGAGTGTTGATGGAGAAGTACAGAGAATGTCAGAAGGAGTTGCATTGTGTCTTTGTGGATTTAGAGAAAGCATATGACAGGGTGCCTAGAGAGGAGTTGTGGTATTGTATGAGGATGTCGGGAGTGTCAGAGAAGTATGTAAGAGTGGTACAAGATATGTACGAGGGTAGTGTGACAGCGGTGAGGTCTGCGGTGGGAGTGATGGATGCATTTAAGGTGGAGGTGGGATTACATCAAGGATCAGTTCTGAGCCCTTTCTTATTTGCAGTGGTGATGGACAGGTTGACAGACGAGATCAGACAGGAGTCCCCGTGGACTATGATGTTTGCAGATGACATTGTGATCTGTAGTGAGAGAGTAGGGAACAGGTGGAGGAGACCCTGGAGAGGTGGAGATATGCTCTAGAGAGAAGATTAATGAAGGTCAGCCGGACTAAGACAGAATATAAGTGTATGAATGAGAGGGAGGATAGAGGAATGGTGAGGATGCAGGGAGTAGAGTTGGCAAAGGTGGATGAGTTTAAATACTTGGGATCAATAGTTCAGAGTAATGGTGAGTGTGGAAGAGAGGTGAAGAAGAGAGTACAGGCAGGATGGAGTGGGTGGAGAAGAGTGTCAGGAGTGATTTGTGATAGACTAGTACCAGTAAGAGTGAAAGGGAAGGTCTACAAGAGGGTAGTGAGACCAGCTATGTTATATGGGTTGGAGACAGTGGCACTGACAAAAAGGCAGGAGTCAGAGCTTGACGTGGCAGAGTTGAAGATGTTAAGATTTGCACTGGGTGTGACAAGGATGGACAGGATTAGGAATAAGTATATTAGAGGGTCAGCCCAGGTAGGAAGGTTTGGAGACAAAGCCAGGGAGGCAAGATTACATTGGTTTGGACATGTGCTGAGGAGGGATCCGGAGTATATTTGGAAAAAGTGCTAAGGATGAAGCTGCCAGATAACAGGAAAAGAGGAAGGCCTAAGATAAGGTTTATGGATGTGGTGAGAGAGGACATGCAGGTGGGTGGTGTGACAGAGCAAGATGCAGAGGACAGGAAGAAATGGAAAGAGTTGATCTGATGTGGCGACCCCTGATGGGAGCAGCCGAAAGAAGAAGAACTTAAAACATTGACAGAACAACAGAACATGAATTAGCATCCATTCGCTGAAGTAAAAGCCTATACAACTCTAATGATTGTCATCATTTTAGTATGAACTATAACCCTTTCCCCCCAAATCTTCAGTTCTATGTGGGATTAGTAAGGATAAGAGCAAACCCGAGTCAGGGACAAATAAGAGGTATGGATGTGAGTAAAGCAAACGCAGACGCTGGAATGCAGAGTATCCGAAATGAGAGTGAAAATCACATTGAAAACTGCGGTGAAATAAGACGACACCGCAACTCCATTTTTGTAAGGGGGGAGCCTTCATGCCGCCACCCTTGTGTGGGGGAGCTCTCTCCTGGCTCGAAATATAACAACTCGGAGATTATACACCTTTGAAGATTATTCACCTTGCATTTTCTTGAAAGCTGCAGAGCCCTGCAGTTACAGTATGCATGGCTGGGGGAGTAGGCGTGCAAGAAGCCTGTATCCTCTGCTGTTTTTTGCAAAGTGACAGACTCTCTGTTTTGTTCGACTTTCTTCTGATTGTACTACTGTTAGTGTGCCAGTTTTTAAATAATCTTATGAGCAGGTTAATACAATATGCCACGACTGGTTATCATGCAGTCTACTGCAATGGTAGCACACCAGCAGCTCACAATCTGCCACGGACTTGCTTTGTCCCTCAAGTTGCCACGTTAGTTCCTGTACTATGCCTTGATAATGGTTAATGATTACACAGAAGCAATAATATTCAGCTGTTAAAGTGCAAAAGTACAGGGGTAAACAAATATATTTCATCTACCTCCAACAGCAGAAGCATCAGCTTGCATGACCAGAACAGAGAGAAAACTCGGAGTGTCTCAATGTACAGTCATGTGTTCATAAAATCAACAGCACTGTTACAGGACTGGTTGTCTCCTCTGTGAATAAACTATACTGAAACTTCAATATGATCAGGAAACCTTTTTCACAAATATGATCAAATTAGAATTTTTAGCATACCTCTCCACCGCTTGGGTACAAGAAATCTGGACATAGCCTGACGTAATGGGGGATAAAGGCCCAGAAATAAGGACACATTTTAAATATTGCTCTTATAAACAGAATGTTGCTAGACTAACAGGATTTGTGTTAACATGCATTTTCTGAAAGATTTGAAGTCTGAAACTCAAATGCATGTCATTATTTAGTGACTTTAATCCTTAGATCATCCCAGTGATTTGTCAAAAAAAAACCAAAACATTTATAACGAACAAAGCAAAAATATGAGGTGAAAATCTGTACAGTTGAGAGGTATTAAGCTTTTGTAATCAGTTCACAATCATAAAACAGAGTTAGGCGTATAGTGCAAGAAAAGAAACGGAGGGTTACAGCTTCTGTATTAACATTTTAGTTACTGTGGGGTCTACGACAATCAATGCACAACTGAACTAGAATCCTTCATTCCTAACTGAAAAGTAAACGTAGTACGAGTCTTGATCAAACTGACTCTTTTTTTTAAAGGAACAGTATAATGCATGCAGTTTTACTGAACTGTACTCGGTATAAACTTCTGGCCACTAGAAAGTAAATATATCCCCTGTCACAGTTTTGTTTTTGCTTGATTTGGACTAAAGCCAAACGGAAGTAATATTCAGAAAGTACATTTATAAGCACAATCGCTCAAATGGATCATCACTTAAGGGTATTAATGACCACACCTCCCATCTAGCAACTGGCTGCCTGATCACGATAGGGAGTGTCAAAGGATGAATTCAGTATGAAGTCATCAAAAATACAGAATGAAATCACTTGCTAACACACAAAATTTGTGGTACAAGTAAAGGTTATCTTTATAAAATTCTTTCTTCAGTTTAAAAGTTAACTTAAAACATTCATTTTCAAAAGCTGGCAAACCATAAACACAAGAGAAAAAAGCTCTGCTATTTTAAAGCTTCCTACCTGTTCCACACCACCTGTATTAGTCCGGCCTAAAATTCATTGTGGTGTCAGAAACATCTCAAGACTTCTGCTTACCAACAACAGAAAGGAATCTAGTACAAATCTCTTCTGGAGGTTTAGCAAAGAAAAGCTGCGCAGCAAAATATAATTACATTAAAAACATCTTGAGACGCTCTTCTAACCCCCAAAAGAAAAGTGTGCAAAAAGTTAAAAGCTTTGTACTTTAATGACATTCCCACACAATTTATCCATGGATATGAAACAATAATTGTCAGGACAAACCAGATTAGAAACCTCACTGAAGCCTGCTAGGTAAATCATTAAAAAAAAAAAAAAAACTCCACCTTGAAGGCGAACTCTTCACCGGTTCCTCCCTTAAGATCAGTTCTAGGCTCACCCAAGTTCAGAATCCAAACTCACTAGATACCAAACGGCTAACTGCAAACAAAAAACAAGCACAAAATGACATTTTTCATACAAAACCTCTTCCACATAGGCATCTCTGAGCTTAATTGTACTGACCAAGTTAATAAAACTAGCAAACACAATGCTCAAAGCTGAGTTTACTCTCTTCTTCATTGTAGGGGAGCTTCTGACAAACTATTTCAGTTGGTTCCCTGCTCCAAAAGTAAAAAAAAAAGCATCTGGGTCTAATTTAAAAGAAATCCACATTCCATTAGAACTGAGCTACAGATCTCCCAGCAAAATAAAACACTCAGAGGAAGTGAAATTCAAGACAAAACGCACAACAGAAGAAAAGGAGTGCTGAAAAAGAAAACAGCACACTTTCTGGGCTTCTAATAACGCAGTACTGACACAGCCTACATACCTTTTAGCATTTTGTGGTGTTCTTTCAGCTAGTTTTCTTGCAAAGTAATTCCAGGAAGATAGTATTGGTTTAAATCCACAAGGAAGCAATCAGAAATTCAAACCACTGGTTCCCCTTTCACAACTATAAACCACTGCCATGGCAAACCCATTCATTCCTCACTGTGCAATGCGAGGGTTAAGCAGGACTCCAGCCTTCAGTATAAAAAACAGATGTGTCGTAACAAGTTTTGGGAGGGGACATCTACTCACTCACACTATGAGAATGCTCAGGAGGCACTCAATAATTCATGTAGAAGTCATCTTAAAGGAGCCATGGAAAAAAAGTGAAGGAAACAGTGTTAGTGTTACGAAGTAACAATTAAATCAAAACCTGAGGCGTTCTCACATAAGGCATCATTCACTGCGAAAGATTAATACGCACAAAAGGCAGAAAAGCTTTGCAAACAAACTTTTCTTTCATCACAGCCATCAGCATGATTGTGTGAAGACCAAAGTCTCTTAAAATACAACTGAGGATGTTTTCCAAGTTAAAATAATGCATGAATAAGGGAAACTCGATCAACAACTTGTGGCTACAAGATTCAAGCCCAATAAAATTAAAACCAAAATCAAACAGGCAGATTTTACTTTGCTGTTTTCTGTCTAACAGTCTGTTTTAACTCCTGTACTGCAGCAGATAAGTTTGTAGTTAATACATTTGATGCATTTAATTTCTACTAATTTCAACGCCTCTGACATTTTCCTGAAGTTACCGCTTTCCTTTGTACTTTGCCTCTGGAAATTATTGTCATACAGCACCAAAAGTACACTACAAAACTACAGTGCTAACACAACTAACAGAATTCACACTCAAATGACTTTTCACCATCATCCTGTCCAGTTGTTACTCGACTTGTGTACTTCACTTTAAAGTATTCGTCAAACTGTTCATTGCTACAATATTCTGTATTTTTTACAGCTGCAGGCTGTAACTACACTAAGTCTCTCTATCAGAATCACAAAGACAAGTGGCTGTGTTCCCCTACATCTCTCTAGGGGTGTTTTTGCCCCTCTTTAACCTTAATATACACTATTTCTAGGTATCACTGCATATTGGGATAACAGCACAAAAAATACAAATCTAGGGATGGTTAAGGTGCGTTTACCTCACAGACACATGGTGCAGGGTTTGATTCTCACGTTTGAGGAAAATTGTCTAGGCTTAAAATGGTCCAAAAACAACAAGGCTGGTACCTACCTATGAACTGCAGACAGTTACAATTCTCTGCTTTGGAATTATGTCAAGGACCACTTGTTTGCCCCTAACTTAATGTACACCAGCAGTGGGCATCAATATATCTTGGGGAAAGAGTACAAAAGACACAAACCAGATTCTCAGAACTGCACACAGTTATAACACTAACACCAAGTCTGTCTATTTCTCCATCTGATGAACAAGCTGCAGATTCTGTTTAAGAATCATGTGTAACTGCTTTGGACTTGGCACAACAGTGATTTCAGTACGGTGTACAAAACAGTAGGTTAAATAATACCACTTTAAAACGCACGGAGTTGATGAGAATGTAATACAAAATTATGGGTAAAATACCTTTTTTTATTTCAGTTTCTTGCTGAAACAATCATACATGTCACACATGCCTTACAAATAAGTTCAAATGTTTAATGACACTGCAATATTACATGTGCAGATGCCATAATCTCATTCGCTGTTCAGCTCAAAGAGCAACTTTTGCAGCACATACTTGGTTGCAGAATAAGGGGGAATTTATAAACTAGAGTTTGAGAACATAGTACAATTTTTCATACATGCGAAACCTGAGGACAGTGTTTTTTTTTAATGAAATACTCTAGTGTGAATGTTCGATTGCAGAGTTACTTTACCAACAATGGGCTCTCCAATGTGTTGCACCAGTTGGTTACCACTATGGTCTGTCCTAAATATTGTACTTGTTTCACAAGTCATAACTATGTAGTTAGTCACAGCTGACCCATATTACCAGGCTACAAACAGTGCAAAACAATCAACAGTGTTAGAGCACAAAACAGAAACCCACTTCGAAATGCTCACTTGTCCTGCTACAGGTTTTGTACGGGAGAGTAAGACGAGACACAGTGGCTGTTACATTGTGGCACATGAGTATTTTATTTACACAATGCTGACCACTTAGGCTAGTAGCCTCCTTTAAGGGGAGACCCAAGATGACATTTATAGTAGCTGAGGAATCTGAAGTTGACTAAACAGGACTTGACTTCCCAGACTCTTTTCAATAGATGCCAAATGTCTTTTACATTTACCTGAGCTACCACCAACTCAAGCAGATGGAGGTCATGTAGCCTCAGTCTAAAGTTTCATCCAAAGGACAGCACACTCAGGAGTGCAACACCCCTCTTATGCTGCATTATTGTGTCAGCAATCAATCTACCTGGTGTGGGAATAGAACCCACAGTCTTCTGCATCACATGTGACTGTGCACCACTGACACTGATGTGAATGTTAGAATTTGGAACTCTTCTCCTAAATCTGCAGCTTGTCCAGTAAGATGTAACATTCTTTTTATTCAGTAGAACACCACAAGATTATGATGAGATGATGTTTTAACTCAATGTTGTGACTGCACATAGGATGTAAAGGGTGAACAAACATTATCACTTTTGAAACTGGAGAAGGGAAATGCACACAATTTATCCTCATACCTTAGATGGGTCTACTGCATTGATGAATTTCTTCAGTGTATTGCCCCCTACTACCTCACTGTGATAACTTCAACAGTCATGACCACTCTATTCTTTGTCTCCACCTTCTCTTTTTGCAAAGATGGTGCGCACCGGGAGTTTAGGAAGTCTTATGAAGTATTTAAGTTTCGATTATATTCCACCCCTTCCATCATTTTTGTCAAGCCTACACATCTCAGGATACAAGGCTTCTGGTGAAGACCCAGTCCTCCCCGTAGGCTGAACCCATACTAGTGGCACAAGTCTCTTGTGGCCAGATTGTTCCATTTTCACAGCCATCTTGCCCAGCAGGAGGAAGGTGTCTCTAGGCAGAAGTGTGGAAGGGAAGTGAACAGTCTCTCCCAATTCTCTCCTAAAACCAGGCAAAACTACCACTCCCACTCCTAACTCCACGAATGACAACAAGGACATAATTCAATCACCACTTCACAGAATCCATCTTAAGACTACCCTCCCAACTAACCAAAAACAGCCCTACATATAACTGCCCTGACAACATCCCATCCTTTATGCTCTCACTCATTCCCACCTCAACAATTAAAAAACACCTCCTAAAACTGAAACCTACCACCCTTGCTGCTGACAATCTACCATCCAACTTCCTAAAATTAGCTGCTGAATCCTTATCCTACCCTATTTCTATTCTTATCAATCGCTCCATACAAGAAGCATATGTCCCACAGCTACGGAAGGTTTTTGTTTGTCTCTTTCAGCTTTTCCCGGTTAGGGGTCGCCGGTCCGCTAATGATTGGTAGTGGAGTTTTACGTACCGGGTTACCAGCCCTGACACACAACCTTCAACAAAGGCACGCCCCAGTCACGTATGCCTCCACACAGAAGATGCTCTAGCTGAGAATCGAACGGGACAACGTCTTGCTATGAGGTGACAATGCTACCGCAGCACCACCACCGCAGTGCCCCACAGCTAAGGTATCATACATTATTCCACTACATAAAGGCGGAAACTCTTACAAATACTCAAATTATCACCCTTATCTAAAACACTAGAGAAATGTATATATTCTTAGGTAACAATTCCTAAACTCACACCATCTCCTCTTCCCCACACAGCATGGCTTTCAACACCACCATAGCACAACCACCGCTCTGCTCTCTTTCACCAATCTGATCAACCAACATAGAATTAATAAGTTTGTATTTGGAATATTTTTGGACCTCTCCAAAGCATTTGACATTGTTTCACATTCCTGCTACTAGACACCCTGACATCCCTATCCTTTGCCCCTTCCGCTATAGCCTGGTTTAAAAGCTACCTGTCAAATAGACAACAATCTGTCCAATGGTAAAGTGTACTATCCCCCTTACTCCCAACTACCATAGGTGCACCACAAGGGTCCATATTAGGCCCATTTCTTTTCCTCCATATTTACCAGTAATCTACATACCACCACACAACATGCTTCACTTATACAATACGCTGATGATTCAACTCTTATCTGTTCAGCTCCATCACTTCCCACCCTACAACAACTCACCCAGGAATCCTTTATCTGTGGAATGTTGGACCACTCAGATCCAACTTATCCTAAACCCTAATAAAACCAAATTACTACTTTTCACCCCCAACAAAACCATTTCCACCCCTCTATCCTCCAAAAATGGCACTATTATATCTCCCTCTGACCATACCAAACTCCTAGGTGTTGAAATTGATAAAAATCTACACTTCAACGTCCACATTTCACAAACTAAAAGTCCATAAAAAATGGGAACACTATATAGGCACAGGAAATCCCTCTTGAAACAAGCACAGATTACCCTAGCCCAAACTCATCTCTTGTCTACCCTAATATATGCTGCTCCAATTCTTACCCAGCTTAGAAAACTTGACCTTGCCAGACTCAAATCATGTTATAACAAAATCGCCAAGTTTGCAAACAACTCCACCTTTAGAACCCATCATTGCCAGGCTCTAAGGGAACTGCAATGGCTGGAACTTCCCCAGCTACTAACCTATCACCGATTAGTCATTGCCTACAATGTGCTAACACATCCAGAAAAACTCCTGCACTAGGCCAACTTCTCACCCACTAGAATACAAATTGTCCTCTCCAATCTTCATACAAACCCCTCCTCTGCATCTCTACGGCTAACAATACTGCAGGAAAAGCACTGTTCTCCCACTCCTTAGCTAGAACCTGGAATAATCTCTCTCCTGCTCTGATTTCTGCCCCTACCTCTTGTAATCTCCCCCCTGCTCTGATTTCTGCCCCTACCTCTTGTAATCTCCTTCCTGCCCTGATTTCTGCCCCTACCTCTTCTCACTTTAAAAACCTGACTTAGAACACACTTAAGGAACAAGTGGCGATGCACATGTATTATACAAGTCCTCAAATTATTCCACTTATATACCTCACTTATAGGTTCATAGGTTAGTACTAGGCTAACTGCTCTTGCAAGCCATTTTAAGCTAGCCCAGTATCCATGTGAGAATTCAAACCTGTATCTTGTGTTTGTGTAGGCAACACCTTAAACAAAAGGCCACCCCACACAACTTCCTAATATAGCTACTGTTATATATATTACAGTTTAGGCCTTCTCCTAATGCTGATTGAATTTGTATTCTTATTCTGTTATTAACCATGTGTAACTATTTTTTCCTGTACATATAAGTTCTTATGTCTTTTGCTGTATACTGTATTTTAGCATATTGTTTGAAAATTCTCTGTATACTCAGTTTTAACATAGTGTGTAAAATTTTACTTACAGTGGAGCTTATCTCCCAGGTCTCTGCTGAAAATGGACCTGTGTCCAGTGAGACCATCCCAGTGTAAATGTAAAACAAACAAAATAAACTATTTGGTCATTAGATGGGTATGATGAGGGTATTTTTTCTGAAATGTGGACACAGTAGGGCTACAAAGTATGAAAGCACAATACTTCTGCACATACTGCCTGCACTTATCTGTCATGCCATTTTTCCGAGTGGTTACTATGACTCTTCATACGTCTCCTGTAGGAAATGCTCTGGTGGCAGGAAAACCTCTCTCCCTCCTGCAAGAGTACAGCTGTCCCTTGGCTACTGTATTTTAGTTACTCCACCTACCTGAGTCTCTAATCAAACTTGGGTCACTGAGGTGCAAGGAGAATCTTTGGGCCGTCCACTCCTCTAACTTATATACAGCCTTTCTCAAGTACTAAACTTACTGCATACTTTTAGGTTATCAGCAAAAAAATGAGTAATGTTACTTCAAGAGTCCTGCTATGTTGCTTGTAAAGACAGTTGAAAAAGATTAATGCAGATGGTACCGAGATCACCTCACTGGTACCAATTTGTTGTGTGTCCCTCATTTATCATATCTAGTATAGGTTCATAGATTCATAGGTTCATAGATTAGTACTAAGCTAACTGCCCTTTTAAGTCATTTTAAGCCTAGCTAATTATCCCTTGTGAGATTCAAACTCTGTACCTTGTGTGTGTAAGGCAAACACCTTAACCATTAGACCACCCTCCCAACCCCTACACTAACAGCCCAGGACCCAATGTCCATTGTCCACTAACTCTGTGTAAAGTGTCAAATGCCTCACTGAAACTGAATGCGCTAGGTTCACATCTTCCTGATCCAGTACTCTGGTTTACTTAGTCAAAAAACCCTAATAGACTTGTTTGACATTTTCTTTCCATTATGAGCCTGTGTTGTCTTCAGTTCTGTACTGTCCCCAAAGGCTTCACAACATTCCACAATCCTTCCCTTTCTGTAGCATAACCCTGCAACAGCTTGGTATAGCATTTCACACTCAAAAGGGAATAAGGAAAACCAGCTGTGCAAAAAAGTCCTGGAAAGCAAGCCGTAGTTATTTAAGGTGCCAAGACAGCATTTCATATTCACCAAGAGCTGTCAGTGCTGCAAGCCATCCACAGCGCTGGTGTGTGGGCACCTCTGAATAAAAATGACAGCTTCAGAAAGAGCAATCATTTTAAAAGGCAGCATGTAAACCTTAGAAAGTTTTAGCTGAAGAGCAGCATAACCTTTCTTTAAGATCACCTAGCACATCATCAGACAGAATGTAAGTTTCTATATGTTTTGTTGGACGATGCTAATGCTATGTATCTGTTGTCACATACGCTTTACTATAAAGTCCGTATTTCAGAGATCTATAGAAAAGTATGCAAGTCAGTAGGTAAACGATCTTTCTGTCAAGTAAACCTCTGAATTACACTGCATGCAAACAGCAAAGAAGAAGATGGGTAGAATGGATATAAATCAGTTCTAGAAACCAGCTGCATTCAGACAGGAGACATTTGTCTTAGTCATGAAGGTAGCAAGTTGACAGAATGATAGAAAACATGAACAGCACAGTTCAAAATAGGTACAAGATGGGGAAGGAATGTTGCTGGACAAATTCACTACAAGCAACAGGAGGTCCCATTCAGTTAATTAAATGACACTGTCCTACTGCAATTTAAGTAACATACGTCACACAGTCGCAGAATAACTCGTGATTACAGCTGGGCAAATTAAATGTACTTGTCCTGTTTTTCAGTTTGCTGCTAACTGTGGCAGAACACATGACATGGCAGGAACCTTTCAGTAGTGGTGTTGTTTACTCAAGAAACATGGGGAATGTGTACAGCTTTATATATGTGCGCACCAAGACAGCTGATACGGAAGGCTTGGCCTAACAGAATCCACCTCCCTATCCAATTGGTAAATAGCCCACTAGTCAAAATCATGCCTCATTTTCCCTCATTTTTTAAAGCTGGTTACTGCTTTTGCATATACTGTTTCTTCAGATTGATTTATGCAACTGAGCATCACCCTTTCTGTGAAAAAATATAGCTCCTAGGGTTACTCTGTTCTCTTTTCCCCTTCTAAAAGATAGTAACATAGCAGCCTGACATGATTACAGTAATTATTGCTACAGTATTTTAAAACCCCTATCATCATCTCTCTGTCTCCATTCCTTCAAGAATCTCTGCATTAAGCTCTGGAATTTGTAACGTCCTCTTTTAAAACTGTTTCCTTTCGCTTTACATCTTCAAAATAACGTCTCCAAAACAGCAGGTAATCCTACACATGGCAGATAAAACTCTCTCATAAATGGATAACAGCTTCTTTTAAACCACAGTGACTTTTCATGGGCATGCTCGGCACATTGCTAGCTTTATTTCAGAGAGGCCTGTTCTTTTACAAACCTGTCTGCATGATCATTTTCTTTACCATTCATTCATCATCATCTTTCGGTTGCTCCCGTTAGGGGTCGCCACAGCGGATCATCTCTTTCCATTTCTTCTTGTCCTCTGCATCTTGCTCTGTCATACCAACCGCCTGCATGTCCTCTCTCACCACGTCCATAAACCTTATCTTAGGCCTTCCTCTTTTCCTCTTACCTGGCAGGTTCATAGGTTTATACTAGGCTATCTGCCCTAAGGCATTTATAAGCCTAGCCCAAATTTTTGTGGCTTACGACACCCCTTATATGAAAAAATAATGTGCCCATTAGTTTGTTGTGCCTCTGTCCAGCAGTGACACAGAGATGATTCCCGGGGTAAACCTACGATCTCCCATCCACAGGTCAAGATTTCTCTTGAACACAGCCAGCAAGGTGCTCTGCCTCACATGGACCGGGATTTTATTCCACAGCATAGGGAGTCTCTGAGCGATAAATCTATCCCTCCAGCACGTCCTATTTATGTCTGTGCTAAGGTTTAAGTCACTTGCTCTAGTGGTTTTGGTGGATTTGGATTTTTTGAGGTGGAGCATGTCCATTAATTCCGGGTTGGACATGGCCTTGTATGTCAGGCACATGTCACCTCTGAGCAGACGGTATGCGACTGAATAGAGCTGGAGTTTCTTCAATCTGGCAGCATATGACAGATTTTGGAGTCCCTTTATCCTTTTGGTGAGGAACTTTTGTGGTCTCTCCAATTGCTGCAGATATCAGGTGAGATACATCCCGAATGGGGCATTGTACTCGATTCATTGGTCTGATAAGTGAAGAGTACAGGGGAACAATGACCTCACTAGATCTGGATGTGAACCCTTCATGATCAGGTGGGCAATGTAGAAGGTCTTTCTAACCACTTTAGCAACGTGAGTGTCAAAAGAAAGGCCACTGTCAACCTGGGTCCCCAGGTCCCTGATAACCTCTTCTGTGCTTAGTGGATTGCCACCTATATGGTAGCTTGGGGTTACCTTGTTTTTCCCGAAGGGTATGACTATACATTTTTTGGCGTTTAACTTCAGGCCATAGCTCTGGCACCAGCTATCTGTTTCCGTGAGTCCCTTCTGAAGGATATCCGTGTCCGATGCACTTTCCACTATGGCGCCCAGTTTGCAGTCGTCTGCAAACTTTGTCAGCCAAAGTCCTCCCATGTTGGCCTGTACTTCTGAGAAGTAGATGCCGAACAATGGGGGGGGTCAAGGACCGAGCCCTGTGGGACACCACTTGTGACCGGCTTGGAGTCTGACATAGCGCCAGCAACTCTAACCCTGTGGGTTCTGTCCTTAAGCCAGTTTGCAACCCATCTTGTGACATATGGGTTTACATTTAAGCTGCTAAGTTTTTCTACAATACCCAAGTGGGGTATTGTGTCGAAAGCCTTTGCAAGGTCAAGGTAGGCTGTATGGACTGCCTTTCCCTCATCAATGGCCTTGGCGACTGTTTCGAAGAAGTCGACCAAGTTCAAAAGGCATGATCTTCCCTTGAAGCCAAACTGGGTCGGGTCCAATGTCTGCAAGTCCCCTATATCTTTGTTTATGAGCTCCATTATGATCCTCTCCATAGCTTTGCAGACTAGACTTGTTAAGCTTATGGGGCGGTAATTACCAGGGTCCATAGAGGCACCTCCTTTGTGGAGTGGGACCACAGTTGCCGTACGCCACTCCTTGGGCACGTATCCTGTGGTAAGGCTGAGATTAAACAGCTGCCTTATGTGTGAGTTTAATTCCTCATTTAGCTCGTGTAGCACACAGCCGGGGACACCATCCAGTCCCATTGATGCTGTGTTTTTAGCTTTAGAGAGAGCAGCTTTCACCTGCGGATTTGAGATGTCTGGGAGGCTACACTCCGCTGGGATAGTTATCTCTCCTTTAGGGGGGGGAGAGGGGGGTGAAGTTTGCACTGAACCTGTCTGCCAGTATGTTGACAATGTCTGTGGGTTCAGTGATTTTTGTATCATTTTGGACTAATTCTGAGCATATCTGGGAGTTTCCACCCAGGTTCCTAACATAGCTGAAAAAGGCCTTATGATTGTCCTTTGAATCCATGGCAATTTTTCTCTCAAAATTGGCCTTAGTTGATTTTATGAGTGCTCGTATTTTTTTACTAATAATGATCAGGGTGACTTCCCTTTTATGGATTTTGTTCTATCATGTAATAGCTTTCTCCTCTTATTGTAAAGATTGTTAATGGCTGGGGTCCACCAGACTGGACGTTTGCCCTTTGTGGAAAGAGTCTTGGTTTTATTTGGGATTGCCTGATCCATGCAGTCCTGGAGGTGTTCATAGAAGGCATTTGTAAGGGCTTCCGCAGCTTGGGTTGTGGTTTCCACTGGCTCAGGGGCCTTGAAGGATACCACACCAGTCTTGAGTAGTGTGAAGTTTGCTTTAGAGAAGTTCTTCACTGTGGTCTTTTTTGTTTGGGGTGGGGGCGGGATGTGGATTTCCAGTGAGATTAGTTTATGATCAGATCTCACCAATGAGGCAGCTCCATCCTTAGCATCTTTTTCCCAATATACCCATCATCCCTCCTCAGCACATGTCCAAACCAACACGATCTTGCCTCTCTGGCTTTGTCTCCAAACTGTCCAACATGAGCTGACCCTCTAATATACTGATTTTTAATCCTATCCATCCTAGTCACACCAAGTGCAAATCTTAACATCTTTAACTTTGCCACATCCAGCTCAGACTCCTGCCTTTTTGTCAATGCCACTGTCTCCAACCCATATAACATAGCTGGTCTCATTACCCTCTTGTAGACCTTCACTTTCACTCTTACTGGTACTAGTCTATCACAAATCACTCCTGACACTCTTCTGCACCCACTCCACCCAGCCTGTACTCTCCTCTTCACCTCTCTTCCACACTCACAATTACTCTGAACTGTTGATCCCAAGTACTTAAACTCATCCACCTTTACCAGCTCTACTCCCTGCATCCTCACCATTCCTCTATCCTCCCTCTCATTCACACACATATATTCTGTCTTAGTCCGGCTGACCTTCATTCCTCTCCTCTCTAGAGCATATCTCCACCTCTCCAGGGTCTCCTCCACCTGTTCCCTACTGCCACTACATATCACAATGTCATCTGCAAACATCATAGTCCACAGGGACTCCTGTCTTATCTCGTCTGTCAACCTGTCCATCACCAGTGCAAATAAGAAAAGGCTCAGAGCTGATCCTTGATGTAATCCCATCTCCACCTTAAACACATCTGTCACTCCCACGGCAGATCTCACCGCTGTCACACTACCCTTGTACATATCCTGTACCACTCTTACATACATCTCTCAGCCACTCCCGACTTCCTCATACAATACACAACTCCTATCTAGGCACCCTGTCATATGCTTTCTCTAAGTCCACAAAAACACAATGCAACTCCTTCTGACCTTCTCTGTACTTCTCCATCAACACCCTCAGAGCAAACATCACATCTGTAGTGCTCTTTCCTGTCATGAAACCATACTGCTGATCACTAATCATCACCTCCCTTCTTAACCTAGCTTCCACTACTCTTTCCCATAACTTCATGCTGTGACTGATCAGTTTTATCCCTCTGTATTTACTATGGCTCTTTACATCACCCTTATTCTTAAAAATCAGTACCAAAACACTTTCTCCACTTCTCAGGCACCCTCTCAATTTCCAAGATTTCGTTAAACAATCTGGTTAAAAATTCCACTGCCATTTCTCCTAAACACCTCCATGCTTCCACAGGTATGTAATCTGGACCAACAGCCTTTACATTCTTCATCCTCTTCATAGATATCCTTGCTTCCTCCTTGCTAATCCATTGTACTTCATGATCCACTATCCCCACATCATCCAACCTTCTCTCCCTCTCATTCTCTTCATTCATCAACCCCTCAAAGTACTCTTTCCATCTCCTCAAAACACTCTCCTCGCTTGTGAGTATGTTTCCCTCATTATCCTTTATCACCCTTACCTGCTGCAATCACCCTTTTTCAATTTCCACCATTTGATCCCTGGCACTGCCCTCACACACTCTTCCTCCTCTTCTTGATCACCAATGTCATTCTACAGACCACCATTCTATGCTGCCTAACTACACTTTCCCCCATCACCACTTTACAGTCTCCAATCTCCTTCAAACTGGCCCTCCTGCATAGGATATAATCCAGCTGTGTGCATCTCCCTCCACTCTTGTATGTCACCCTATGCTCCTCCCTCTTGTTAAAATACATAGTCACCACAGCCATGTCCATCCTTTTTGCAAAATCCACTACCATCTGACCTTCTGCAGTCCTTTCCTTAACACCATACCTACCCATCACTTCCTCATCCCCTCTGTTCCCTTCACCAACATGCCCAATGAAATCTGCTCCGATCACCACTCTCTCACCCTTGGGTAGAGTCATCACCACTTCATCCAACTCACTCCAAAATTTTTTTTTCACATCCATCGCACACCCAACTTGCGCAGCATATGCACTAACAATATTCATCATTACACCATCAATTTCCAGCTTCATAAACAAAACAACACTCTTTTCACCTCCAAAACACTCTTGGTATACCGTTCCTTCAGGATAACCCCTACCCCCATTTCTCTTCCCATCCACACCATGATAGAATAATTTGAACCCACCTCCAATACACCTGGCCTTACTTCCCTTCCACCTGGTCTCTTGTACACACGATATATCAAACCTTCCTTCTGTCCATCATATCATCTAGCTCTCTCCCTATACCAGTCATGCTGCCAACATTCAAAGTTCCTACCCTCACTGCCAAACTCCTAACCTTTCTCTTTGCTTCCTGCCTTCAGCCACGCCTTCCCCCTCTTTTTCTCCTTTTCCTCCTCCGGCCAACAGTAGCCCAATTTCTGCCAGCACCCTGTCGGCTAACAGTATTGGTGGCGGTCATTGTTAACCTGGGCCTCGACCGATCCAGTATGTAAATCTGTATTGGTTTCCACATATCTCATTTGGCAAATGTTTTACGCCGGATGCCTTTCCTGACACAACCATCCCCATTTATCCGGGCTTGGGACTGGCACAAAGAAATGCACTGACTTGTGCATCCCCACCCAGTGGCTGGGTTCCACCCCCCATCATGTATTCCTTAAAATTCCTCACTGTTCACAGGTTTCCTTTAATGGGTACCAGTACCACTTCCCCCTTAAGCATCTACTTCCTTGTTTTTCCCCACACACTTTGCTGTCAGCATTACTGTCTGACTTTTTTCATGCTGTTTCTTCTCAACCACAAGCCTGAACAATCAGGTTCTTGAAAAGTTTTTTCACTCCTTTGCAGTGCTGGTCCATATCCCACATTTCTCTACCTATGTCACAAAAATATACGCAATCATTCCAGTCTTTCTTTATCCACATTGCAAACACTAACCACCAACTTCCTCTCCTCTTTTTTCTAACCATCCTTGGGTGTTAAGACCACCTACAGCTAATCCTCCTTTTATAAAAGGCGGCCACAGAAAAACACCCTCTTTTTCAGTATCTGCTTTATTCATAAGATCATAATCTCCCATTCAGTCTTTATATTTGCTTCAGTGAGTCTTTATTGGTTTTTCTTCGTCCTTTACTTGAATATGCTACTTCTTCTCTCAAGATCACATTCATTCCTCATTTCCAAAGATTCTTTGAAGTTTTCCCTCAATTTTTGCTGAAAATTACCCTTTTAAAGAAATCAAAGCTTTTACCCTCCATTTGCTGCTGAATTTTCCTTTTCTCATTCATAACTAATTAAATCATAGTCCCTTCTCCTCCCTGCAACCCACATTTCTTCTCTGGAAATGTTTTCTGTTTTTTTTTTTTCCATTTCTAAAAAAAAAAAAAAAAACCTCTTTGCAGGTTCCTGTATTACTTCCCATCTCTTTCCAAATTTCATGCTCTGCATTTTCTACAATTCCAACTTCCTTTCAACTACGGCCTTAAATTAAAACTACCAAAAAGGTGTGGAAACAGAATTCTTCTGATCCCCCTATCGCCCTGCAAATTCGATCACCCTTTAACAATCCTCAACTTTTCCTACGCCTATGCTTGTCAAACACTTGCTGAATAAGTTTTACCTCCTTAACCTACCAGCTTCCCTATTACATATCAAAGTGGACATTATAGGTTTGATGTTCCGATTGTCTGTGGACATCATAGGTTTGATGTTCTGATTGTCTGTGGACATCATAGGTTCGATGTTCCGATTTGTCTGTGGACATCATAGGTTCGATGTTCCGATTGTCTGTGGACATCATAGGTTCGATGTTCCGATTGTCTGTGGACATCATAGGTTCGATGTTCCGATTGTCTGTGGACATCATAGGTTCGATGTTCTGATTGTCTGTGGACATTATAGGTTCGATGTTCCGATTGTCTGTGGACATTATAGGTTCGATGTTCCGAATGTCTGTGGACATTATAGGTTCGATGTTCCGATTGTCTGTGGACATTATAGGTTCGATGTTCCGATTGTCTGTGGACATTATAGGTTCGATGTTCTGATTGTCTGTGGACATTATAGGTTTGATGTTCTGATCGTCTGTGGACATTATAGGTTTGATGTTCTGATTGTCTGTGGACATTATAGGTTTGATGTTCTGATCGTCTGTGGACATTAGAGCTTTGATGTTCTGATCGTCTGTGGACATTAGAGCTTTGATGTTCTGATTGTCTGTGGACATTAGAGGTTTGATGTTCTGATTGTCTGTGGACATTAGAGGTTTGATGTTCTGATTGTCTGTGGACATTAGAGGTTTGATCGTCTGTGGACATTAGCGGTTTGATGTTCTGATTGTCTGTGGACATTAGAGGTTTGATGTTCTGATTATCTGTGTCCTGCATCCCCTCTTTTCACTTCCGTTCTCTCGTACGTGTTAACAAGGTATTACGCTTCCTGCATGCCACCTCGGAATGCTTCCTAAACTGCTGAAACTCTTTTAGCTCTACTTGCTTTTCTAGGACCCCAGACAAAAGGAAGCAGTTGTCAGCAGAGGTGAAAAGCAGTTTACATTTTCCCCTCTTCTCTCATCTTTAGCTTCTGCCCAACTCTTCTCACCAACATAAATAAGCCCTGGGGACTGGAGGGAAACCATGTCCCATGTCTCTATGCATCCTGATGTTATTATTAGAACCTTAAGTTTGTGGAAGGCTTGTAATGTGGCCGCGATCCTCTTGCAGAACCTCTGAACCATCCCAATTTGTTATAAGATCATCGCTTAAGAGAACTATTCCACTGAATCACATTCATTTTGGATTCAAGTAAGAACCTTCCCACAAGTTTATGTTCTGTCCTGTCTACAACCACACACACCGCAACCCTCAGTTATGAATGGACTGCCTTCCCTTAACCAACTTCACTTCATACATCAGAAGTCCATTTACATGAAAGTGGGCACTTAACTGGACATTTTTGTTCAATAAATTACTGTGGTGGAGGAACTTTTTGGACTCATGTTTACTTCCATCCCTTGTCACACCATCTTCTCTTTAACTTACCTCTTACATCAAACCTTTTGAAAACCAACCAGAACACCTTTATCCAGAGAGGCAGTAAGAATTTGTCTTAACAGAGTACGTGCAGTTCTGAGAATGTAACCAGACACATCTTCTTAAAATAGAACCCATAACAGTCACCCAGGATATTGCATCAGCAGTTTCATATGTACATTTCTAAGTATGTTTTGTGACCTGCGAAATAGAAGACAGAAGCAAAGTCAGAGAAGCCACAGACTCTGAGGTAGCAGGGTCAAGAATTAGGCTCCTGCATATTGTGAAAAGAGCTTGGGAGAAATCTAGACAGATCAGGCTAGTGGAAGAAGCATAACTCTTCATACTGAACTATCCAAAAGACTAATCAGTTACAGGATAAAGGGTTGGCAGGTGTTAATTAGTCTGGAAGAAGCAGATTTGGATAATGTAATAAAGCAGCTGCATCCACTTTAGGATTAGTAGAGAGAGATCTGAGGGACTGGGGAAGCTTATATAACCTATCAGGTCTCCCAGGAAAAGAAGACTTTGGTCACAAGATGCACAAGCTGTTTGAAAAAATCTTTCAGGGCAGGTAGTTCATGAGGAACAGGAGCCTGGAGAGGAAAGTCCTCATGTAACAAACCACAATATCTTATCTGAGATTCTGACATATCCTTCTCCCAGTGAAATATGTCTGCCATTTTTGTAATAGTATCCAGAAAAAGCAATCCTCCAACTGGGGGATCAAATGATTAACTTCCCTGAAAGACAGAATCCCCCTGGCTAAAAGGAAGCCCGAGTAGCAGAAACCCAACAGAAGGGCAGATCCTCCAAGCTCAGGATCAGTATTTGAGGTGGGGGGGAGATGATGTCTTCCTTTTCAGGAGAGGAGACAAGACTGTACAATAACACTGAAAATATATAAATAAACCTTCAGCAAACTGAAGCCAATCATCTCTAGGAATATGCTCAAGTCTAGTGCTACCTCCTCCTGGAAGATCCTTTTGGAAATGAATGGCTGCATGACCAGTCCCTTCCATGGGAAAAAAACAGCCCTCAGAAGAGTGTAACAGAGTAATATCTCCTTGTCCCTTCCCCAGACCCAGGCAAAGTGTCCCTCTCCTTTTTCCCAGAAAAGATATCTGAATATCAAAAGGGCCATGGCAGTCTCACAGTCCTTTGTGGCTTCTCTAGGATCATTATGTGTAGTAAGAGTTCCACTAATCCCACAGAAAGAAGTGAGAGGTATGAGAGATAATTGTACAGTTCTGGTAAACAAACAAGTTTTCAATAGATAAATTCTTTCCCACAGTATGAAGACTGATCAATGTTTGACCCTGAACCTGTGTGTTTATACCATTAAATAGCCATAAATATATGCCATAAGGAGGAATACTGCCAGGGGCATTTAACTTAGGTAAAATAATTTCTTAACTTGTTAACTGGTTAAGTGATCCGATTCACTGAATTATGAGAGCTGGAATGTGAAAGGTAAAAAGACATATTTGCAAGACAAGACTGTTTTAAGTGAAGCCACTCTGCTTGTAAGTTTCCAGGAGGCAGGTGGAGACCAATACGATCTCAGAAACATGCACAAAAGGGGAAAACTATCTTCTGCAATGACGACACCTCTTAGGGAAGAGTGTATACCAAATAGCACACCGGATCATAAAAAAAAAACAATTTTACTAATTTCATAAGTCAAGGTAGAAACATTAAGTACTGTGAAAATCCAACCACTTCTCAGGCTTGTCCATTTTATTCACAGTTGACATCAGAACCAAACCCTGGATGCTATGTGAGGAATGAATCTTAACCACTGCATTCCCATGCTGAAATGGAGGCTACCAATGCAAACTGCCATGACAAGAATTTATTTTTGTTTTTTTAAATTTTTTTTTTTAGGAGGGGAATGACCACTTTACAAAAATGAGGAAAGCTTTAACTGCAGGAGCTGAGACTTCTCACTTTTAACATATACTTCTTTCCAAATTGTGCTTTAGGGATACCCTGTTTACTAAAGTACAGTTGTGTACACTTACCACAAATGTAGATGTTCGATTGTATTCACTGTTGCAGTCATTACATTTGGGTTATTCCTGCCAGGGTAGCCCTCGGCCGGCCTGAATACCAGAGGCTTAGTATTTCTGTGCGAGTTGCTGTCGCTTCAGGATTGATGTCAGGTGATCAGTAGTACAAAGTAAGGCAGCCAACACCATTACATCAGTTTTTCTTGCCCTAACCTGTCAGGAGCCCCCAAGTATAAGCCAGGTTCTGGTGGAAGAACCCCACCAGTAGAAAGTAAATACCAATATGTCCCTTGTAAGGAAAGAGAAGAAAGGGGGCTGGAGGGAGGGAAACCAGGACTGCAACAGTGAATACACTCAAACATCTACATTTATGGTAAGTGTACACAACTGTACTATGTTCTTCGTGTTTCACTGTTGCAGTCATCACATTTGGGTAGATTCCCAAAGCTGAGGAAAAGGGTGGAAGCAGTCAAGGAAACAAGGGTCTGGCTAGGATGCTCTGCAAGACTGCAGAGGCAAACCCTGCCCTGGATTTGGAGAAGAGAGGCAGGTGGTAATGCTTGGTAAAAGTGTGAAAAGATGTCCAGTTGGCAGCCTCCAGGATGTCCCTGGTGGGGACTCCTCTGAGGAAAGCTGCAGAGGTGGAGGCTGCTCTGGTGGAGTGAGTCCTGTCCCCCTTGGGGGAGGATTTCCATGTTGTTTGTAGCAGAAATGGATGCAGTGTGCTATCCATCTGGATATGGTTTGGAGATGGCTTTGCCTTCTGCCCTTGTAGCAAAGCTAACCAGCAATTGATCAGACTTTCTGAAGGATTTCGTCCTGTCTAGATAGAATCGGAGTTGTCTGTGCACATCTAGAGAGTGCAGAATCCTTTACCCCTTGTTCTGGGGATTAGGAAAAAAGGTGGACAAATGAATTGATTGGTTGAGAGCAACACTAGACACCACCTTGGGCATGAAGGATGGGTTAAATTCTGAGGGATACCCTGTCAGCATGGAAGATGATGGGTTCCACAGCCATGAGCGCTTGCAGCTCAGAGACTCTTCTGGCTGAAGTGATGGCCAGAAGGAATGCTGTCTTCCAGGAGAGAAATTTTAGCTCTGCAGAAGAAGCTGGTTCAAAAGGGGGCAGGGTGAGCTTTTCCAATACAAAGTTAAGGTCCCAGGCTGGGGTTGGTGCCCTTCTGGGTGGCCTCAGATTGCTAGCCCCTCTTAGGAACTGTTTGATCAAAGGGTGTGAGAAAAGGGGCTGCTCAGTAGAAAAATGAGCAGAGGCATGAATTTTTATAGAGAAGAAAGAGAGGCCACTGTCTAGTAGGTCAGCTACGTAATCCAGGATGAGAGGGAGGGCTGTGCTGTACTGGCTCCATTAGCCTGGATCCAGGTGCAGAACCTTTTCAATTTGTCAGCATAAGACTTTCTAGTGCTAGGGCACCTGGCCTCATGGATAACATCTAGAGCCTATTTACCGAGGTTGGTAGATTGGTTCAGGGTTAGGGAATAAGCCAAGCTTCCAAACTGAGTGTCTGCAATTGGGGATGCATGAATTCCCCTTCCCTCTGGGTCAGGAGGTTTGGAATCTCAGGAAGATGCCATGGTGGCAGTGGGGACAGGCAGCAAGGGGTACCAGTGCTGGTGAGGCCAGTCTGGAGCTATAAGAATAATCCTTGGTTTTCCCTCCTTTATTTTGAGCAGTACCCTGGGGATGAGAGGTAGTGGTGGAAAGGCATAGACCGATATATTGACCCAGGAGAAGGACAGGGTATCCACTTTCCAAGCCATGCAGTGAGGATCCCTGGTTCAGAATTTGTTGAGATGATGGTTGGTGTGGGAGGCAAAGAGGTCAAGCTTTGGGGTGCCCCATTTCTGAGTTATTAGGGGTGAAGGTTCTTCTGTTGAGCTGCCACTCATGTGGGTCCAGAAGATATCTGCTTAATTGGTCTGCCTGAGTTGAGAGAGCCTGGTAGGAATTGTGCTAACAGGTGCAGTTGCATGGCAGAGGCTGTGTGCCAAAGGGTCATGGCCAGCCTGCATAGAGGGTAGGACTGAGTCCCTCCCCACTTGTTGATATACCACAGCACAGTGGTGTTGTCTGTTTTGATCAGGAGAGCCCCTGGAGAGAGAAGGGGTTTGAAAGCTATGAAGGCATGCTGGACAGCCATCATCTCTTTTTGGTTGATGTGCAGAGGGATTTGCTGTGGGGTCCATTGCCCTTGTATGCACCTGTCGTCCAGGTGTGCATCCCAAGCATAGTCTGATGCATCTGTGGTGAGGGTCTGGGTGGCAGGGGTTGGTGAGAAAGGCAGTCTCTTGTTGTGGGAGCACACTGTTGCCCACCATAGAAAATCTTTTCTGAGGCAAGGAATTATAGGTATAAGAGTCTCCAGGTCTTGAGAGTGTTGACAACAAAGGCTTTTTAGGTACCATTGAAGTTTCCTCATATGCAGTCTGGCATATGGAATGAGTAGAATGCAAGATGCCATGTACCCCAGAGCTTGCAGGATCTTCCTTGCAGATAGCTGGGGTCTGGTGGCTAGTTGAGAGAAGTAGGCTGTGAGGAAAATTTATTTTTCTGGTGTAAGGAATGCCATCTGGGATATTGTGTCCAGGTTTCTGGTGTAAGGAATGCCATCTGGGATATTGTGTCCAGGTTTCTGGTGTAAGGAATGCCATCTGGGATATTGTGTCCAGGTTTCTGGTGTAAGGAATGCCATCTGGGATATTGTGTCCAGGTTTCTGGTGTAAGGAATGCCATCTGGGATATTGTGTCCAGGTTTCTGGTGTAAGGAATGCCATCTGGGATATTGTGTCCAGGTTTCTGGTGTAAGGAATGCCATCTGGGATATTGTGTCCAGGTTTCTGGTGTAAGGAA
The DNA here is from genome assembly GCF_019279795.1 of Protopterus annectens. NCBI lineage: Eukaryota > Metazoa > Chordata > Ceratodontiformes > Protopteridae > Protopterus > Protopterus annectens. The sequence goes on along the minus strand of NC_056745.1, from coordinate 1,492,352,801 downwards.
TGCCATCTGGGATACTGTGTCCAGGTTTCTGGTGTAAGGAATGCCATCTGGGATTTTGTGTCCAGGCTTGCTCCCAGGAAGATAATCCTTTGGGTGGGCACCTATTTGGATTTCTTTTCATTGATTGTGTTCCCTAGGGATGTTAGTATGGACTTTACAAATGCCAGGTGCTTGAGCAGCTTTTCCTGGCTGTCTGCCTGAATAAGGCAGTTGTCTAAGTATGGGTAAATCTGGATATTCCTGTGTCTGCAAAAGGCAACAGCTGGAGCCAGACATTTTGTGAAAACTCTCAGAGCAGTAGATAAGCCAAAGGGAAGCGTAGAGAACTGAAAGTGTTGAGATCTTGCCGTGAAACAGAGATATTTCCTGCATTATTCCCTGATAGGAATGTGGAGGTAGGCCTCTTTTAGATCTAGGATGGCTAGCCAAGTGTCCTTGGACAGCACGGATAGCAGCTGCTGGAGTGTGAGCATTCTGAATTTTGGGATCACCAGGAAGGTGTTTAGAATGGATAGAAAGAGGATGTGGTGGCCAGGTGTCCTCTTTTCTGGGTACCAGAAAAAGTCTGGAGTAGAAACCTTGGCCTATCTGTTCTACAGGAACATGCTCTACTGCCCATAGAAAGCAGGGAAAGGATTTGCTTTTGAGCCTCTGCCCACTGGTTTGGAGATAGATCTTGGAACTCTTTTGGGGTTGGAAGGGTGTGGAAGGAAAATTTGTATCCCTGAGACACTAAGTTCAGAACCCAGTGGTCGCTGGTAATGGTAGCCCAGGTGCTTGCGTGAAAGGAGTGTTTTCCTCCTAGGGGTAAGTGAAGGTGGGCAGAGGGAGGGGGTGGGGGAGGTGAGTCATTGTGAGTTCTTACCATAAGGGGGTGGCTTAGAACTCCCTGGTTTTGAAGTGGAGGTAGTCCACTGCTTAGATCCCTGCATTCCCTGTGACTGCTGTCTGGGGAGTCTGGTTCCCCAGGGCCTAGGGTGGACTGGCTTAGTGGGAGCAGGAAAGGACCAGTGTTTCGTGGGACAATGCCGGCTGAACCTGAAAGAAATCCTTCACTGTTTGCATAGATTTTACTTTTTTCTTCCATCTTTTTTAAGACCTCTTCTGCCTTAGTGCCAAATAAGTTATCTTTGTGCAAGGGGGCATACAACAATTTAAATTTGACATGGTCTGGCAGGGGCTGTTCCTTAAGCCACGCATGCCTTCTAATAACAGATCCATTGACTGATGCCCTGCAAGAAGCTTCTAGGGCATCAAAACGACAGTGCAAGGTGTGTTTAGTTACTTGACTTGCTGAATGCATTAACTCTTGTAATTCTTTAGATTCTGCCCAAACAGGAAAGGAAGACATTTTTTGTTTGAGGAGCTCCAGGGTATGTTGCTGAAATTTTAGCATATGGAAATGACAATTTAGTGCCCTGATAGCAAGAGTAGCCGAGGTGTATACTTTTTTACCCCATCTATCTAGTGCTCTGGAATCCCTATCTGAGGGGGTGGGATTCTTAGCAGAGGTTGCTTTAATACCTTTAGGCCCTTGAGAAATTACCTCAGGGTCAGCAACAGGATTTTTAAAAAGAAATTTGTGCGTGTCAGGGACTCTATAGTACCCATCTGGTTTTCTGGGTGCAGGAGGGAGGGTGTCAAGAGTCTACTTGGATTCCAGGAAAACATCCTCTACAACATCCAGGACTGGGGGGATGGCCAAGGGTCTGTGCTGTGGAAGATCTAGGAATTCCCAGAGTCTCTTTTTAGACTGAGGGTAGTCTTGGCTCTCCCATTGGAAATGCTCCCTTAAGGTATATGCAGGGTTTCCCCAAAGGAAAAATCCTCTGGGGAAGAGGCTGAAGGAATGGAGCCCTCTGCATCAGAATCCTCATAAGTAGAGAGGGGTTGCATGTCTTCATATTCAGATGCATCAGAGTCATCTGACTCTGGTTCAGACAAAACTACAGGGGACAGATCTCTCTTCCTTTCGGAAGGGGTAGCTTGGCTTCCCCTGATCAGCATAAGGTCTTCTGCCATTTTAAGCATTTGACACTGAGGCAAGGAAGCAGGAGCCTGAGAGTGGGTCGTCCGTTTCTTGGGTGTGGTTCATACCCTGGGCCTTAGAAACTTGGTAGTTTCTGAAAGAACAGTAGTTGCGAAAGAAGACGTCGGTTTGTGTCAAGCATCTGTAGTGCAAAGTACTTCCTTGGACGCTGGTGCCTGGTCAGCGGCTTCGGACCCATCCAAGGTAGAGACAACCGCAGGATCCTTAGTCGAAGAAGAGTTTTGTGGCATACCAGACTCCAAAAGGGTATTGGTAGCGGGCCCGCAAATCCACAGAAGTGGGCATCAGGGTCTGCAAAAGCACCTCACTGAGGACCGGAGATCTGACTAGCTTAACGAAAGCATCGTCGGTAGGCTTGGACATGTACGGTCTGTCTCTGTCTTTACATTTTTTTTGGAAGATCTGCTGTCAGATGGCTTACCGAAGCCATATCCGAATTCAAGGACTGTAAGCGAAAATGGCTGGCTACAATAAGGGCCTAAAGATGGACAGTTCTGGTGTTGAACAAAGCACAGAAGCGACAACGGGGGACATCATGGTCTGAGCCTAAACAGGTGACGCAATAAGAATGGAAGTCTCGGTGTGGTATTTGCTTTCCACAGGTGAGACCATTATTAATTTTTTCTGACATCAGTTAATGCAAGAAAAAATGATCCCCAACGGGGTACTTAGCTTTAGAAGACTTCAACTTCAATTTGGTAGACGAAACTCAGGTAGCGGCTGACCGGCACTTGTGCAAACTGCTTTGGGCTCCATGGCAAGAAAGACTGATGTAATGGCATCGGCTGCTTTACTTTATACTACTGATGACCTGACATCAGTCCTGAAGCAAAAGCAACTGACGCAGAAATACTAAGCCTCTGGTATTCGAGCCGGCCAAGGGCTACCCTGGCAGGGATAAGCCAAATGTGATGATTGCAACAGTGAAACACGAAGAACATCCTAACACACTACTCAGCAAATCAAACCAGATCGGTTTACAGTACGGTAACAACTTGCTTCTTATTTGCATCAACAAAGAATGTCACAGTGTGCGGTTGAATAAACCTGCACTGGTGATACCTTACAAACAGGTAGTGACCGCTACACCAATGCCATGGCCTTTGTCTTGTCCATCACAAAACCAAACTGCAACTCAACCATTTAATGTTGGACTATCCCAGAAGATGGTAAAGATCCTAGTACACACAGACTTGTCCATTTCAAGTAAAAATGCACTTAAAAAGGTTATATTCTGCCATGTTGGCATGTAAACACGTTTACAAGCAAAAAGCATTCCTGAGCCCTAGCTAAGGATTATTATCTAACCCCAAATAATTGCTGAAGCTGTGTATAAGCCACTAGCTAAAGCTTAACTCTGCAGACACTACTTTGTGTGCAACTACGTGCACAGTCCCATTATGGTTGGTATGTTAAAAACAGACATCAGCTCATCACTTTAGGCCCAGATCCACAAATCTCAGTACATCCTGACACTCTTCGCCAGGACCTATAATCGCTGCATACTCACTGATCACATTTTTAAACTTTATTCGATGCAGAAAAAAAGCAAAGGCAAGGCTCCAGTTTCTTCAACCAACACAGCTGTTTATTAACACAAGCGCTTCCACTAGATGCTTCTTCAGGTGTATCTACATTGTTGCTAAAACACCCATTTTATATTATCACCACAAATCACATGACAAAACCATTTAACTATTTAAAGAAAAATACTTCTAAAAACATATAAAAAATGTACACATTTAAAAATATGTACCATCAAATGTAAATGCAGAAAAATATGTACGCATAACAAACACCTACGCAATGGTCTATTTTTTAAAATGGGTCTCATTGGCACACAGTCATTTAAGCCATGTTCTATATCAGCTCTCAACCTCACAATCCAGTTTGCCTCTAACTCTCTTGCTCTAGCTCTGATATCACCTCCTCTTATTCTTACAGCATCTGCCTAAGACCATACATTTAAAACTATGGCTTTCCCTTGTCTCAGACACATGCTTTGCAAGGGCATTAAATATGCTTTTCTTTTTAATATGATATATATGCTCTCTTATTCTATCTTTGAGCAATCTGTCTGTCTTACCAACACAGAATTTATTACATAACTGGCACGTAAGCCAGCAATACCACATGGGGGAGTACTACAAGTTGCATTAACGCTTAAATGAAAGACCTCAGGAGAATCTGGATGTTCAAATTCTATTCCTACATCTATATATTCACAATACTGACATCTCTTACAGGGTTTAGTCCCTCTATCTTTAGAATGCCCTATCTGATCTCTCGGTGTACACAGTCTCCTTTTCAATGACTTTTTGTTCATAAACATAAAATGAGGATGTGGGTCCAGAAACTTACTCACTTGCCTATCTGTGGTCAAGAGATTCCAATGAGTATTAATATTTTCTTACACCTCTTGAATAACTAACACACGTTCTAAGCTTACTATTATTATATATTTTATTTGCCCCAGAGTTTTCACAAGGTTCTAAAATAGGGCTTCGCTCTCGTACCCCTTAATTTGTCTGTCTTTATCATATTACTATGTACTTCATCCTTATTGTATCCTCTTTCCACCAGCTCTGTACTTACTGCTTCTGATTGTTGTTTAAAGTCATTCTGTTAACATTAAGCCTTGACACCCTATACAACTGGTTATGTGCAACACTTCTAAACACATACTTAGGATGCATACTATCTTTCCTTAGCAATTTATTGGCATGACATTCTTTCCTATACATTTTTGTACTTAATTCCCTTTCCTCTCCTCTCACTATACTGACATCCAGGAAATTCCCCTCAGAGCAAGACTAAGTCAGTTCCACAAATCTCAGTACAACCTGACACTCTTCACCAGGACCTACAATCGCTGTGCACTCACTGATCACATTTTTAAACTTTATTTGATATCATACCAATTGAATCATCATTCCTGTTAAATGTCTGATGATATGCTCACTAATTTGGCTATACACAGAGTGATTCTGCTGAAAAATGCATCACACTGATTTTTAATTCAGCACATGTTAACTTTTCTTAATACTATTTCCAGTACAAGATCTCATTTATACAGTACAGTGCATAAATATTACTTTATCTGTAGACCAATTATCTAAATATACTACTGAAAGCTTACTTCAGTCTGTTATGGAGTGATTAACTTTGACCAAGTCAACATGTGAACTTGTGTGTGCTATACTACTGTTGTCTCTGAATCATCAGTATCTGTATTATTAAATAAAGGGTTCACATTTAGAAATAAAGAGGTTATAGTGCCCCTCTACTCGTCACTCATCAGACCCATCATAGAGTACAATGCCCCATTTGGGATGTACCTCACAAGACACTTCCAACAGCTGGAAAGACCACAAAAGTACCTCAACCAAGAGGATTACTGGCCTACATATGTCCTATGCAGCCCGACTGAAAAAACTCTGGCTGTACTCAATGGCATATCACTTACTCAGAGGTGAACTCTGCCTGACCTACAAATCCATGTCCAACTCAGAATTGATGGACATGCTCTACCTAAAGAAATCCAAGTCACTGCGAGCCACACGCTCTATTGAGCTAAACCTCGCCACAACAATAAATAGAACATTCTGGAGGGATAGATTCCTGTCACAGAGACTCCCCATGCTTTGGAACAAAATTTCTAACTACATTAGGCAGAGCCCCTCACTAACACTCTTCAAGAGAAACCTTAACGAGTGGATGGGTAACAGAAAATACACCCTTGGGATCACTTCATTGGCTCTGCTTGACAGAGGATCAGTGAATTAATCAATGGGGCGACGAAAGCCGACACACTCTGGCTTGGCTTACAAATGCCCTCAGGCAGATAGCCTAGCACCTACCAATGAACCTGTCAACCTATTACTAGATTAATTTGTCTCTTACATAGTTTGCTTACCATATGGCAAAAACTAGCATTATGTCTTTTTCACACTCACTTGCTGCATTTAACATTTACTTACTTTTATTTACATTTGTTTACCAGGAAATTCTGACTGGATGCAGGTTCTTTTTCAGCGGATGCCCAGGGAGAAAAGCTCCATAGTTTGTACATGAGTAAATGTAATACAAAGTAGAGATAATGACATACAACACGAGCGGCTGTTGGCATTAGTACAGTAACTAGACAATTGTAACCAGTAAACCAGTTAAAGGGTCACAAAGATATTGCAAACTGATATTGCCAACATCCTGGCAGATAGGTTCATTGCTAAATTTACCCCCCTGTCATCCCCTAAAGGGCCCATCTCTATACCAGAAGAATGCAAAGTTCCTGTAATCATGGCTGCACAGGTAAAAAAAACCACTATCCAAAGCCAAAAACACAGCATCCATGGGACCTGATGACATCCTAGGTTGTGTTCTATGTGAACTACAGAATGAACTGGCACCCCACCTAAGTACCATGTTCAATCATAGCCTCACCTCAGGCTATGTGCTCACTGAATGGCGCACAGCGACAGTTATCCCACTCCACAAAGGGGGAGCCACCACAGACCCCGGAAACTACCGCCGCATTAGCCTAACGAGCCTGGTCTGCAAGGCTATGGAACTTATAAACAATGACATTGGTAATCTCCAAACTCAGGACCCCACCCAGTTCGGGTTTGTAAAAGGCAGATCATGTCTCCTAAACTTGATAGACTTCTTTGAAGCAGTCACCAAAGCAGTAGATGAGGGTAAGGTGGTTCACACAGCCTATCTAGATCTCGCCAAGGCTTTTGATACCATCCCCCAACTCTGGAATTATAGATAAACTCACTAAACTAGGTATAAATCCCTGTGTCACAAGATGGGTTGCCAACTGGCTCACTGACAGAACTCACACTGTGAAAGTAGCAGACTCCAAATCCAACTTCAGACCAGTGACAAGTGGAGTACCACAGGGTTCAGTCCTGGGTCCTCTCCTGTTTGGTATCTACTTCTCTGAAGTACAGGCCAACACAGAAGGTCTTTGGCTAACAACGTTCGCAGATGACTGCAAACTAGGAGCCATAATCAAAACTCCAAAAGATGTGGACATCCTACAAGGGCCTCGCTGAGACAGATGCCTGGTGTCAAACCCATGGCCTCAAGCTCAATGCCAAAAAGTGCAGTCATCCCTTTTGGTAAAAATCAGTACCCATGAACTACCACATAGGCAGTAGTCTACTTAACACTGAAAGTGTGATAAGAGACCTTGGGACACAGGTGGACAGTAGTCTCTCCTTTGATAATCACATCGACACAGTAGTCAGGAATTCCTTCTACATGGCACACCTCATCACAAAAGGTTTCTCAATCAGAAAAAAAAGAGGTCATTGTTCCCCTTTATTCATCACTCATTAGACCCATTATAGAGTACAATTGTCCCTTTCGGTATGTACCTCACAAGACATCTACAACAACTGGAAAGGCCACAGAAATACCTCACAAAGAGGATTACCGGCCTCAAACAGATGCCCTACGCAGACTGTCTCTAAAAACAGCAGCTTTACTCCATTGCATATCGCCTACTCAGAGGCGATCTCTGCCTAACATACAAAGCTATGTCAAACCCAGAGCTGTTGGACATGCTCCACTTAAAGAAATCCCAGTCCCTATGAGCTACACAGTTCTAGGGACCTAAACCTTGTCACCACAATAAACAGAACATGCCAGAGGGATAGATTCCTGTCCCAGAGACTTCCCATGCTCTGCAACAAACTACCTATCTATATCAAACAAAGCTCCTCATTAGCACTCTTCAAGAAAAATCTTGATGATTGGATGGGAAATAGGAAATTCACCCCGGGGATCACTTCTGTGGCTCTGCTCAACAGGGGCACAGGAAAATAATTTTCTTGGGTGGCGAAAGCCAGGGAACCTTTGGCTAGGCTTATATAGGCCCCAGGGCCAATAGCCTAGTATCTACTTATGAACCTATAAAGTAGCTTATCAATATTTAATAACAAAAGTTGTAACAACGTAACAATGTGGACAATCAAATTATTAAAATTTAAGCAAAGCTGACTAGCCTAAATAGACTAAGGTTAGCAGTAGTGGCAGTTAGTTAATTTAAGAATAGTTGGGTTGAGAGTCTGAGTGGAGGAGGGAAGAAGGTGTGTGTGTGTGTGTGTGTGGGGGGGGGGGGCATTAGTAAGGATTTGAGCAAGGACAGAGCCAGTGCAAATTTAAATGGGATTTAAGTGCAGTCTTGAGATGGCTGCAGGAAGGTTGTTCCAAAGTTTTGATACGGCACAGGAAAATAAAGCTTCTTCTGCTGAGTTTATGGCTTTGATAGCAAGGAATTGATTTTTGTTGCTTGATCGTAAGGGCCTAGTGGAGTGATAGGGTTGGAGAAGGGTTTGAAGTGATGGGATTTTGAGGGGGTGGTTGATAAGTTTATGAGCGAGGGAGAATTGACTAAAGTGAAGGAGTTGTGGGAGTTCTAGCCAGTTTATTTCTTTAAGGGAGATACAATGATGGCTGCAGTAGGAAGCCCCAGTGGTAAATTTAACAGTTTTGTTGTAGCAGGCCTCCAGCTTGTGTAGAGGCTTATTTCCCAAGTCTCTGCTGAAAATGGGTGTGTAATACTATGTGTATATGCCAGTTTACATATCTACATACACGCGTATAGAAAAATATACAGAAGCTTGCATACATGCATCTGTGTGTATGATTTTTATATATACATGCATAAAAACATTATATATATAGATATATACATACACACATATACAGACACATCTGTACACAAATAGATAAATATTGTGAAAATCTGCAAACCTGCTTATGAGAAGGGTTTCGAACATCTACAGTTAATGGTCCCTCTTCTTTAATCTACTGGGTACTGCTGTAGTTCTGGAAAAGAACATACACCTTAGACTTTTTTTAATCTCTGAGCAGCTTCACTCAATTAAAAAGAGCTTTGACAAACCTATCAAATCCCCATTGCTGGGTGAGAAAATGTCCTTGAATAAATCTGGACTGATATCAAATGAAAACATACACAAGGGCTTATGACACTTAACTTAAAAAAAAAAAAAACAATACCTCTCATCTTGTTTCACTACTGCTGTCAGAATTGCAAGTTACAGCAAGCAACGGCTACCACTGAAGGCACAGGTTAAACTCTGTCTTCTGATGTGGCAGCAATTTCACCCTAACAATCATTCACTGCTCCCCTAAAAATAAGTGTAGATCAGTAAAGTAGGGACAAGGAGAGGACCAACTGTAACTCATCCAAGACAACCTTAACTTCTACAACACATCGTTATTTACCTCACGTTCACGAAGTCTCCCCTCTAAAAGCAACTGACTTCCCATTATATACATTTGGCTACAGCAAAATCCTTGACAGTCTCTGCACTGCAAGAACATTCTGCATCATTCAACTTAGTCAAGGAAAATAATTTCCCCATCTTCAAAAATTATTCCAACTTTAAATCCGGTTGCTAACATTTATAATGACCACTGAGTACCAGGCCATCATACTAAAATAGTTTGATCAGAATTCTGATGCACCTTACTTTACACACCTTCACTCCAAATTATAAGGAAATCTGGTAACTGCATCGAAACGGGCATGTTTCCTAAATTCTGTTACATCCAATATATGACCAATTGCAACAGCTAACAATCTCCACCTAAGATAAAAGTTTTGGTTATAGGTTAATCTTACACCTTTGAATGCCATAAGAATAATTTTGACAATCTTTAATAAATTCTGTCAAACTGTAAAATTGTGCAGCAAAAATACTTTAAACACTAACAAATAAACTCATTCCAAACTTAACAATGAAAGCCCAGTATGACATTAACACATCTCAGTCAGTAAGTTTACTAACTTTAGTAGTACTGCTGGAAATGTAACTTACATAGGTTGGTACTAGGTTATCGGCCCTAGGACCTATACAAGCCTAACCATAACAACTCTGGCCATTTCTTCTCAGAATATTTATGGTTAAATATAACCACTTTAAGTGGACTTGGAGTGATCCGACTGCAAATTCTGGTCCCTCTACACCACCTTAGTCATGTGCCAACCCTAAACCCTGTTGTTGCCCCCTAACCCCAACCTTTAACATTACCTTAATTAAAACATTTCACTAACAATGCCTCTACAGAAGACGCTCAGAGACGCAGTTAACATGCAGCAACACACATACAAAACATTACATCTAGTACTAACTTGTGCCTTACTCTGGCCCTGGCCCAGGAAAACTAGCATACATGTTCCCATTAGCAAACATTAGCATAGACACACAAAACTGAATCTTTCCCTGGACTTCACTCTAACCAACACAACACACAGACAGACACACAAAATATAATGTTTCCCTTTCCCTGCCCTTTAACTCAAAACACACACACACACACGCACACGCACACACACTCAAAGCATTAACCAGTTCCTTTCCCTAGTCCCAAATCTAACATTAGCCCTCTAACGTTCATGCACACATGCACACAGCTACCTGTATTGTGAAAACTTTTTGTAAACCCAAAGTGTTGGCATTAAAACAAAGCCTTACTTTCCTTTACAAAAGCACAGTTTAGAACAGTTGATGTTCCCTCCTCCAACACTTCTGCACCCAATGAGTGTTTTCAATATAAACAAATTCAACAGAGTGTACTACAGCCATGTGTACATGGTCATAAATTTATTACACACATACATACAGGAATTTCCTTGCATATATTTTGTTCCTGAACTGTGAATTAAGTTGGACCACAATACATCAGAAAACTACTTTGGTTAACAAATATGATGATCACTGTTGATGAGACACCCCAACACCATGTACAAAAAAGGGGGCTGACAGTAATATATACATACACCTAGACAATTTGGGAGGTATGCCTAGTTTATTTTCAATAACACAGTCATGGGAAATTTAAACATGTGGGCTGTTGTAAAAATTCTGATTTATTAAGTTTTTTTGAAAATGTTCACTAAATCCATCTCTTAAGATGTAAAAAAGGGCTGAATTGTCCTTCATTCCCACTTGTGTCAGTGCGTTCTGGTCTGTGACCAAACATAATAAAATGATCTGATGAATGAGATACAAGGCATCCTTGCATTACCAAGGTGCGTAGGCAGCACAATGGAATTTGTCACAATGGTTGTCAACAAAAGCTTTTATTTAGCCCAGCTAATTACCAAAGGAATATTATCAAGGTCTGAAGAGGTAAATACATTACTTACACTTAACTGATTTATCAAGTACAATGCCACACACACCCCCGACTGGGATCTATTGCACAAAACATATCAGTTAGAAAGACCCCAAAGGTTCCTAACAAAAACAAAATCACAGGCCTAAAGTCCCTGAGCTACCAAGAGAGGCTGGAAGCTCTGTTCCTTTAATCAGCGTCTCTAGGACCTCTTGTTTCTCTGCCAAGTCCAACATCTCCACCTATACTAGAATCAGGGACCCAAGTTTTTACAAACACATGCAATGCAGTGGAAACGGAGGTTTACAACAGATCAAAACCCAAGACTTCTAGAAAAAGCTGCCACTGCATGTTGAACAGTGCGACTCACTAACTTCCTTTAAACATAACCTAGACAACTGGATGGCTATCCATAAATTGACTCTGGGATTGACTGGTATGGCCCACCTGGAATAGGAGGTGTGTACTGGAAAGGGGTGAATGGTCAGAAAACTCATTGGCCTTGGAAAATCTATGAATTGAATAACCTGCGACTTAAGACACCCCCCCCCCTTACTTTCACATCATGCCTCGCTCCTTCTCTTCATTCTGCCTTCATTTCTATCTTACATATACTCTGGTAATGCAAGGGTTAATGAGCAATTTCACTGGCCACAGTCTTTCTTTCAGGTACTTCAACACTTGCAAAAAAATATTTTGTGATTGCTTGCATAACTTGTTTAGCATTGTACTTACATTTTTTGGTTGTATACCCTGGGTTGAACCTGAAATTTGTCCACTAAGATCAGGACTCTACCTCGGTCAGCAAATGAATGAATGAATGAACTGAAAAAAAAACTCATGAAGTATGTTTAGACTACAAGGTGAAATATTCAAATGATAATAAATGCAGCGAGTTAAAAGTGCTGCACACAGTGCAAGAGAGGACTCGAACACATCAAGTATCAATATTTTATAACTTTTAATGAAACAAAATTAAAACGGTATGTAATGCATGACAGTACACCAATAAATAGAAAAAGAGGGAGGGGTGCAAAGGAAGGCTGAAGACTGTACAGAAAGAGAATTAAGACAAACTTAGTGAGAGAGAGGCAGAACAGGAGTTAGAAAACCGATGAAATCAACAGGTTTTAGAGTAATAGTCCTCCGAGAGGGTGGTTATGTTACAAGCACAAATGGTTTGGCATACTTAACTTGCTACTGAAATTTGACTTCGTGTCAAACTCAGATGACCAGAGTTACTTCAGAGAAAGGTTTCTTCATTCGAGGGACTGCAAAAGCAGGAGGCTCTGAGAGACTGGTATTACCACGGTCTTGCAATTTCAGGGCACCATTAATTATAAGAATACAGACATTTACCAGTTTATGAAATGAAGTACTCTCACATGAGGGTATATTTGACATTAGGGTATTGTAACTTTGTTAAGTGACAGCTAAAGTCCAGTTAATTGTTGAAGATGAGAGTGCATTTACTGCTGAAGTAATGACTCGGGGAATTTATATGACAATGTCTTGACTGCTGGCCCAGCTATCAGAGATTTTCAATCTATTTCTTCCACAGCCACCTCGATGGATGTCAGAAATCTGATGATAAAAGACAGCAGTAGTAATTAAAAGGTTAAACACAATTGTGACAACATCAGCAATGTGTGCTAGGTCCAGATAGGCAGCAATATAACCACTTCCTTTTTTAGGGAACTATTATTAACAACCTTGAGAGTTTACTGGTAGTAAATCTTTGAAAATAAAACTAACTATATACATTAGAGAAAGAGAAGGCAGACCTGGGAGAACTGTGTGTGGAAACGGTGAACTGAGCTTAGGTACAAGAGCTCTTAAGAAAGAAGTCCACATAACTAATTCCATGAGGCAGAAGATCAGAGCCCATAGCTAGATTCCAGAAGACCCGGGTTCAATTAATGATTCCATTTCTTCAAGGTCATCTTCATGGGGGTGGGAAAAACATTTAGTTGGTCTGTTTTCCAAACAGAACGGTAAGGGACTTCTGCTTAGGACTAAAGCTAATAGAGCATACTGATGGTTTCAGCACTGTTGCAAGCACTTGGGAAACATGAGTACACCATTCATGGACACGCTTCACAGTGACCTCACTGGGAATGCACCAGTACACCATGCATGAACACATTCCACACGGACATCACTCTCACTGGGAATGCACCAGTACACCATGCATGAACACATTCCACACCGACATCACTGTCACTGGGAATGCACCAGTACACCATGCATGAATGCCTTCCACACGGACATCACTCTCTCCGGGAATGTGCCAGTACACCATGCATGAACACATTCCACACGGACATCACTCTCACTGGGAATGTGCCAGTATGTCACTCATGGACAAGTTCAGCACTGACCTTACCGGGAACTAACCAGCACACCATTCATGGACATGTTCCCACTGACCTCACTGCATGCTTGGCAAGGGCCAGTGCTGAATTTTAAAAACTCAGCAACATGAAGGATGACAGCATAACACAGCATCCCACTTGTTCTAGCTAGTAGTCTGGCAAAGAAAAAGTGGGGAATAACTACCTCAGAGTCACAAGGAAGGGGCTTGATGGTCAGTTTGGAGAGGCAAATAAATGAATCCATAAATCCATTTTAAAGAGGGAAGGATGAGAGAATGAAGAATGTGTAATTCAGTTTGCCAATAGACAGCATAACTACTAACAGAGACAGTATGGCGTCTTTTAGTTGTCCCCAGTGACAGCTTAATTTCCCTTCCACAACAACCCTGGATAAAGAAAGACATTTTGCACATTACAAAGGTAACTTGCTTTGAATATTTTAATCTGTAGTCTATGAAAGGACTTCATGTCCTGGAACAGTTTAAGTAGAGCAGACTACTTAATGGCTTTTCCATGTCCCCGGTGTAGATCTTACTCCTTTTAATCTAGTTATCAGTCTGCTTGTGAGCAAATGGTCTTAATTTCTCTCTTTTTTCCCTTTTACGGTAAATAAGTGGTTTGGGTTGTCAAGAAGGATCTTAAGTCTGAGTATTCCAAGATGGTAGCTGACTGAGCAAATCACAGTTCTCTCAGTAATAAAGAAAAACAAACCGATAAAAGTAATTGATTTACTGTACACCGAGTACAATAACCAGATATCAAAACAGAATAAAACATGAAAATCTAAGATACAGTCTGTTGAAAAAATAGTAGTAAACATTTTTGGTTAAGAATAACCTCAGGGGTGACTAGAAGGAAGCCAAAAAAAAAAAAAGAAACTAGATGCATTTAGATGTCTTCAAAATAAATAGGACAGAGTGAGTGGAATATTAGAAGAATATAAAAAGTGAAATGACAAAACTATGGAAAAAATAGAACTACTATGATTTAAACATTCAGGTGAACTGACTCATTTTCAGAAATTAGTTATTGGTATAAAAGGAAAGAAAGGAAAAACATGAGCCTTCTCAGGAGGAACGGATTCAGAAGCTATTAGAACCTGAAGATTTTATGATGACACAAATAAGTAACTGGAGTGTTGCGAAAATATGTCACATATATGCCACAAACCTGGCTATTAGGGAACATAGACCTCTAGTCTGCTGAAGCTTCAAATGTGACAGAATAAAGAGACGCTCCTGAGTAAAATGTGGCACAGTGGAAAGGTGTTGAAATTTGGTGACAGGCAGCCAGTTCACACAAAATGACTATTTACTCTTCAGCTTGGGGGGCGGGGGGACAGTAAATACATCCCATCATTCAGAGCATGCTACAAGGGTGGGTCTGAGATTCAAGTTGTAATATTCACCAGCCTTTAGATGGTTTTCCTGGTCAAAGACATAAAAGAAGCAGAGCGGGCAGTGGAGGAGATCAAAAAATGCACATGGTCATCAGTAAAGTTGAAAGATTTGACTACTCATCCTTCTGTCACTAAATGACAATATACCAGTGAAACCATTCCCATGGTTTCAAAGACTAGAGGGGCAAAAAATTAAATATAGTTTAATTTTATTCCCGTGTCTCAGGCTAAAATACACCAAATTCTGATTGAATTAAAACTGCATACCTGGAAACTAAACCTTAAACTTTTTATTTTCTGAAGTTGACAATTAATTTGGCAAAGTAGGTATTATGCAAAAAAAAACAAAATACTTTTAAAGTCACCACTTCATCAGAAATTGTGTCTCTCTGAGAAATACTGAGTTTCGGGGTATTAACTGGACAATTCACTACAGAAAAGAAGGACTTGAAAACATTTGTTCACTGGAAAGGACAGCCCTGCATAGGTTCTTTTAATAGCCCCAGATGTAAGAATTATGAAAACGGACAAAGGTACGAATGTTATATTTATGAATACTATTCAATACGCTCATGGCCTGAATGTTTACTCACTGTTGTCGAATCTTACAAAGTAACTATCTATAGGGCTTGTACGTCAACTGATGCCATTTTAAGTTCCTTTAACACCAACAGGATTACAATAATAGGTCATTTATTTGTCTGTTGATTCACCTCTCACAATCCCCACTTAGACTGCTTTCATTCAAGGTTCCAAACCAGAGCCTTTAGCTATTTTCACTGAAACTTTTGAACTGTGCAGTGACTTTGGGGAAGTCATATCTTAGGAAATATTACATAATATAGAGTTGTTGTTGTTGTGTCTTTCGGCTTTTCCCGGTTAGGGGTCGCCACAGTGGAACTCCGGTCCTCTAATGATTGGTAGTTGATTTTTACCTGCCGAGTTACCAGCCCTGATGCACAACCTTCAACGAAGGTACGCCCATTCACACATGTCTCCACGTAGAAGACGCTCTAGCTGAGAATTGAACTGGACAGCGTCTTACTGTGAGGCGACAACGCTACCGCAGCACCACCACTGCGGTATTACATAATACAGAGTATGGAGAAAAAATGTTTTTGTGACCATGGATTAAAGAGCCATATACTGTGATGCCATACGTGGTAGGGATGGATTGATAATAGCCTATTAAACTGTGACAAAAGTTTGAATATAATGTAAATAATGATGCACGTCACTTTGTAAATATTGTTTTGAGTAAAAACCTTTGTCTAGTATGATATCAAATATTTCCATCAAGAATCTGGTACGGCAACAGGGGGATCTTTGTCAACTTGGTAGAACATTCCTGGAAGAACAATACATTCACTCTTCCGATTTTGGAAGTTTATCGGATTGTAAATGGGTTACTGCCCACTGGTTACATGACAGGATACATTTCCTTGATGTTTAATACAAAGGAGTAAATGCAAATATATGTTTCAGTCTATGGTGTACAGGAAACCTACTTACACCAATACTTTCTTACACAGAAAAAGTAGTTTACCCATACATGTGAAGGGGAACTTCACAAAGGGATATACCATACACGGCTCATGACTGACACAGGATGACAAGTTCTTCACCAATGAACTTGTGCTAAGTGTTTTTATAGAGAGGCTATAGTATATTTGACAAAAAAAGTAATAAACTCCCGCACTTACAATCAATGACAGAATGGCAAGTCACTTAAAACTACTAGCTGTAAATCTACATTAATTCTGAAGCCAACTCCGGTTAGTGCACAGAGTTAGTCCATTTTAATAAAAAAAAAAATGGAAAATTTCAAAAGGCATCTGTGACTTGTACAACAAGATTTGGCAAGTACTAAAGTTTGCTTACCCAAAAAACGCACCTTAAATTTCTTTTTGAAAAGAATCCAGTTTGTGTCTTACAACATGAAACATACAAAAATCAAATGGGACTTACCCGTGAAGCTTTAGTAAATATTGTAAATTTATGTTCAACAGCAGCCTGCATGTGGCTTTCAGAGTGACAGGACATTTGGGGCAACTAAACATTTTGATTGCAATTCCATATGTTATCTATTCAGCTGCATGTAACATCTGCAATACTTTTCGTATAGGAAAAACATCTCAGACTGGCTCAGACACTGTATGAGCATGTTCACTCTGTTAAATCTGGATATAATAATTACTTCTGCAGACATTGTCCCCCATGTAACTCACTGAAATAGTTTTTATTTTTGTGCTTGATTTTCTGGAAGTCAGAGTTAAACGGCGATACTGATGCATTGTCAGATATAAAAGAACTAGGTTGCCAACTTAGAACTAATATCACATTTTCCAGCCGTCAATGACAGCATAAATACTAAGTGTATTTTGATAAAGAATTGAAAATAATTATATTAATGTGGTTTAAATGCTTGTGCTTTATTTCTTTGTTTTTGCACTGATATAGATATCTCTAAACACTGTTTAAACAGCATTTCCTTCTCATCTAATTGGCATTGTGTGATCACATGACACATTTTAAATGTTATATAACCAATTGATGCGTCATTTATTACTGCTTCTAAAGAGGTCTAAAAAAATAAACTCCTAACTCAAAATAGGCAGTGTGAATCAGGTACTCCAGATGACTGGCATACCTTTGGCTCTGGGAGAATAATAAAGAATTTTTACTGCTCCAAGAATTTGTGCCAATTGCAGAACATGAATTCACACAACAAGGGCCCACAGAAATCAGTGGCAGGCACAAAAGCTGTGAGTACTTTGGCCAGAATCATGACTATTTTGGCCCTTCATTTGTATTACCCAACTCTGGCTTTTCTGGCCCATTGAGGGATGGTAAAAGTCGTACATGGTTATGCTCACAGAGTCCAACATGAGGACCAGTGTCTGTGTTAATTCAGAGCTGGGAAATAGACCATAACTGGATCCAAAGGTTTTAAGCTCAGACTACTCCAGCAGAAATATAGTATAGCAAGGCCTGCTTAAAAACATGAACAATAAAATGCCTGGTCTATTACCTACACTCTTTCAAATAAAAGGTAAAGGAACAATGTACATACTTATCTTGTATCATTTACAACCAAATACCTTGGAACAAATGCTGGAAAATGAGTTAGACATTCCATTCTTTATGAACGCAAATGAATATTTTGTTTATTCCACATTATACCATATACAACACGCGTGTCCTCCACATTAAGCAATGAAAGAAACCTCTATGTAGCTGAAAGCAGTTGAGAACAACTTACTGACCTGGCCAAAGATTAAAGCAAAATATTTCAAATGTAGCACTTTAGTATACAGTGGGGATGGAGATTCTTCCCTAAACTTAAACTGTGCATCCTGGATTGAAAAGAAGTTGATTAAATATACCACCTAACAACAAAATGAACACCCCATGTAGTATACACAATTGCAACCAATGGACTTTTACACAAATGTCTTGGAGAACTGTCTGATGGAACTTGCTAGCAAATTATGGCTAGTCTGAGCAACTAATGGCATCCTTCCCATTTGCACTAATGTCCTGCTTGCTTGCAGTCTCCACTCTGCTTCATTGTTTCTAGCATAATCGCAGAGCCAGTGTTCACTTTTTAGTTTGCTTTCTCAGTGTACTTTTCTGTTTATGCCTAAATGACAGCAGCAGTGTATAAGCATACATGCTTCTTGTAAATGTGTGGAATTTAAATTACCCAGCAGCTACACTGCTTCATTATGACTTCATCTTGCTATGATGTAGTCTCACGGGCCTTGACATTTACCATACACCTGGTTTTAACATCTGTGCAGTGCAACATAATGCAAAAGACCATCCTGTCTTTAGCCTACTTTGTGTAACACCAGTTTGCCCACTAATAAGAATGACTTTTCATCTTTAAGATGACCTGCATATGACATGTAGGTGTGCGGTCTCATCCACAGCTGTCAAAAGCTGTAGCAAAGTAAATAACGGGCAAATAAACATTTTCATAATATTGACAATGTGGGTAGATAATATATTCAGAACAGGATATACAGTAACATGCATTTTGTTTATATATTAAAAAAAAAAAAAGAAAGTCACACACCTATAACTTTTCCAGCATTATTTAAGGACTGCAATCTTCAATGCTACAAAAAACAAAAATGTTACAACTAAAGAAAATTCGAAAACAGAATCGAGGAAGGATGCGAGAGAGCTTTATTTGTTGTATCATATGTGGCTGGGTGTTATGCCTGCGTACATCCAAGGAGAAAATACAAGCCTTTTACATAACCTTGAATGATCCGGTCACAAGCTGTTCATGAAATCTAAACTTGAGGAAATGACAGCAGTAAAAACAGGTAAAAAGTGCTTCAGTAGCTATGATTTAGTCTGGCATTTCTTAAATCGAGTGGGTGACTAAAGGTAACTTTCTCTTATTCTTCTAATCAATGTACTGATCCCTGTCAAAGCCTGCTACTACATACGACCATCTTAAGTCAAACCCTAAAAACTTCTCATAACTAAGGACCTCATTCATTTAACTGTTACTACAGATTTGACATCATCAGTAACTAATGCTACTGTCTCTCTCAGTCCTTTTATGTATTGATACAGCTTAAGCAGATGTCTTCTGGTTACATTATAACATTGCAAGAACAAGGTTAGATTTTCTTACTCGGCTGTCCTTTAAGTGTTCATAAGTCTCTACAAAATGCAAGAGTTGCATGCATCATGTACAAGTTAGTTGCATTCAAAACTACTGTGAATTCATTTGAAACTCAAAAGAGAGAGTCCAGCAATTTTCAACAAAATTGGCTCTGAAATATCTACTGCATTGAGCAAAGCAGGTTTTGCAACCCATTGTCCTGCGTTAACATTAATGCTACTAAAAAGTGGTTCACTTCAGGTATTATAAAAGAGATAAGCAGGGTTTGCAGGATTCCAAGAAAGTGAAAGAAAAAAAAGTCTTAACTTTTATATTTACTGCTATCATTTGATCTTTAAGTTTCTTTATGCCTACCACTACAGAGAGTATGTTAGACAAAACAATATACAAAGGATAGGAAAATAAATTACACCCTGCTTTGCTTACTATGAACTAACAGAACTGTAGTAGAATTACCAAGGGCAGACACGTATTCCTGAAGCTGTTCCAACACACTATAAATGTAGATTAAAAGGATTTGCAACCTGTTTCATTCAAATTTAAAATGAATGCCTTTACAGGAATCTTCTGTATCAGTTTTTGCATATGGAAGCGTATTCCTTCACATTTTACATCCATTAATGTCACAAACTGACAACGATTTTGGATAAAGAGTGAACTCAAAGATACTTGGGCAACAGATAATAAAAAGGTCAAAAAAGAAAGAAAAACCAGCACACACAGCCAGGTGTAAGACGAAGTGCAAAGGTTAGAAACTCAAGTAACTACTGTGGCGTCATAAGGCTGTACCTCGCAATTCAACTGAAATCAGTTCCAGAACAGTGGTTGAACTGCGAGACACCAATTACTAAACAAACTTATGGAAAATGGTTTAATTCGTATCCAGCCCAAACAAAATAAAAAAAACACTTAATAAAATGTATCTCAAAATGATTTGAAATGTAGAACATCTCCTAAATGAAGGAGAGGATGTGGAGGAGGGATGGAGGTGGAATGGAGGACTACTGTACATTCCTAAACCTATGGCTCACGTCGCATACAAATTTATTTGATGTTAAATCCTTCAAACAATGCAGGCTAATCTGTTTCCTGTCCAGCTAAAATGCAAGCTCATTACATCACTGTGCAATAGCAGTTATGAAATGAATATCTGTTGTCTCTGATTAAGATTAATGTTTTATTTAGCTCACTTTAATGTGATATAAATTAAAACATAAAACATCTTACAACAGTTTCCTATCCTCCCCCCCAAAAGAAATAACACACAATACAGTGTACACCGGTGTGTCTTTTTTTTTTAGTCCCTCTCCAGGACTTTGCCTAGTGGTTCCCCTACTTGGCTCATTCATTCAGGTGAGTCACCATCATACACTTGCGCCCATTCTCTGTCCAGCCCCACCAGTGTCCATGCCAAAAACTGAACAGGAGTCACCATATGTACTGTCCAGCCCCATCAGTGTCCATGCCAAAAACTGCACAGGAGTCACCATATGTACTGTCCAACCCCACCAGTGTCCATGCCAAAAACTGAACAGGAGTCACCATATGTACTGTCCAGCCCCATCAGTGTCCATGCCAAAAACTGAACAGGAGTCACCATACGTACACCATTTACAGAGTCTACTTAAGTCTTTAGTTCTTGGAAGGGGAGTCTTCTTCACCCTGCCTGTTCCCTCTTTTTTGGCAGGTGTAGGTGAAAAAAATTTGGTCAAGGGTGACTTCTCTCCCTCTTTTTCAGGATATTCTTGAACTAGTGCAATGATTGTGTTGTTAAACAAGTCTGACATCCTGTTGGATGTCACTTGTGTTGGGGTGCCACTCCAAGACTGCAGCCTGCACCTTCTCCCACTTGGATAAAAGTTCTTTAATGCAAGCTGTTGGCATAGGTCATTTTTACCTGGCATCCTCATCTTCAGAAGAAATTTCCCTTTCTTTTTCTTTGAATGCTTACTGCAAATTGCTGTAAATTCCTCCACTGTGAGATCATTGTCTTGGTCTTGTAGCAGTTTCTCCACATCCACCTCATCCACTTCTCCTATGTCCAGGTGCTCTGCTGTGGAAACTATGTCTTTTCTCGCAGCACATTAACTGCTTCCACATCTTCGGCTGCTTCATGCACACTTTCACCCTGGGAAATGGAAGGAACCTGTTTTCTCCAGGCTGCATGAAGGGCTTTCTGCAACACTGCATCCCAGGCACTTATGATGAATGTTGAACTCAAGTCTTCCAGAATTCCTTCAGTGTCTTATCTGAAGAATGAGTCACGTCGAAGAGCCTTGAGAAGACCTGCTTTGTGTACAGCTTCTTGAAGCAGGTATTGACTTGTTGAGCCATAGGTTGAATGAGAGAAGTTGTGTTGGGAGGCAGGAAATGAATCTTGATGAAATCATAGTTAATCTGAAGAATTTCCTCTAACTCTCATGGGTGGGCAGAGGCATTGTCCAGAAGCAGAAGAGATTTCATTGGCAAATTGCTCTAACTAGTCAAAAATCTAATCCTTGAAAACTGACTGGTCTATCCAAGCTTTGGTGTTCGATTTCCACATTACAGACAGTTTTGATTTTATAATCTTTTGTCCAAAACTTCTTGGGTTTTCTGAGGGATACACCAGCAGAAGCTTCAGCTTGAAGTGTCCACTGGTATCTGCTTCCAGGAGGAGTACGAATCTATCATTAATGGGCTTGTGACCTGCAATCCTAGCTTATTCTTGCTTTATGCAAGTTCTACTTGGCAACCTCTTCCAGAAAAGCCCTGTTTCATCACAACTAAAAATCTGTTCTGGCAGACAGCTTTCTCTCTCAATTCTTCAAATTCATGACAGATTTCTGTGCACCTTTTTTGTCAGCACTAGCTGCCTTCTCCTTGTCTCAGAACACTCCAGATGCCACTTCTTTTGTTAAATCTGTGGAACCATCTCCTACTTGCTTTAAATTTCTCGGTTTGCTGTGAGTTACTTTCTGCAGTTTTTTTTTGTAGGTCTTCAAAGATAAGCTTAGCTTTCTCACAGATCATGGTCTGAGTTATTGGATCTCCCTTCATCTGCCTCTCCTGGATCCAAACAAGAAGCATCTTGTCCATATCTTCATGAATTGTTTTTTTGCATTTGTCCAACATCTTTGTTGCTCCTTTTGACAGCTTTGCACCTATGATGCTGTCCATTTTTCCAAAATGTTGAGACAATAGACCTAGCCACACCATATGTCCTGCTATTCGTCTTATTTTACCTCCTGTCTCAGTTTTACTTCTGATTTCTGCCATTTCATTGCTCAGCACTTATTTTTCCTGCCAGTATCACTCTTCTTTGGCCCCATTTCTTCACAACACTTAAAAGAAATTGCACTACATAACAGGAAACAATGAACTACCTTTCAGCCTCCTTTCTGGGTCAAATTGCAAGACAGCAGTTGAATTTCAGGATGCCCGGGCAGCCAAAAGTGCGGTTAAATTGCAAAACGGTTGGGGTTGCAACTAAGATTGAATTGTGAGGTACCACCTGTAAAAGAAATGGGAAAAATGCAAACTAAGGCCAACACAATGGATTACATTTAGCATGTGGCAACATTCTGGTTTAGACTCATGAAATTCCATCAGACTGAAAACTTTCTTCCTATACATTCCTATAGACTACGATATAGATCTTTAATACAAAACTGGAACTGTTTTGTCCTGTCTGAGTTTGTTAAAGGTTCATTGCATGTTTTCAAGCACCCTTAAAATGTGAAAACTTACTTTCTTACTGGACAAGCTCCTTTTCTGACTTGATCATAAAACACTACATGATGGGACAGCCACACAAATGGATTTTTGACTTTGCACATGTTTAGTCTTCAGTTTTAGTTCAGTACCTACCTCACTCATAAGAAAGTTGATCTTTAGATTAAAAACTACTTCTGTAACTGTAGACCAACTGCCATCAGACTACCTAATAATGGCTGGAGAAGTCGTAGCCTTTCCTGTGTCCATATTAATTAATAAGTCCATAGCTAGCAGAAAGATGAGTCCCATCACTGTGGAAAAAATCCTACATCATACCACTGCAAAAAAATCCTACATCATACCACTGCACAAAGGCAGCACATCTACAGAGTTTAATAACTACAGACAGATCAAGATGATCTCTCCCCCTCTCTAAAAATATTAGAGAAATGCATCCATATGCAGCTGATGCAATACCTAACCACAAATAACCTATTAGAAAGACAACATGCTTTAGCCCCCAGCACAGCACCACCACTGCTCTACTACATTTTACCAATATAATAAACCGACATAGAAACACTGGTCTGCTTGTATCCACCATGTTCTTAGACTTGTCATAGGCATTTGACACAGTCTCACCAGCAACTGCTCACTCGACTCTGCTCAATAGGACTTTCACAGTTCTTGTTGTTGTTTCTTAGTTACCTATAAGGAAGGCAACAAGCTGTTAAATGACAACAAATGTACACATCCTTTCAACTAGTTACTACAGGTGTCCCTCAGGATTCTATCCTGGGTCCTGTCCTATTTAATACATTTATTAATGACCTCCATACCTGCACTCACCATGCTAGTTTAGTTCAGTATGTAGACAATTCAGCATTAATGTGTGTGGCCTCAACAAAGAATAAGCTCCAACACATTACTCAAAAATATTTCTCCTTTGTAGAAACCTGGCTGAAGGAATCAAATCTCCTGCTCAGCCCCCCAAAAAAGCTAAGTTGAGGCTTTTTACTTCAAAAATTTGCCAAAGTCAAAAGCAACCTTTTACCATAAAGTCAGCAAATATGGTCATTGAAACTGTAACTCACAGTAAACTTTAGGGGTTATAATAGAAGACAATCTCAAGTATGACCAGCATACACTGCACAGAATTAAATCTACACACCAGAAACTAGGCTCCTCCCTTGTTTTTTAATTTCTCCAAATCTTTTGGGTTTCTAATACCATAACGGGAATGGACCCCATTCCTAAATCAAAGAATGACTACAGTTCACAAAATTAGTATTGTTTCAATCTTTGATTGAAGACAGAAGTGCTATTCGCAGCACCCGCAGTAAGCCCATTAAAGACGACTCCTGCAATTCATACAGAGTGACACGTATTGGTAATATATCTAAATATGATTGTAGATTCTTTTTTATAAGACTCACTGCTCCTACTTCTATTGGAGCTGTCTTTCTTCTACATTGCTCTCGTTTCTGCCGGCAAATCCTTATATTTTATAACTGTCTCTCTCAGTATGCAAGACATTATAGTCACTGGGTGTGGCGATTTCAATGATCAATGTTACTTTTGTCTTCTTTTCATGGACCACTACATCTGTTTTTCTTGCATCTCTCTTTTGAACTGCTGGTAATGGGTGATCTCATGATGTAGACTTCATCATTTTCTATGATGCTCTGTAGCACGTTTCCAGTGTTTTTCAACTACTTCAGTATTATGTTTGCACAATCCCCAGTGCAGCCATCTTGTCACATTATTATGCCTTTCATGAATTCTTTACAGATACTGCAAGAAAAATTCTAGCCACCATCTTCTTACTGCCAACTCTCTTATATGCTGCTCCTATACTAACAAACTTAAACGATACTCAAGGAATAACTTGCCTCCTGCTACAATAAAATAGCTAAATTTGCTACCAATCTTCCACCTAGACCCCGCCACTGTCACAGCTGAAAGCAATTAAACTGGCTTGAAATGCATTACAACCTAACATATTCATAACTAAGTACAGCACACAAAAATTCAATCATCCCGAAAAGTTCCTGCACTACATAACTTATTACTGACCTACTATTCACCAAGGGACCTCTGCTCTAGTAACAAAAAAATCGTATTACTCACAAACAAGCCAAATAATGTTGCAGGAAACTCGCTCTACTCCTAATACATTGCTAAACTCTGTAATAGTATTCCCCATGCAAATAAAACTCTCCAACAAACTCAGCAGTTTTAAACCACTGCTTAAACAACATCTTAACCAATCCTGGTCTTTCACATGCTCATCACAAGGTTAAGACTTTGTGTTCACCATACGATACTCTCCAAATACTCTCCTTAAACAGAGTACTCTCAACCTCTCACTGAAATAATAAAACAATTTTTATACATAACTGTTGCCTGTACAATCCACTAAGATACACGTGGGCTTTCTCTTTAGTTACTTCCACCTCGGTAAAATCTTAGAATGTATAAGTGTAACTGTTGTTTATGTATAAATATAAAAGAAATGTAACAAACTTTGTATTTAATGGCAACTTAGTATAATGCAATGCAAGCAAATAAAGCTTTTCTTCCCGCGCCTCTGCTGAAAATAGGTATTACCCATTTGGACTTTCCCAGTAATCAAAGACAAATAAATATTATACAGAACAAAAATAAATGTTAAAATTGTCCATTACTTCTGCTTCAGGCAAGCCTTTGATAGATCTACATGAATACCGTTACATAAGAGGTTAGACAACATTTGGAAATTAAGAGTTGGTGAGCTTTTCTCCCTGGACTTCTTCTTAAAATGGATAAAATTATCCAGTCAGACTTCCCTGGTAAACAAACATCACTAAATACATGCACATACATGTGTTCATAAATAACAGCTTTAAATAATGCATCCAACTTGTAGGTATATTAATGCTGGTACTTTTAGGCTAACATCAAGATTCATGCCCACTTCCTCTGATATGTGTAACTCTGGCAATCAAAAGTAAACTTCCTGACTACAAGTTCACAGCCAGTTACTAGGTGTGCAGTACAGAACCCTCCTGATTATAGGTTCACAGGGAGTTACTAGGTGTGTGCAGCACAGAACCTTCCTGATTACAGTTTCATAGCTAGTTAGTAGGTGTGCAGCACAGAACCTTCCTGATTACAGGTTCATAGATATTCAATAGGAGTGCAATCTAGGACCTTCCTGACTATTACAGGCAGTTACTAAGCATGAAGTGCAGGACTTTCCTTACTATAGGTTTACAGGTGGTTACTATGCGTGTATAGTCCAGGACCTTTCTATTACAGGTTCACAGGTGCAGTCTGAGGCCTTCCTGACTGCAGGTTCATAGGTAGTTACTAGGCATGCAGTCCAGGACCTTACTGACTATAGGTTTGTAGGTAGTCACTAAGCATGCAGTCCAGGACCTTAATGACTATAGGTTCACAGGTGGTTACAAGGTATGCATTCCAGGACCTTCCTATTACAGGTAGTTACTTGATGTGCAGTCTGGGGTCTTCCTGACAGTAGTTTCATAGGTAGTTAACTAGGGGTTCAGTCCAGGACCGTACTTGGCTATAGGTTCATAGGTAGTTACTAGGGGTTCAGTCCAGGACCTTCCTGACAGACTCATAGGACATTACTAGGTATGCGGTCTAGGACCATACTGACTATAGGTTCATAGGTAGTTACTAGGGGGTTCAGTCCAGAACCTTCCTGCCTATTACAGGTTCACAGGATATTACTAGGTATGCAGACCAGGACCATAGTGACTATAGGTTCACGCATTAGGCAAGACTGGAGAAATCAGACCCTATACCACGGTTGGTAGTTTGTAAACAACCTCACAGCCTTTATCCTCTTTGAGAGCTATTAGACTAAAACAGCTTTTTTTTATTTACTAACTAGCCCACTGGACTGACTGGACACTCACAAACATCCCTTTTCAGGAATGACTTGCGAACACGGACTAGTTACCTAACGTGCTACGAAAAACATACTTGGCAGACAGCCAATGACAGGAAACAGCTCACAAGAAACCCTCTGCACTAACTACCAGACTTTTAATGTGTGTGCTATGGACTGTCACTTTGTTCTGTCTGTCAGAAATCAGCTGTTGTGTGCGAGACACACTTGCGTCTCAGTCACCCGATGTATAATTGTTTTTTCCTCTGCTTTAGGGTTATTTGCCCCTGTGCAACTTTAGTGCTAGTCAGAGATGCAGACCTGTCTTCATAATGACATGAAATCCACTAATTATTTATTACGCATATAATGAAAAAAGTCACAGCACAGATTGGTTTGTTCTTGCATTCTGGTAATTTACTCTCCAGGGCTGTTATATACTGCGGATCAGACATCAGTGTGTCTAAAGCACTGCTTAGGTTCTCATAACAGTTAATGGCAGCTGAAGTACTAGTGACCACTGTGTTCTGGACAAAAACAGTACAGCTCCCTTAGTACAGGACAGAAAACTGCCATTGGATATGACTTTTCACCTCAGCCAATATATTTAGAAATAAATATTTGTAAAAGGAGCATGAGAGCTTCCATAATTCTGTGATTAATACATAGTGATGTGCTTTCACAATGCAGCTCATTTTCTTTGCTCATATCCCTATGTAAAGTATCATTACGTGATGGAGGATAACGGAATATGCTTTTAAGTAGGTCATTGAGTGATCCAACAAGTGTACCGGGGCTTCTAGGCTCCTAAAAAGGATATGGGATTAGCAGTAAACCCCAGCAACAGCAGATGTGCAACAGGACAAACTCTTGAAAGGTATTAAAGCAGACAGGCTTAGTGATTGCAGGAAAGTGCAATGGCTTTACCATTGATATGCATAATGACCAAGAAACTTTACCATTTACAAAAAGGCAACACGGTATAATCTCGATGTTTATGCAACTCTGCAGATTGTTTTGAAAGTGTTTAAACTACAGAGACTGAAGAATAGATACCTCAAACATACATGATTGCAAGGCTCTAAAAAGACAAAGTACAGAAAAATAGCTGATCTCACACTCAAACAACTTGCTGTATTCCGTATTTGGGCTTCATGTTCTGCATTTGCTCCTCAGTACTAGGCTTCTGCTCAGATGCACAGCTCACTTCACTAGTGGCCATATTCATATTTAAACTGTTGCAACAGGAATAATGTTCTGCATTAAATCACAGACTGGAAGTCTTATCACTGTCCTCTAAGAGCTGACCAAAGGGCCTTTAAAACTGATACAACCAGATTTCAGACAGGTTGTGGGGAGAAAATATTTGCTGCATGGAATACTGGCATAACAAACCTATTCGCCACTCATTTCCACAATATTCAACATTTTTGACATAACTGAACTCTGGATCCATCAAGAGATTCTCTGCACCTGTCAAAAATCTGAAGATTAGTGTATTTATTTCTAACATTTGTTGACTGGGAAAGTCCGACTAGGACACAGTCTATTGCCAGCAGAGGCCCAGGGATAAATGCTCCAGATGCATGTCTTGAAATGTAGGAGGAAAACAAGAGTACCCGGAGGAAACCCATGCGAATGCAGGGAGGACATGCAGACTCCACATACAAGGCACCCAGCCGAGAATCAAACCAGAAAACCTCTTGCCGTGAGGTAACAACGTTAAACCGTTGCACCACTGTACCACCCAAATTCTACTAGTAGTAGTGAATATAGTAGAGATAAAACAACGAGAATTGGGATCTTTGCAAAAGGGTGGGAGCAAATTGTAAAAAAAAATGGGAATTGTGAGAACAATACATGTAGAGGAGGAACGAGGTGTAAAAGAAGGTAGGATTTGAATGAGCTATGTAATGCTTGACTGACAATGACTGGCTAGATTATAAGTGATGCATGATGTTTGCAACTAAAATTATGTCAATATGGTTTGTGACATAGTGTTTGTAACTAAACTTATGTCACTGCAGTTTTCTTTCATTTATATAAATGTATGATTGCCCATTTCATACATAATTTAATAAAGAAGTTTGTAAAAACAGAGATTAGTGTATTGTGACATATGTCAGAACTGTGTGATCGACAACATTGCAGTAAGGCAAGCAATATAAGGAGTAAATGTAACAAGTCTGTTTTTTTAGTTGCATTTGTAAGGGGAGCTTCCTGCCCCACAACTTCCACTCTTTTCCATGTATGAATATAGCTACAAGCATACCGGTGTAATCCATAACACGTACTTACCTACCTGAGTAAAGTTAACACCAGACTGTGCACTCAAGACCAACACCTTGCCAGGTCTCTGCTATTCCAGAACAACATTAATTTGTGTGTGTTTGTTTACATTTATTAACCAGAGCAAAGCACTCATCATAAACAACTAATTTCAGTTTCCACTTGGGAAAACTTAGATTTTGACAATTACAGAGTTACACTGCAAGAGTTAAAGTATATATAACTATACAACTGTTGAGAGCATACAGGAATTATATACAGTAATAGCCAAACATGTACTCAGTTTCTGTAGAATCATATAGACAGCTGAGCATGTTTATAAAACACACATTGCACTGTTACATACAGTTGCATGCAAACTAATATTTTTTTTTAACAGAGAGGGTTATACAGATTGCCGACACTATTTACAATACTGACTTAAGGGTTTGAAGTAGAACAGCAGTAATTATGACAAGAGTTTTAAGTATGGTGGGGCTAAAGCAGAGGGAAAGAAGGGACTTGCCTTCAAGTGAGAGTTTAAAGAATGATAAATCAGTTATCTGATCTGAGATATCACACCGGCACGGTACCATTTTTTGGACGTGTATTTTCATCCAAGACTGAAACTTTGGGCTAACAGCATTTGCTTTAAGTGAAGTACATAGGAATATCCAGATTGTGGGACTTAGTACAGAGATACAGTGATTTGTGCATCGGACTTTAACTTGAGGGGCCTGCAATTAGATTGCAGAATGGTCAAGGCTGCAGGCTGGGGAGTTTTGTATTAAACTGAAGCTAGTGGAAAGAAAGTTTGGTTTTGAATGGTTGGGATCTTAGGAGGTGTGTTTTACTTGACAGGAATCCATTTTGCTATTCGTAGTGTTTAGACGGTGTTTTTTTTTTTTTGGCAAGCATATGATGAACTTGCACATTTTACTGGTGAGTGTGCGAATGAGTGTGCGATTTTGTACTGAGGCACATACTATTAAGGGAAGGCTGTATTCCAGTTGAGATAGGAAAATGCCTTTTCCAGCTCAGATTTTGATGGGTTTTGAGAGGAACAGGGACACTTCTTCACATGCACCATTTACTGTTCTATAAATTTCACTGTTACAAAGAAAATGGGTGGCAGACTATGTGTTAACAAGTATCGTCACTTAATGGTTGTGACTGTATACGCGTTAACAATATCGTCACTTAATGGTTGTGACTGTATACGCGTTAACAAGTATTGCCACTTAATGGTTGTGACTGTATACGCGTTAACAAGTATAGTCACTTAATGGTTGTGACCGTACACACGTTAACAAGTATCGTCACTTAATGGTTGTGACTGTATACATGTCAACAAGTATCGTCACTTAATGGTTGTGACTGTATACATGTCAACAAGTATCATCACTTAATGGTTGTGACTGTATACACGTCAACAAGTATCATCACTTAATAGTTGTGACTGTATACACGTTAACAAGTATCATCACTTAATGGTAGTGACTGTATACACGTTAACAAGTATAGTCACTTAATGGTTGTGACTGTATACACGTTAACAAGTATCGTTACTTAATGGTTGTGACTGTATACGCATTAACAAGTATCGTCACTTAATGGTTGTGACTGTATATGCATTAACAAGTATTGTCACTTAATAGTTGTGACTGTATACGCGTTAACAAGTATCGTCACTTAATGGTTGCGACCGTACACACGTTAACAAGTATCGTCACTTAATGGTTGTGACTGTATATGCGTTAAGTATCATCACTTAATGGTTGACCGTATACATGTTAACAAGTATTGTCACTTAATGGTTGTGACTGTATACACGTTAACAAGTATCACTTAATGGTTGTGACTGTATACACATTATCAAGTATCGTCACTTAATGGTTGTGACTGTATATGCATTAACAAGTATTGTCACTTAATAGTTGTGACTGTATACATGTTAACAAGTATCGTCACTTAATGGTTGTGACCATACACACGTTAACAAGAATAGTCTCTTAATGGTTGTGACTGTATAAGCATTAACAAGTATCATTTTATGGTTGTGACTGTATAAACGTTAACAAGTATCGTCACTTAATGGTTGTGACCGTATACGCGTTAACAAGTATCGTCACTTAATGGTTGTGACTGTATACGCATTAATAAGTATTGTCACTTAATAGTTGTGACTGTATATGCGTTAACAAGTATCGTCACTTAATGGTTGTGACTGTATACACATTAACAAGTATAGTCACTTAATGGTTGTGACTGTATATGTGTTAACAAGTATCGTCATTTAATGGTTGTGACCGTACACACGTTAACAAGTATCGTCACTTAATGGTTGTGACTGTATACACATTAACAAGTATCATCACTTAATGGTTGCAACTGTATACACGTTAACAAGTATGGTCACTTAATAGTTGCGAGTGTATACACGTTAACAAGTATCGTCACTTAATGGTTGTGACTGTATACACATTAACCAGTATTGTCACTTAATGGTTGTGACTGTATACGCATTAACAAGTATCGTCACTTAATAGTTGTGACTGTATACGCGTTAACAAGTATCGTCACTTTATGGTTGTGACTGTATACGCGTTAACAAGTATCGTCACTTAATGGTTGTGACTGTATACGCATTAACAAGTATCGTCACTTAATGGTTGTGACTGTATATGCATTAACAAGTATTGTCACTTAATAGTTGTGACTGTATACGCGTTAACAAGTATTGTCACTTAATGGTTGTGACTGTATACACGTTAACAAGTATCGTCACTTAATGGTTGTGACTGTATATGCGTTAACAAGTATTGTCACTTAATAGCTGTGACTGTATATGTGTTAAGTATCGTCACTTAATGGTTGTGACTGTATACGCGTGAACAAGTATCGTCACTTAATGGTTGTGACTGTATACAAGTTAACAAGTATCGTCACTTAATGGTTGTGACCGTACACACGTTAACAAGTATCATCACTTAATGGTTGTGACTGTATACCCGTTAACAAGTATCATCACTTAATGGTTGTGACTATATATGGGTTAACAAGTATCGTCACTTAATGGTTGTGACCGTACACACGTTAACAATATCATCACTTAATGGTTGTGACTGTATACAAGTTAACAAGTATCATCACTTAATTGTTGCGACTGTATGCGTTAACAAATCTTTGGAGCTCACTCACTATGTTGTTGAATTTATTCTTTATTTTATTAAGCAGGAAGCCTTTCATTTTATTCCAGGACTTAACTAGTAAGGCTTACGTTGGAAATAATTATGCAAATTGGCATTTGTACCATGGTTTGTTAGTATGTGTCATCACTTATACAACAGCACTTTATCTGTTCGCTGTGCCAAATGGTTTGCTTCACAGCTAAACAGGGTCCACGGACTAGCTCACTTACCCTGTTAATTAATAAATAAATACATACAAACTGCAGTTACAAAAACCTATGACACCCCTCACCTTCTTGGTGCAAGAAACCTGGATAAAACCTAAAATAATGGGTGGACAAAGGACCAAAAATAGGTACAGACTTAAATGTTCATAGGTTCATAGATTGTTACTAGGCTAATGACAAATAGGACCCTTACAAGCCTAACCAGGCACCCCAAACCATTTGGGTCCCCAAGTATCACTGGTATCTATAAGGGAAGGATGCTAGTGGGGAGGTAACTAAATATTTGTAAGGGGGAGTGCTAGTCAGGATAACACTTTCTTACTGACTGCCTCTGTCTATAAGGAACATGGCACCATACAGGGAGGGGGTTAAATTTACAATTTCCCATCCTGTCGAGGTTTCATTTGAATAGGGTCAGGGATGAACTGTGTTTTACAAGGGGAGCCTATTCCACAGTGTGGGGATCCTTTGGGACAAATGTCTCTCTCGCTCTCCAGCACATTCTGTTGATGTCACAAGCAACGTTCGGCTATCTGAATCTTGTGTTTTTGTGCATGTGCAACAGATTCATCAGGACTGAATTTGAGGATGCCCTGTAAGCCAGGCAAAGATCCCCTGTCAGCAGCCTGAAGGAGACGGAATAGAGAGAGAGAGAGCCTTTAGGCAATCAGTGTAGGCCAGGGTATTCATGCCCAGAATTTGCCTGATCAGAAACCTTTGTGGGCATGAGGGGGCGGGCATTGTATTCAATGACAGATCTGATAACAGCCAAGTAGAGTGGTACTATAACTTCCTTGGACCTGGATGCCATACCCTTACCTATAAGCTGGGCACCACAGAACAATGCTTTTGCTATCTAAGCTACATGTTGGTTAAAGTCAGACTACTGCATATATATGTTCCTAGACCCCTTACTACTGGGTTGACTCTTTGGGGTATTTTATTGATGGAGTAATTAACTTGGGTTGACTATTTCCCACAGGGCATACTCATGCATTTCTCAGCATTGCACTGAGTTTTAGGTCATGGCTTTGGCACCAGAAATTTGAGTGTGTTAAATCCTCTTGCAAGATGTTTGTTTTGTGGACGGAATCTTTAACAGCTGTCATTTACTGTCATCTGTGAACTTTGTGAGACACAGGACTGAATGCTAACCCTGATTTCAGATAAGTAGATGCCAAGCAGAAGCAAGCCCAGGACAGAGCCCTGGGGTACTCTGCTGGTGACAGATCTCTTGGTGGAGGTGGTCGCACAGAGCCTGACTTCTTGGGTCCTGCCTGTGACCCACTCAGAATTACAGAGTTATAGAGGGATTTATGCCTAGCTCAGAGAGCTTAACAATGCTTGACTGAGATACTGTTCTGAATGCATTGGTTAGGTCAAGAGGTGCAGTATGCACCATTTTGCCCCCCTCCATTGCCTTGTTGACCCTCTCAAAGTAGAGTCTTCCAGATGAAGTAGGCATGACTTTCCCTTAACAAAGGCAAATTGGCAGCCTACATACACTGGACCTATTGGAATGTCCTTGTTTATCATTCTCATGACAATTTGTTTCATGGCTTTGCATATTATACTTGTTAAACTAATAGGTCTGTAGTTCCCTGGGTCAGCTGATGGTCCCTCCTTGTGGAAGGGAATGAATGTTGTGGTTTTCCATTCACTTGTAACATAGCCTGTTTCAAGGCTGTAGTTGGAGTGTCTCAAATGGTCCTGATAGGTCATGTTTTTGACTGTTCGGAAGGCAACCGTGGATGTTGTTAGGACCCATGGAGGTGGTACTTTTGGCTTTAATAAGTGCTGCCAGCATCTGGTCCCTGGTAACAGTTGGGGGTAGAATGTTGGATTTGTTTTCACCAGGGGGAGCTGGGGGATTAAGTCTGAGCTGAATTTATTAGCCAGTAGATTGGGTAAGTCACCCTGATTGATGTAGGTGGTACCTTTCACCACCAGTTCAGCACACTGCTGTGTTTTACCTTTAAGCCTCTGGACAAACCTGAAAAATACCTTGTGAGTGTCCTTAGCCTCTGAGACTATTCTGACCTTGTAGCTGGCCCTGTAGGACTTAAACATCTTAGCTTCTTGTTTAGTTGTCTACAAGAGCATTTGTCTTTAAGGGAATTGCTCTTCTTGAGTCTGGCCATGAGTTTTCTTTTTTAATTTTACACCCTGTTTAGAACAGGACTCCATCAGTGGGGTTTGTTTTTGTTTGTTTTGGGTATACTTCTGGTAGATACAGCAGCCTCTATGCAGCCATTCACGTTTGTATAGAATAATACTGCATATAAGTAGCTGTGGTCTTGGGGTTAGTAGGGGCCTTGAATTTTGCCATACTTTCACTTTAGTTCACTTAGAATAGCTCCTAACCATTACTGGTTTAGCTGAGTTTTCTAGGGCTGATTTTTTTTTTTTTTTTTTTTTTTTTTTTACTTCAAAGCAGCCAGCTTGCAATGCTATCCCAGGCTGGCGAGTACTGGATCCAGTGTGTTTGATCCTCTAGTTGGAGCATACACTCTGTTCCAGGGTTGCACTATCTGTTCCAGGGTGTTTGTGTTAATAAAGTGAAGGTTGTCCCTGTAAGCTTGAGGTGGTGTAAGTTTTCCAGTCAAAGAGAGGTAAAGTCACTCAAACATGGTGTTTGGGTGGATGGCGAGCACCTCTAGTAGGTTTAGGTTAAGAGTCATAAGACTGTAGGGGCATAGATAGTGATGTGTAGCTGGCCATATAATGAGAGAACTTATCTATGGTGACTTGCACGTGGATAGCTCTGTGGTATCAGCATCCTGTTTCACAAACTGCAAGCATGTTTTTTGCAAACCTAGATCAATTCACCACCACCTATGACCCCAGTCTGTGCAGCTGTTGATCTAAATGTGTGGAGGCCTATTAATCCTTGCACTGCTTGAGTACTTTCTATGGCTTTAAAGCGAGTCTCAGTCACGGCACAGATGTCTACAGTCTCAAGAGTGAGGACGGCTTGAAGGTGTGGAGTTTTTTGTTTAAGCTCCTAGCATTGAGCAGTAACACCTTAAGGCCGCTTGGAGACTTTTACTACATTGGTACTTTTACCTTTTTAGTATTGCCTAACAAAAAGCTCTAAGGGGGTGGATAAAGTTTTAACCAATATCTAAAAGCCTAGAGGGGGACAGATGCAGCCCATCCCTGGCAAAGCAATGTGGTCTATGATCATGTCTTCCCAAGCTGACAGATCAGAATTCTAAGACAATTATTAACATTTAGTAATAAAAGAACAAGTTTTACATTAGCATGCATTTTCTCTGAAGGATATGAAGTCTAATTCAAATGTCAGTAATTATTCAGGGACTTCAATCTTTAGTGATTTGCCAGAAAACCACTAATTTTATGAGCAACACACCAAAAAGAGGAGGCAAAAATCTGCACAGTTGACACGTATGCATAGTACAGAATCACTGAAACTGGAAATTATGACACTAGCTTCACATTCACTAAGCTTTCTGTACAAGATCCAACTCGGCATATTTCATATACAAACACACAGAGAAATTACAAATATTAATGTAAGCCTTGACATAGTCCATACCTCAACAAATATGACAACACATTCTGAGACATGAGCATTTTAAAACATCCTCTCAGATGTTGTGGCTTTCTATTTGCAGTGCTCTTAGTGTTTTCCTGAATTTTTTATTTTTGTTCCCAGAGTTCTAATAAAATATGTGGATTTTATTTTTCTGACCTATGTTTTTAATTCAGACAGTCTTACTAGCCAAATGATGGACATTTTTAAACAAACAAAACTGGCAGCATAAATTCCTTTTAAAATGAACTATAAATACAGAAGGAAGGCACTGGCAGAAATGGTGTCAGATACTGAAAGAAAAGAAACCTGCAGAAAATATTTTCACACATTTGATTAATAGCCCAATGAAGTGAAAATTTAAGCAAAGAAAAAACTCGCTGGCAGATCACAATTCTGAAGTGTCTTGTCACCCTACTTTACCTATCACAGTCTAGAAATGTTGTGAAAATCAATAAAATGTAGTAAAACTGCAATATTTACTTGAAATTCTTAAAATACTTCAAATACTGGAATTCCTAATAAATTACAGCAAGGCTCTAACACTGGCCAGTATTTTGAAGTTCTTGAATACACAAACAAATTCAAAAGTAGTGAATAGTTAACGGGGAAAGTTGAAACGGTCTAATGACTTTAGAACTTTGAACATTTCAAATATAATAAAATGTAAAATAGCTTTGTGCTAAAATGTATTATTAAATAATCCCCAAATATAATAACAGTATTATTTTATTAACCTCAAAAAGAGGAAAATTATGCTTAACCAGATTTGCAAGTGTACCAATTGCAGGTGCTTTTAAAGATGTTGCTCGTGTCAGAAGTTACTTTTCTTTAACGAGATAATATGTCAGGATAAAGGATTGTTTACTGAAATTATGTCCCAGAACAATGACTGCACTAGGCTGCACATTGTACCTTAAAAGAAAACAAAAGCCACATTAGTGCCATTGGCTAAATGTAAATATAGTACCAAATTTATAGAGAAGATGGAATGCTCTACAACCACGTACCCAGCTAATGGTTTGGAGAGAAAGGCGTAGCCCAGAAGACTTGAGAATAAGTATTCTATTGCCAGTGTTATAGAACAAAGAGGATGTCCACAGCTGAGGTCAGTGCACAGATTCATAGAACTTACTAGACTGCTGATCTCTCTTCAACCTAGCCTTACATTCCCATCGTAGTTTTTAGCCCTTATATTTTGCATACAAATAACCCAGGGAGTGAGCAGAACAAGCATGTATTTGGACATTTTCTTTTTGCCTCAAACCATGATACAAAGGTAAACTCCTGTCCCACTGCATGAAAGTTCAGCTTGCTCAGGAGAGGTTGATTGATAAATGAACACGCAGAATAGAAAGTAACCAAGGTGGGAGATGAACAGGATTACAGCACAGCTGACCTGATACTTGCAGTGAAACATAGTGGAGAAGAAGCTGGAGATGAGGAAAGAGTCCAACTGGGCATTCGTAGACTTAAGAGAAGTCCAGGAAACATTGGTAAAATTAGTGCAGTTTATGTGTACAAGGACCCAATGACACAAATAAAAACAGCATTTGGACTTACAGAGGAGGTCCCAGAGGGTATACATCAGGTTTCAGCCTCAAGTCAAATGCTGTTTATACTACATTTGCAAACATGTTGGAGGGGACAGATCAACAAAGCTTCCGTATGCAGACAAAGTGGCATTACAAGGTGACTCTAAGGAGGAATTTAAGCAGATGATAATGGACGGAAATGCACATTGATCGAACAGAGTACAGACAAAACAGCTGTCATGGCAGCAAAAGTAGTAATCAGAAGAAACTGGAAACGGAGACGGAGGAAATGGTTAATGGCTGCAAGCATCTGAGAGGGGTGGTTGTGGAGAAGGGAATCCTGGATGAGGTCAAAGCTAGATTTAGAGGTGCTGTAACGAAGTGGTACAAAGTGTCAGGGGTAGTGTGCGACAGACAAATACCAAAGGAGGTAAGGTGTATAAAAAAAGTACAGTTTTGTACCTACCATAAATGTAGATGTCCGATAGGAATGCATCTGCAGTCCTTACAAATGGGTAGTCCTGTCGTCAGGCAGCCCTTCGGTCGGCCGGATTCCAAAGTCTGGGTCTGGCTTCGGCTGGTGTCGCACTTCACCCGACGTCATAGCTGCAGTTTTTCGGGTATAAAGGCATCAGCCGACGCCATCTTCCTCAGTGTTTCTTGCCCCAGATGCCAGGTGCCCTCTTGATGGCTAAATTTGGATAAATGCCAATGTTTCCAAATAGTAGAGAGCAAACACATAAAATAAGCATGTATGTACATATATACAAACAAATACACCATAATAGATCCCCCCCAAGCTAGCTGAAGGATGGCAAATACCCTAGGAGTACCACAGAGGGAAGGTGGGTGGGTAATCCTGACTGCAGATGCATTCCTATCGGACATCTACATTTATGGTAGGTACAAAACTGTACTATGTCCTTCAAGGATGCATCTGCAGTCCTTACAAATGGGTAGAATACCATAGCTAAACTAGGGGAGGAGGAAAAAAGTAGAGATTATGGTGTAGTTAGGATCCCTTGCAAAACAGCAGTGGCAAAACCTGCTCGGGATCTAGAGTATAAAGGTAAATTGTAATGCTTGGCAAATGTATGCACGGAGGTCCAAGTAGCAGCCTCTATAATGTCCTTGGTAGCCACTCCTCGTAAGAAAGCTGTGGTAGTGGCTGTAGCCCTTGTGGAGTGAGGCCTGATGTTCTCTGGAGTTTTCTTTCCATGGTAGGAGTAACAAAATCTAATGCAATTTCCTATCCATTTGGAGATTGTCTGTTTTGAAATAGGTTTTCCTTCCTTTCCTGTTGCATATGCTACCAGAAGCTGGTCAGTTTTTCTATTGGACTTGGTCCTGTCCAGGTAGTAGCGTAATTGCCTATGTACATCCAAGGTATGCAACAGTCTTTCTCCCCTGTTCTGTGGGTTGGAGAAGAATGTAGGTAGGTGGATAGCCTGATTTAAAGACACTCTGGATACCACCTTAGGCATAAATGTGGGATTTGTTCTCATGGACACTATCTTGATGGAAGATCAGGAAGGGTTGCACTGCCATTAATGCCTGTAGTTCAGAGACCCTTCTTGCTGAGGTGATTGCCAGTAGGAAAGCAGTCTTCCAGGATAAGTATTGTAATTCTGCTGTTGCTGCTGGTTCGAAAGGGGGAAGTGTCAATTTTTCTAACACAAAGTTCAATCCCATGCTGGCAATGGTGGTTTCCTGGGAGGTTTTACATTTTTAATTCCTCTCAGAAACTGTCTGAGCAGAGGATGAGAGAAGACAGGAGGATCCAAGCTGTATTCTGCTGAAATAGCTGATGCATGTATCTTGATGGAAGAATAGGACAGGCCTGCATGGAAGAGCTCTGTCAAGTACTCCAGGATGTTGGCTATGTTTACTAGTGCCACATCTTCTCCTTTTGCAGTACTTCAAATGAGATATCTTTTCCATTTTGCTGCATAATTCTTTCTTGTTGAAGGTCTACGAGCCTCAAGGATTATGTCTTTAACCCTTTGGGATAAATCTGGGTTAATTGTCCTTATGTAATGTTCCAGGCAGTTAGCTGCAGAGTTTTCAGGTTTGGATGCAGGATGTTGTAGTTGTTCTGTGTTAACAGCAATGGAATCAGGGGCAGTGTCCATATTTGTTCCCGAGACATGCTCCTCAGCAATGGGTACCAATGTTGTCTTGGCCAGTCTGGAGCTATCAGAATGATCCTTGGACATTCCTCTTTGATCTTCAAAAGCACCTTGTGCATCAAAGGAAGTGGTGGGAATGCATAAGCGGTCAGGTTTTTCCAACTGAAGGATAGGGAGTCCACCTTCCAAGCAAGTGGGTGGTACGTCCTTGTGCAGAATTTCTTTAGCTGGTGATTGAGTGGGGATGCAAATAAGTCTATTTGTGGTAATCCCCATTCTCTTGTGATGGCCTTGAAGATGTCCGGATGCAGCATCCATTCGTGGGCATCTGTGGTAGTTCTGCTTAAAATGTCTGCCAGAATGTTTTCTTTTCCGGTACAAAATTGCTTGTAACTGAATGTTGTAGCTCAGAGCCACATCCCATAGGTCCAGTGCCAGCCGGCATAGAGGATATGAGTGTGTGCCTCCCTGTTTGTTGATGTACCACATAACTGTGGTGTTGTCTGTCCTTATCATCAACTGACCTTCTTGGAGAAATGGTCTGAATGACTGGATTGCCAATTTTACTGCCAGCATTTCCTTTAGATTTATGTGCAGGCGCAGCTAGTCTTGAGTCCATAAGCCTTGTATGCACTTGTCCAGCATGTGTGCCCCCCAACCGAGGTCTGAGGCATCTGTCGTGATGGTTTGGCTTGGTTGACTGTTGTAGAAGGGCAATCCTTTGTTTGATTGACAGGCCTGAGTCCACCATAGGAACTCTTGTTTCAGGCATGGGAGTATTGGAATTTTGGTTTCTAGGCTGTGCTTGTGTTGGGACCACAAATTCTTTAGGTACCACTGTAGCTTTCTCATATGCAGTCTGGCATGAGGGACCAGAATTATGCAGGATGCCATGAAGCCTAGGGCTTGCAGTACTTTTCTTGCAGTTAGATGGTTCTGCTTTGTTAATGCCAAGAAGTAGAGGTAGTTGCTCTTGCTTTTCTGCAGTCAGGAATGCCATTTGTTTTGATGTGTCCAGCTCTGCACCCAGAAAAGTTATTCTTTGGGATGGAGTCAGCCTTGACTTTTTTATATTGACTGTATATCCCAGGGCTTGCAGTAGGCAAATGACTCTTTGTAAGCCTTCTGTTAGTTTGCTTTTTGTTGTCCGCTTGAATCAGGCAGTCGTCCAGGTAGGGATAAATTTGGATCCCCTGAAGTCTGCAATGAGCAATTACTGATGCCAGGCATTTCGTGAACACTCTGGGCACAGTAGATAAGCCAAAGGGCAATGCTGAGAATTGATAATGCTCTGATCCTGCAAGAAATCTGAGGTATCTTCTGCAAATTGGTCGTATGGGGACGTGCAGGTATGCCTCCTTGAGATCTAGAGTTACCAGCCAAGACTCCTTGCCCAGCATGGGAAGAAGCTGCTGTAGGGTCAGCATTTTGAATTTTGGAACAATGAGGAATGTGTTTAAAGTGGACAGGTCGAGAATAGGCCTCCATTTGTTTTCTTTTCTTGGTACCAGGAAGAGTCTGGAGTAAAATCCCTTTCCGTGCTCCATAGATGGTACCTTTTCCACAGCTCTCATTCTTAACAATTGAGATATTTGCTTTAGAGCTTCTGCCCTTTGAGTAGGTGGTAGGTTCGGCATTCCTCTCTTTCCTGGTAGAGTATGGAAATGGAACCTGTAACCTTGGTCTATAGTTTGAAAAATCTATTTTCCCTTGTGATGCAATGCCAGTTCTTTGAAAATAAGGTTAGCTTTCCGCCTAAGGGTGCTTCCAGTTGTTCCCTGGTCAGCGGTGCCACATCCAAGTCACTGTGATTGAGTTGTTGTAGTGGTGGTGGCTGCGTCCGCGCCTCGCTGGTTGTTACCTTGCCACTGGCGTCCCCTGTAGGCACCCCTGGATTGGTTTCTGCCTCTTGAGCGCCTATTCCTGCCTCTCTGTGTCTTAGAGGAGTCTGGAAAGGACCAATTTTTGGAGGGCCAATTCCTGCTAAACCTCGGAGGTTGTACCTGTAAGAAATCTTTCACTGTTTGTACAGATTTTGCCTTCTCTTCCATCTTCTTCAGCACCTGCTGTGCAGGGGAACCAAATAAATTGACCTTGTCCATGGGTGCATCCAAAAGCTTAGATTTGACATGGTCTGGTAATGCCTGCTCTTTCAACCATGCATGTCTCTGGATAACTGTGCCAGTCATGGCTGATCTAAAGGAAGCCTCCAGTGCATCATAGCCACATTTTAAAGAATGGTTACTAACCTGCTGTATGTTATGTACCATTTCCTGAACATATTTTTTATCTAGAGATTCTTCAGAGGACAGCTTTTTAGTTAACTGGTCAAGCATAAACTCTTGATATTGAATCATATGGAATTGGCAGTTCAAAGCTCTAGCTGACAAAGTAGCAGAAGTGTAAACTTTTTACCCCATCTCTCTAAGGATCTGGATTCCCTTTCAGAGGGAGGGTTTTAGCAGATGTAGCTACAGCCTTAGGACCCTGGGAGATAGTCTCTGGATCTGCAAAGGGAGCCTTGTATAAATGGTGATGAGTGTCCGGGACCCTGTAGAACCTATCGGGCTTAGCAGGGGCCGGAGGTAATGAATCAGGAGCAGTGCAAGCATCATTAAATGCATCATCTACAACAGAAAGAACTGGAGGTATAGCTAAAGGCCTATGCTGTGGCATATGTAGAAAGGTTCTAAGCCTTTTTCTGGAGTCTGAGAAATCTTGGCCCTGCCACTGAAATTGTTCCCTCATAACATGCAAGGTTTCCCCAAAGGAAAATTCCTCAGGAGGAGAGGCTGAAGGAATGGACTCTTCAGCATCAGAGTCTTCGTAAGGGGAATAAGGAGCCTCAGGAGGGTCTGTATGTTCTGAGTCATCAGAGGAGTCATCTGTGGATACTGGTTCAGGGGGCTCTGCTCTAGGCCTTTTCTCAGGAGGTGGATGAGAGGCCCTGTCTGGATGAGGCTGGGAGCCACGAATTAAAGAAATGAGATCCTCAGCCAAAGAAAGCATATGGGAACTGGTGCTGGGCCTGTGAGAGGGGTTTAACAGGCACCGTTTTGAAGCTTTAGCTGCTTTAGCCCTGGCAAAGGCCTTAATAGACATGGCTGCAGGAGGCCTAGCAGCTCCACGTGCAGGGGTTGAAATATCCAAGGGAATAGTGTCTGAGAATTCCTGAGAAACCGCAACAGAAGGTTGGATTTCAGAAGCCGATTCCACCTGGCTAGAAGAGGCCTCGGTAGAAGGCATGTTTTCGGCCGGGGGAAGAACCGCTTGCTCGGTTTCAGCGAAACCGAGACACTCGCGGTTGGCTTAACCACGGTTTCGGCGAAACCGCTGACCGCAGTGTCGGTCCTTTTCCCTGCGTTTTTTGGTAATTTGTGAAGTCGGAGGGTCCGACGGCATGATATAAGCAAAATCAGAGCCGAAAAACTGTTGTGCAAATTCTGACCGACGCCTAAGCGTCCGTCGGTTAAAAGAAGCACAGGCTAGACAAGCTGCTACGTCGTGGTCTGGGCCTAAACAAGGTAAGCAGTAAGAGTGGAAATCTTTATGAGGTATTTGTTTCCCACAAGTTAAACAGTTATTCACTTTTTCTGACATCGGCTGAGGCAAGAAAGAGTCCCCAACGGGGTACTTAGCTTTTAGAAGTCTTGAGTAGTATTCGGTATGAAATCTCTGGTTCTGACCGACCGGCACTTGCGAACAGCTTCTGCTTCGGGCGCCACGCGGCAAGAAAGACTGAGGAAGATGGCGTCGGCTGATGCCTTTATACCCAAAAAACTGCAGCTATGACGTCGGGTGAAGTGCGACACCAGCCGAAGCCAGACCCAGACTTTGGAATCCGGCCGACCGAAGGGCTGCCTGACGACAGGACTACCCATTTGTAAGGACTGCAGATGCATCCTTGAAGGACATCAGGGGTGCGGACCAATACTACTGTGTGATATGGAAACCTGGGCACTAAAGGCAGTTGAGGAAGCCAGAGGTAACAGAGATGTAGTGCCTGAGACAGGTGGTAGGACATGCACAGTGTGAGACGCAAATAAATGAGAATATCAGAGCAGAATGCAAAGTAGCACCAACTGTAGAGAAAGTCAGAGACAGATTACAGTAGTCATGCACATGAAGAATGCAGATGATGATCTGGTGAAGAGTTGGAAAACACAGGAAAAAGACAAAAAGAAACAAGGACATCCAACCAAGAGAGAGTTGGATTGTGTGGCAGAATACCTGCAACGGTCAGGCATTACTGGCAAAGCAGAGGCACAGAATTAAGACAGGTGCTGACAGATAAGACACCCAGACCCCATGCAGAAAAAAAAATAAGAAAGGAGGGTTGCTGATGATGATGATGAGACACACTTACAAAGCTTGCCATCACTTTAAGATGCTGATTTTGTTTCTTAAAACAAGTTAAGGGATGTTTAGACCTT
This sequence comes from Protopterus annectens, assembly GCF_019279795.1. Classification (NCBI taxonomy): domain Eukaryota; kingdom Metazoa; phylum Chordata; order Ceratodontiformes; family Protopteridae; genus Protopterus; species Protopterus annectens. The sequence continues at coordinate 1,492,308,243 of NC_056745.1, read as the reverse complement.
GGCTAATAAACAGAAGCAGTGTGTGTGTGTGTGGTGGGGGTTACAGCTATTCACAATTCTTTATGGCACATCCATCCTTAGTAGCCTTCAGCCATTGCAAAAATCAAAACTTAAACAATGCAATAACAAAGCTGCTAAATATGTAGCAAAAGCCCCTATTACAACCCACCACTACAAGGCACGAAAAAAGCCTAAATTGGTTACAACTACCCCATCAATTAACATATACACAGCTTCTTACCACCTATACATTTATCCAGAATCCATCTCACCTGTCCGGCACTAAACATTCTACACAGTTGGTCATTATGATCCAATGACCAAAATCTCGTCTGTCCACAAATCTATCAAATTTGGACACTGTTCTTGTACCATATTGCTATGGCCTGAAAATCCTTACCTGCATCCATCAGGTCAATACTCTCCCATCCTTCAAGACCATTCTGAAAGACTTCCTAGCAAAAATCTGGCTGTGTTCTTGCACACCATGATAAACTATATCCCTGTTGTGGGCAAATACCTATTTATACCATAGGATCATATGAGATTACTAGGCCATCAACCCGGAGGTCATTTTAAGCCTAGATGTTTCAACCCAATGTAACACTGTAGAAGTACTAGTCAATACCAAAATTTAGTGATAACTGCTCATGTCCAGGAGGGTTGTGGGCACTATCCCTGGTAAGAATTTACAGTATGCCATCCACTCTCCCATATTCCGCTTGAACAGTGTCATAGAGGTGCTCTATTTGACATGAATTGGTAGCCTGTTCCAAAGATGTGGCAGTTACTGGGAGATAAATCTGTCCCTCCAGTATGTCCCATTTAAGTTGCAGGCCATATTTAGGTCCCTGGAATGGGTAGCCCTAGACCCATTGGATTTACAGATATGCAGTAAGTTCATTAGGTCTGGGTCTTTGGTTGCTCTGTAGGCCAGGCATAAGTCTCCCCCAAGAAGTCTATATGGCATGGAGTACAGTGACAGGGATTTTAGTCAGTCCATGTAAAGCACATGCTGGAGGCCCTTGATCATCTTTGTTAGAAACCTCTGAGGTCTCTCCAATTGCTGTAGTTGCTTAGTACGGTGCATCCCAAATGGAGTGTTATACTCAATTATGGACAGGATAAGTGCCAAGTATAGGGGGGGGGGTTATACCATCTTTTGCTCTCAATCAGTGATGCCTTTTCTAATCAAGTGAACTACATGGAAAGCTTTCCTTACAACGGTAGACATGTGGTGGTCAAAGTTAAGGTTGTAGTCACCCTGTGATCCTGGGTCCCTTACCACTTCATGGGTAATTAGGGTATTGTTGTTGATTTGATAGTGTAAAAGGACATTGTTTTTGCCAAAGAGAATGATGATGCATTTCTTTGCATTCAGTTTGAGACTGTGACTAATACACCACTCGCTGGTCTGCGAGAAACCCTCCTGGAGTATACGGACATCATTTGGCGATTCAGTGATTGCACCTAGTTTGCAGTCTACAAACTTCTTCAGCTACAACCCCTTAGTTTTGACCCAAACATCTGGGAAGTACATATCAAGCAGTAGGGGGCCCAGCACTGACCACTGTGGCTTCTCACTGGTAAAAGGTCTGCTTGTTGATGTGGAGTCACCCACTTTGATAGTGTGTGTCCAGTTTGTGAGCCAGTTGGCAACCCATCAGTAATGCCTGAATGTGAAATTGCATTGAAAGCCTTTGCCAAGTCAAGGTATGCTGTGTGCACTGATTTGCCCTGATCAGTGTCCTTGGTCGCACTTTCAAAGGCAGGATCTGCCCTTCATGAAGCCAAATTGGGTAGGATTCAGGGTTTGGGGGTTACTTATGTCTGTATTTATGGGGTCCATAATAGTACTTCCATGGCCTTACAGATGAGGCTGGTCAGGCTTATGGGTCTGTAATTACCTGGGTCTGTTGCTAGGCCACGTTTGTGGAGAGGAGTAACTGTAGCTGTTCTCCATTCCACAGGAACAAAACCTGTGATTAAACTGTGATTGAAAAGGGTACTTAGTGGTGATGCTAGTTCATGTTTTAGTCTGTTTAGAAGACAGTTTGAGGTGTCATCTGGTCCCATAGAGTCTGTGTTCTTTGCCTTGGACAGGGCAAGTAAGGTGGGAGGGCAGTTTGGGGGAGGGTTTACTGTAAGTTAGAAGGGGATAAGGGAGTGAAAACTTTGCCAAACCTATCTGCTATCAGGTTTGCTATCTCTGTGGGGGTCAGTGTGTGTGCGCTACCTCTGTGGGGGTCAGTGTGTGCGATACCGTTGACCACCAACTCAGTCTTTGATTTAGAGTTTGCATCACAGATACAATGTTGTGATTGCAATGGTGATGATGATTCCGGTACAGGAAGAAGATGTTTGCGATTCCTCCTACACTCCACTAGAATTTACAAAGTAAGATCTCAGCTCTGCACAGATGCTTGTAATCTGTCCTATTCTATCAAAACCTTTCATTGTCTGGATTCATACCATCTCTCCTTCCCTCAATGGATGAAGTAATCTGCTCGATCTATCATGACATGTCACTCCAGTGGCTCTACTTGACAGAGGCACTAGGAACTAAAATCGGGTGGCACGATGCCAGGGTAATCCTATGGGCTAGGCTTGTAAAGGCTCCAGGGCCATTAGCCTAGTATACACCTATGAACCTATGGCTATATTCCTGGTTATTACCCTTCTTAAACAATTGAGCCTTAATGGTTTTATTGTTCTTGGGTTTAGTCTGCAACAAACTTGAAGAAATTTGCAGCGTAGTTCTAGTTTGCCTGGATAGTAGTCTTTCAGCAGGTGAGCCAAGAATATCATCACAGGGTATGTTTCTGAGATTAAGTAAATTCAAGAATACACTGGGATTGTCGCACTTTGACCTTTCAGATAACTGCTTTGCACTCTGTACTGCTCGTTCAGGTAGACCATTGGACTGAGGATATTCAGGACTACTAGTGATGTGCACATAGTTCCATTCATTTGCAAAATTCTGAAATGACTAGCTAGTGAATTGAGTACCATTGGCAGAAAAAAGTATGTGGACAACCATGAACTGAGAAATTACATTTCAACTTAGTAATAACAGTAGTTGAGGATAAGTTTGGTAGTAGATTAATCTCTAACCATTTCGAATAAGAGTATCAAAACTAGTGAAGACTGAATAACTCATGAGCACTGTAAAACACTTATAAGCTTGTGCTTTGCAAGAAAACACCTCTTACCAGTGTAAGAAACATGCCAAGCAACTCTACAATGTGACTAAATAGAATATCTGTTGCCCAAAACTCAATAACCTTAGTAATTGCATACAGCACACTGAAAAGTTCCCAAAATGGCGGTACCTTGCTAGGTAACTGTTTACAGTACAAGAAGCGTTCTGTAATGGCGGCACTTTGTGAACAGACACAACCAGCACAAGAACTTTTTGAAAATAGCTATACTATGACTGGATAGCATGAAATAATTGCACTTTGCACACAATGAACTCTCCAAAATACATGCACAGTAATAAGCACACACTAAGCCCTTTTACACACACTGAGATACGTCAAATAACTTCAGTTACACCCTTGATACAATGTCTTAGTTATGCCCAAACACAGCACTTTACCCAAACACAAGCAGTCGCCTGGCTTTATTTTGCTTAATGTGCCCTGTTCTTTTCTTACTGTAATCGATGTGCTTGTTTACGCCCTTTTCATGCCCAGCGTACTTTTCTTGTGCCCATTTTATTCTAAACATGCCCAACTTTGCCTCAAACACACTTGTTTTGCTTTAAACATGCTCATTTTCTGACTTACATACTTATTTTGCTTTACAGTTAATCGTGTCATCGAATACTTTTATCTTAAACATTTTCTTTAAACGTTTCATACTTTCCACTTGCTGATTATGCAGTTTGTGCCCTTGTAATGCCCCTTTATTGTCATTTGCATAGAGTAAATAATTTGTTTTATTTCTCATTATCTTTGATTCTTTCCGGCTATGTTTGTGCTCTTTTTTCTCAGTTTTACCTTCGCTGTTGTCTTTACATCTCATGGCTCTGAATATTCTCCTATCTTCCATCCCAGTTCTGATACCATGTGGCTTTCATGTTAGGATATGAATAAACAAATCTTTGTGGGTTCTGTTCAAGCAGCTTTATTGCATACAAACACATTACTATTGTTGACTATAGATTGTAATGTAAGTAACTTATACAATTAATGACTGAGATCATGCATGCTCACTCCCTAGCTGATGGCACTAAGGTTGTGCACGTGTGCAGGTTGTGCACATGCACGTACAGCCTTGCATGATTCTTAAAGATACAGGCACACATACTTTACACTCTGATCTACAGTAGGGACTCCTTTGAGTAAAGCACTGGTAGTTGCCTTGTGCCTCGTGGAGTCTGCCTTAACATGACCAAGTACACTTTTTCCACAGTGGGAGTAACAGAACTTAATGCAGTTGGTTATCCATTTGGAAATGGTTTCTATGGAGACAGGCCTGCCCTGTTTACCATCAGTAAAAGCAACCAGACATTCCTCTGTGCTACTAGGGGTTTTGTCCTGTCGAGATAGTACCTGCTCTGCTTGTGCACATCCAGGGAATGTTCTGCAAATTTTGGAAGATGACTGACAGGTGGATAGCCTGGTTTAGGGTAAGTTCTGATACCACCTTAGGCATAAAGAAGGGATCAGTTCTAAGGATTACCATACTCCATGAAAGACAGTAAAAGGCTCTTTACACATGAGGACTTGTAGCTCTGAGACCATCCTTGCTAATTTGACAGCTGTGGAGAAAGTGGTCTTCCAAGTGAGCATCTTTAGAGACACAGTGACAGCTGGTTTAGAGGGGGCAAGGCGAGTTTCTCAAGCACATAATTTAGATCCCAGGCAGGAACATGGTTCCTTCTGGGTGATCTCAGGGTTCATTACCTCTTTTTGGAAAAGGGGTGTGAAAAGTTAGGTGGAAAATAGTTCAGATAAGCTGAGTTGGCAGATGCGTGAGCTTTAATACTGGAGTAGGAAAGGGCCAGTCTAAACAGGGCTAAAATGTCCTCAGACTGAGTTGATGTCTGCCTATGAAGGGTTGGTGTTCTTGCTGTAACACTTGATGGAAAAGATCTTCAATTTTGCCTGGTATAATTTTCTTGGTACTGGGTTTCCTTGCTTCATTTAGAATGGAAAGCACATCCTTGGAATAGATGACATTCCTTGGTGGTAAAACACAATCCTCTAGGCTACGGTTAACCTCAGTATGAGTAAGTGAGGATGGAATACAGATCTCTTGGCTTGAGTGAGGGGATGTACTTCCTGTAGTAGGATGCATAACTGCCCTTCTCTGAGGGAGAAGAGAAGAGGACCATGCTGGGTCTGGCTGCCCTGAAGTTTATCAGTACACTGTGAATCAGAGGTAAGGGCAGGAATGCATACAGGAAATGCTTTGTACATCTGAAAAGGAAAGCATCTATTTTCCAAGCCCCTGACTGTTTAGGTCTGGTGCAGTACTTTTGTAGTTGTCTGTTCTGGTGAGAAAACATTTTTATTGAGGGAAACCCCCCACCCCCACTCCCACAGTAGAGTTAGGCCCAGGAACACCTCTATCTCTCCAGCATCTACTTACTGGAGTTTACTAGGTTCCTGCTTAAATCTGCCAGGGTATTGTTATGACAAATGAGAATCAGCCCTAGTCCTTGATCCAGCACCCAAATCTTTCAAGTAAGGCTGCACAAAAGATAGGTACCACATCACTGTGGTGTTGTCTATCCAAATCTGCACAGTCCCTGGGCTTAACCTCTGCTGAAAAGTCTTTATCAACAAGTAAACTGCTAGCAGCTCCTGCTGGTTTATATACAGTTTTCTCTGCTGTGGTGTCCAACTGAACTGCACTTTCTGGGAACCTATGTGGGACCCCCAAGCTATGCCTGCATCATCTGTGGTGATGGTCTTTGTCTACTTCTGGTAAAGAGAAAGCTGACCCTGAGCTCCGCAGTGTGGTGTTCTTCCACAACAGCAACTCCTTCAGGCATGGAAGGAGAAGCAATAGGGTCTCCAGGGGTTGAAAATGCTGTTCGCAAGCATTTTTTTAGGATCCACTGCAGTTTCCCCATGTGTAACTTTGCAACTGGGATCATAAGAACTGAGGAAGCCATGTAATGCAGAATCCTCAGAAAAGGGTGGTCAGGTAGTTTGTGAAGAAAGAGATCTTGCCCTGGGGAAGGAAGGCCTTCTATTGCGCCTAATCTAATCTACGAGGGCTCCCAGAAAAGGATCCTTGTTTGAGGAAGACGGTTACTTTTGAAGATTTAAAGTAAAATCTATGTTTTGAATTCAGTCTATGGTGATCAGCAAGGTGTACAGGGTTGTCTGCTGTGGATTTTCCCTGAATGAGACAGCAGACGTAGGGATAAATATGAACTCTAAGGGCAATGTGTAAACTCTGGGAGCAGTGGACAGCCTACATGGTAAAGCAGAGAACTGGTAGTGAGAGTGTGTTGCTAGAAATCTTCGGGATTTTCTGCTACTGTCTGATATGGGGACATGGAAGTAAACATCTTTTAGGTCTAGAATGACCGCAGAAGGCATTTTGTAAGATCACGGGAAGTACTATTTGTGAAATAAACATTTTGAATTTTGGGATATTGATAAAGTTGTTCGGTTTTGAAAGATCGAAGATAAGCCTCCACATGCCCTCCTTTACTAGAACTAGAAAGACCCTTGAATTGAAGCCTTTTCCTTTCTGACCCAGAGAAAGAGGCTGGCTGGATCCTTGGTGAAGTAGTTCCCTGAGGATACGTGGTTAGAGGTTCTCTTCTTGTTTTGGTGGTTTTGGAATGCTTAATAATGGTGGGATTCTCTGAAATGGATGCAGTACCCACTTTCTATGATGCTTATTTGGTACCTGGTGGTGGTTTTCCATTGATTTAGGAAGAAGGAAAGTCTTGCAAGTGAGAGGTTTGGAGGGGAGGGTGGGTTGGGGTATGCAGAATGGGGATGAAAGCTGCCCCAAGGTGATCTCTGTGCAATGTGGACTCTTTGGAGCTCCCCATTTTGTACGATTGTTTTGGCTGCCACCTCCTGGATTGTCTGGGTCTTTTGCCATGGGAAGGCCTTCCCTTGTCTTGTCTAGGGGGAAAGGCCAAGGCTTTAAGGAGCAATTCTTACTGTACCTTGGTGTTGGAGATGGATAAAATGTATTCATAGTTTTTATTTGCTCTCCTTTCTTATCCAGTTTCTTGAAAACCTGTTCAGCTGGAGGTTTGAAAAGGAATTCTTTGATTAGACGGAGCATTCAGTAGTTCAGCCCTGACCTGACAGGGGTGGGTCCTGAAACATAAATGTCTGCGAATGCCAGAACCTGTAGCAGATGATCTGCATGACTCATCCAAGGTGTCACAGACATATTTTATGGAGTGTCTGAAGACTTGTAAAGCCTCTTTTGTTGTCTTGTGAATTTCCTTTGATATGACTCTGCAACAGAGTCCATGTTAGCTAGAAGTTTGTACTGTACAAATTCAAGGCACCTTAGCATATGGAATGGGCAGTTCAATGCCCTCATTGCAAAGGTGACAAATCCACAGGATTCCTTTCACAAATCTAATGGTCTCCTTTCCCATTGCAAAGGTGACGAATGCATAAGATTTTTTTTCACAAATCTGTCTAATAATCTCCTTTCCTTGTCTTTAGGTAGGATATATCTAGTTGGCCCCTTAAGTAAACCTTTTGTGGACTCTGTAGTGACTACTGAGAGGTCAGCCTAGTGAGTTTTGTAAAGATGCTTATGAGATTCAACCACTCTGTAAAACGTGACTTCCTAGAAGCAGGTGGTTAAGACTAAGAATGTAAAACAATGTCTTCAAAGACATCATCCAGCACATGGGGTGCAGCAGGGATATCCACTGGCCTGGGAGGAGGCAAACTTAACAGATCCAGATAATGGATCTGAGCTTGTGAGAACAGTTTGCTTTCCCAGCTGAAAGCCTCCTTTATTCTATGAAGGGTGTCCCCAGAAGAAAAGTACTCTGGGAGAGCAAGAAGAGAGGGTGTCAGAGTCTGAATCCAGATACGTTTGTGGTGGCAGGTGCTCAGTACAAGACAACTCATCTTCTGAGCTTGAGAAATCTGAATCTTCCTGAAAAGCCACACAGTTTCTTTTTTATGGGGAGGCTTCAGTAGGAGAAATGGGGGAGGGGTCCCTGGGTTTCAAAAAAGCCATGAATCCCTGTGCTACATTTATGTCTTGGGCTTCAGCCTATGAAGTGGGTGGGGGGGGGATAAAGAAAAGGAAGTGCTATGCTTCAGTTTAGGTGTCCACTTAGAAGGGATTAACTGAGGTGGTCGTCTGACTGTCGACTTCAGTTAAGGTTTTAGTACCCAAGGTAGACAGGGTGTCTCCCTAGAGACCCACAACCCAAACATCAGTATCTGAAGCCTGCTGAGTGACCTCAAACTCATGAGTTCAGTGATATGGTAACCACTGTAGGTAACCCAGTAACCATGGCGGTCTCTCAAGAGGTCATGTCAGAGGATTTGGCCTAGAAGTCACCAGAATACGGGGCTGAAAAGCCACCTCACCTGGGTCATTGGCTGAGTTAAGGATTAGGACCAGAGCTTCCTCAGAAACATCAGAGTCCTTGAGCTTTCTGTCTTTCTAATTCTTTGGAATGATGCTAGCATAAGTTATTTGTGATAACCTGGAACTAGCAGCGAGTTGCACCACCACCAAAGAAACCAAAGTCAAGGACTCCATACAGGTGGCTAAATACCTCGGCCCTATGTTTGAGGGATTTCACAAGGAATTTTGCGCAGTCACGACAATTAAAGTTGTTGTGTTGAGGCTCAAAGCAGAACAGACAAAACAAGTGAAAATCTTTGTGGGATTTGCTTACCACACTTTAAGCAACAGCTGACCTTTTTAAACACTAAATTAAGAGAGAACAATCCCCAACAGGGTACTTATCTGATTGAAAGGACAGACACTGGGAAAATGACTATCAATGGAGTGAGAATGTTTTGAGCACACATGAAGAACATTGGACTACACGGCTATGAAGAAATTAAAATGCACCAGAGAATGCCCTTGTTATATGCCGATGCCCAGAAATTGGTCTTTAGATGCCCATTGGCTAGGAAAGATGCAAAAACTATGGAAATTGGGTCAGTCATGGGCTTCTGCATGGAGAAGATCCAAAAATCAGTACTGCAAAATTGATTATGAAAAACATCTGGAGTTTCGTGTCTGTGATGGTGGCTTAACAGGTAGCAAACTTGCCTTTGGGACTAGAAGATTGGACAGCCATGGGCTTTGTTTATTTTCTTGAAAGGCTGTGGGCTTTATTCCCATCCCAGGTGATTAAATTAGTTTTCCATTACTGACACTGCAGAACAGTATGACAAAGATGCTGCATCCCTGAGTGTGCCATCCTTTGGATGAAACATTAAACTGAGGTCCTATCTTCTTGAGTTGCTGGTAGTTCAGGTGGATGTAAAAAAAAAAAAAAAAATCACACAGCACTTATCAAAAAGGTTAACAGTGGAATTCCTTGGTATCCTGCTCAAACATCCCCTAGTCAGTGTGTATACCACCTTTAGGTCTCCCATGAAGAGGTCACTAGCCTAGTGAGACTAACTAGCCAAAAAAATAAGCAAATAAAATAAATACTTCTACTAATGATAATACTAACAACCGACTGGGACAAAGGAATCTGTGACAACTGCACAAAAATAAATTGAAAACAGTTGCACTTCAGAAACATCACACAATCAATCCTGCATGTTACAATTTTTTTCCTGGTGAAAAATATCATTCAGCTCACCTTGCAAAGGACTGTGGTCCTATACCCTTTAGTTATTACAATCAAGTTTTGGATTGCTGCACTATAAGAGGGGAAGTAAGGAAAATCCCTTGCAATTTACCCAGTAGGAGGAAACAGCATTGCTGATACAATGCCAAAGAATGACCATGTGTTCTGCCATCTCTCAAATTCCTAACCATCTCACTGTGCACTGTAATGCTGCAATTAGGGGTACAGAGAACAGACAAGATGGAGCTGGGATTTACTGAAGAAAACTAGCAAAGGAACCAGGATACTGGCAGCAAATACTGAGAGAGAATGACAGAATGGGAAGACGCAAATAATTCATTGGGACTGCAGGCTAGTGTTGGTCTTCATTACCAAGGACTGATATCAGAGTTCAGGCAGAGAGAAGGAAATAGGGGGACCCTGAGTGAAAGACCTGCACTGGTAGAGTTTTGTTTTTAGTTTGGAATCAATCAGAGGAGGTTAGACAGGATTAAGGAGACAGAATGGAAAAGCAATTCAAAGAAATAATGGGAGGACATATGTATGACATATGTATGACATATGTATGTCTCCCAAATATGCAACAAAATGTTGAGGATTTAGAATCTTTGCTTGAAAATGTTTGCACAGTTATTTATTTTCCCAAAGCAGATCCAACAAACGTTTCCTTAGGTAGAGGCAGGCATTGTAGGTGTGATGAGGAAGAGAGTTCATTTGGAACATATTTTTGGGAGTATAATGAATTGGCAGACTTTAAAAATTCCATGCAGACACTCCGTCAGAAATATTGTGTGAGCAATTTGGTGTAACTAAGTAAATAATTTTTTTTTTTTTTTTTTTTTAGCTCTGATACAGAATTGGAATGGCCTACGGATAAGTAAGGCCTTGCTGAGTTTAATTCTGGTTGCTGCCAAAAAAGCAATTATTGGAAATGGAACTCAAAGTCTAAACCAACCACATTTGAATTACTGAATATACTGCAACAGTGATAAAATGACTGGAATTGGAGCTTTAGGAAAAAGGTAGGAGCAAATTACATACAAAAAGGGGACTGTAGGAACAACACATTCAGAATAACGTTTTGGAGGATGAATGAGGTTAAATGGAAAGTAGGATGTGAATGAGTTCGACTGACAATGACTGTATAATGTTTGCAACTGAAAATATGTCAGTATGGTTTGTTTTAATTTATATAAAATGTATGATTGCCTATGTCCAGAATAACCAGTATAAGAAGGTCGTTGACAGTAGTACAGGCTAAATGCACACCATAAACAGATTATTTAGCAATATTTGTGGAGTCTGTCTACTGGAATGTCTTTTGTGTTCTTAAAATGTGTGAGGTGTGGGGTGCCCACTTGGCTTTTACTCAGCATGCTGTAATGCTTCTGCATGGTTCTAGGACACATAGCCAATATGATTAAATGAAAAGCTCACAGATGGTATGTCAGACTAAAAAATAGATAGATGAAGTAACAAAAAAAAAGTGACTTGTCCTTGTGAGTGCCACCCTTCCAAAGTAGAGGTCTGCATCTTCTCCATCCCTTAACATAACGATAATGTACCAATGCACCTGGGGGGGGGTTAAGGGGGAAACTATTCTCAAATTTCCTGTTCACTAGTCTTGTATTGGCCATAAGTGTTGTATCCAATCATTGCTGCACCAGATGTTATACCACCTTTCTAAATTAACGCACGTTTGTTACCCATTGAGCCACAAACACGGAACTCCAGATGTTGTTCTTGGTCAGTTATGATAAAACAGCTGTAATCTGCATGCTCATATTTTACTAACATTGTTTCCTATTATAATTTGTACCTATAACAGGTTGCCCAATGACATGATAAACAGAGATTTTAAAACTGCAGCATTTCACAGGTACGGAGTCTGTGTAATTCAAATAACGTCAATTTATCTCAGAGATTACTTTTATTTATGTACAAAGGTTTTTATTCACCAAGAGTTTAAGGATTTGTTTTTGGCTCCAAGCCTTACTGTATCTTTGTGAACTCTACAGCAGTTATTATTGTATATATATTAATATACTGACTATAAAGATTAATCCAAGGTTACTTTTCTCGGAATAGGAATATTTTTGTGATAATGCCGACATTTCAATAACACAAATTCAGCAACCAAATCAGGCTTAAAATAATTATAAAGACATAACTAGAACAGAAATTAATTAGGACGTAGTCAGGCAGGGAGCTTATGTTATGACTTGCTTAGGATCTAGGAATAGGAAGTAGAAGAACCTTAATAAATCTTGTCCCAATTAAGAAATGTTATTAAACCAGATAAAAATAATGCCAGAAGGAAACTTAAAACCCAAGCACAGTTTGTTTGAAAACTGACAGTTTCTGGAAGTATGTTTTACAGACAGAAACCCTTAATATCTCTGCAAGTAACTATCATGTGGCTCATGTGTGCCCTAATGAAAGCATGGTCATAACAACTACTTTGTACCAGAAGTGTTCCTCATGTGAGGAAATACAAAGCCGTTATCAAGAAATGGCAGTCACCTACTTCAGTAAATCAAAATTCTAAACTCTGTCTAATATCTGAACTACTGCAGCAGGGCTAGCCATTTGGAGGTGTAAACTGTGGCTCTAGATTATTGTCACTGTTGAAGTGAAACCCCACCCCCACGTGCAAAAATGGGAAAAGGGGGATGTGGATGGATGGATCTGTTCATGGGCTCTAACAATGAGATACACGACCCTTACTTGGAAAAGGGACATTCTGTAAACAAATTGATCTCATACCATGTGGAAAAAAGCTAGAGTAGTTACATTAAAATACATTTTAAACCATGATAAGCTTTACATTTTAACATTTTAACATCTAAAAAATTCCTTCTAGTAAATGTAACTAGACAAACACTTCTGGCAAGTAGAGGTGCAAATGTTTCTAGATCGACAAACACTATTCAAAGACTGGAAAACAAGTTTATACCCCAAAGGTTCAGATAAAGGCATTCAAGGTAGATACCTGGGAGTGCCAGTGTAGTAAAGGGGATGGCAATTAAACCTGGGAGGTACACAAAAGATGGGAGTGTAGTGTAGTAGTGGGGTGAAAGGGTAACTCGAGCTGGGAAGTAGATAAAGATGGAAGTGTCACTGTACTGGTGGAGGGTGCTAATTAGAGGCAGGAAGTAGATAAGGTTGGGAGAACCAGTGAGTAGTGGGGGAAGGGGTAATTAAGAGCTGGGAAGTAGATAAGGATGGAGTGCTAGTGCAGTAGTGGGAGTGGTAATTAGACCTGGGATGCACACAAAAATGGACTGCCAGTATAGTAGTGGGGAGAGGGGTAATAAGAGCTGGGAAGTACACAAAGATGGGAGTGCCCATGTAATAGTTAGGGTGGTAGCAATTAAGTGGTAAGGACATAATGCGCAAGGGAAAAGGGTTCACTGGGAAGGGGAAGCACTGCTAAAATTCAGAAGTGTGTACCTGCACACTTCATAGACTTTGAAGTCATCATTAAAATTCCCCCATGAGTTATCAGCCCCAAGGGAAGACACTGTGGATGAATGATCAGCATTAAAAATATGCTGCCGCGGTGTGTGTGAGAAGTTCATAGTTAGCACACACTGACCACTTTCAGTGTTGACCATAATCTGTCCGTCTTCATACACGTCAGATAAAACCAAATGTGACACCCTAACTGTAATATTTCTACTTAGAACTCCTTCTGGTATAGACCATCACACATAATTGGGAGTAATTAGACAAAGCATATGAAAATGCATAATTTGACTAACTGAAATCAGTTAAGAAAAATGACTCCAACAGGTATGATTTTCAACAAAAAAGAAAAGCAGGTTATAAAACCACAACCTACACATGGATGGTAATTCAACATTTATAAATTCTTTTAAGTATTTGTGCATTTCTTTCCTAAAAGAGCATGCTTACTCAAAAGTCAAAATATGTAAAATAGTTACGGCTACAACACAATTTTCAGGAAAGAAAATGTAAAAATATCACATTTGTTGAAATAAAGACAAGTGGAGGTCTTCTAAAATTGTGTCCCATTTGTCAGAGAAGTTAGATTTCTACATTTAGTGCCAAGAATTCTGGCACAGTATTCCCATAACTAGTTTATCGATCCTGTTTTGGTAAAGGTTTACTTAAGAGATGAAAGCACTGGTGTGTTTCATTTGTATGGCTCTATACCACATCTAGTTTACTGGGAAGCTAGTCAGCTAAGAAAGAAGCAATAAGCAAAACAGCTGCATTGTTTTCCAAACTTTCCCAAAGTCTTCTGCTGATATCACAACAGTCTAAGAAACACATCCAACAGCAGGTCCAGGAGCATCTGCAGAGGGTGGGCTAGCTCATGAGGATTTGTGAGTGGATAAACGGGGTACCCCCAACACAAACTACACATCTATGCACTCACACAAAAACAAGAATAATAAATAAAAAGAACAAATGCATGTTCTAGCCTAGAATGGAATGAGATGAACTTGATAGAATTCTTGCAAGTTTAAATAACCGGAAGGACAGATGCATTCAAATATGTTGGAGAAAAAATGGATAAATTCCCAACTGACAAATGAGCATCAGTTCTTAAAAATAAATCTAAAATTTGATAAAATGGAAGAAATCAGACTTATGAATACAAGAAGAAACCTGTACCTGCTGGGTGGTTTGTGGACTTTAGTAAGACTTCATTTAAAGTTTAGATTAGTAATACAAGGGAGAGTTACTGCAGGTTTTCTTGAAAACCATTTAAGTTAGTAGGTTGTAGTATTCTACTAGTATATTTTTGACTTGGCACACGTCATTCTGATGTGCAGCAGTTGTCTGTGCTTACCAGGACAGCATTACATTTGGAGTTTTTCAGCTATGATTTAAGGCACAGTGACAAGGGGAAAGGTAATGCCACTGGTGAAGTTTAGACCAACCACTTCAAGCAGCAAGTTTCTGACAACAAAAACATGCAGATACAGGCAAAAAATGTGTATGCCACACAGTTACTAGAGATCAGAAATTAATCTTGAACCCAAGACCTGTGAGGCCACCTTTACTGCTGAGCTACTGGGAGGTAAGCAAGCACCAGCAGAATACATGCGTGTGCAAGCTTGTGAGTTAACATGTACACAGACTCACACACCATTAAATAATGTTACTTCGGATATGATCAGTAAAGTAAAGCTGCATAGTCTGTCCTATAGGCAGTCAAGCGTACACAGTTAAAGTTCAGGGCTCACAAAAGAGGACACGGGAACAGCCTCAGTGGTTTATGAAAAAGTCCTTGCAGAGTTAGTAATGAATACCAATGTAATTCAGAGGGGACTGCTTCCATTTAACAATGTTAGCTTTAGTCTTACAAGTGCAGCTGATGATCTCTGAAAGGTTGGCTAGATAAGCCAAGTGACCTAAAAAAGTTCAATACTAAAAAATTTAAGTGGGAAAAAATATTGCACTCACTTTAAATGCCAAAATAAATAAATAAAGAAAATAAAATAAACAAAGATGTAAACACTGATAGTAATTTAAATAAATGAAAAAAAAAATAATTAGCAAACTAAGAGTGGTAGGAGACTCTTGAAAGATAAACTGAAAATATTTTTTAGGCTACTGCCTCAAACCCGCTCCCCTCAAAAGATGCATGGTAAAGTCAGAACCTTGGACAAATGCAATAGAAATCTAGGCAGGATGCACAAAACAGCAAATATATGTGCAGGACAATGTCAGTCAGAAAATAAAATCACCCACAGTCACGGCTTTATAATGATTTTTTTTTGTCTTTATAGGAGTGGTTTAAAAAGTAGGTATATTTACATACAGGATAGCTTTAAGAATGACCAGCAGCATAATTTCAAGAAAATCACGTATGTAAAAAAAAATGTCGCAACATTAGAAGATTTGCTATGCTTAGGCAAAACGAGCTCTGAATTAGGACACCAGACCACTCAATGGAGTATGCACACAGATGTCCAGCCACACACACACACACCTTAGGACAATTTAACGTCACCAAACTGAGATTGAGTGGGATGGGGACAAAGCCAGACATAACGGTGGCAACCCTAACAGGGAAACATCTAGACTCTACAAAGAGGCTACCTCTGCCAAGGACTGAACCAGGGATCCGAGAGAAGTGACACAGCAACACAAACAGCCATGCTACTCTGGCATCTTAAATATCGTGAGGAGCAAAACAAAAAACCTTTACATTTATTTAAAATATATGTAACAGACTGTAAATAGCTAGCTGTCCCTGTGAGCTTACAATACACTAACCAATATGATTTTATTGGCTTACTAACTGAATTAGAGAGGTCTGACAGAAGAATGATCCAATATTGTAACTTTAATGAGCTAAAATGATGAAGCAAGCAATCCTGCAGTTTCCACAACGTATGTTAAACATTTGAAACTGCAGTCGTAAACATGCAATTTTGATCTGACCCTCAGCAAATCAAACTATACAAACAGGATGGACATTTCTAAGTTAGAGTACAATTGCAGAATCATATCATAATACCAGAAACATTGCAGCACACAAGTCACAAATAAAAACACCAAAATCAGAGACAAATTACACTTAATGGTTGTACTGACTACGCAAAAAAAAAAAAGTATTTCTTTCATAAATAAGGCTGTGTAGCTTAAGTTACACAACAAGACATAGGCCTTTCCTGAAGACCAAAAAAAGATTCCCATAGCTATCACCTACATAACAAGCAACTTAACAATGCCCATAGAAACAAGATCTTTGCCTAGCAAATCTTGCCAGCTAATTAGTACAAATTGAACAATCTGAAAAACAATACTCAGAAACAAAACAAAACAAATGCAAGTGAATAAAAGTTTCATGGATGCTTTTTGTGCATTATTTATAAGCAAAGGCACTATTCAATAAGAGAATTAATTCTGCTGGCAAGGCATGCCAAAAATCTGGAAATGCTTAAATACAGGACTGACGCTGAATTAAAATGTAAACATATGGTTTTAATCATGAGAGATGTCTGTCTGTGTTCCATGAGCCTGTGTTTATCTCACCTTTTCCACTTTTTCTTTTAAAATCTCTCTGAAAAGAAAGCACTTGCAAATACTACCTCTGCCAACAGTTATATCAGCTCATAAAAAAGGAAAAGCGAACCAAAAGGTCGAAGTTATGTTTTCCTACTTTCTACAGCTCTCTTATTGGCTAAAGATGGACATCAAGATTTATTTGTTTACTGGGATGGTCCAGCTGGGCCAGAAGTGCCCATTTTCAGTGGAGTCCCAGAGACAAAAGCTCCACCTAGAAGACATTTCATATACAATACAGAAATTACATTAATAAAAACATTTAGCACATATTATTGGCAGCTTATACAATTGGTGAAAAATACAGTACACAAGTAATCATTCTCAAATCGAAGACTTTATACAAGCAATACAGAGTATATACAGAAGAACATTCCATTTGAGCATTTTTTCAGCTAGCAAAATTTATATACAGGACATTGGAATTAGTAAGAGAATAGGCGCTTAAACTTTTCACATGTATAGGAGGTGTAATAGCTGAGCGATAGGCTATATGAGTCCTGATATTAAGGTAGGCTGCAAGAGTACCTGAATGTCTCGCCTGGTTCAGTGATAGGTTATAAGGGTTAGGAAGAGAAGGAAGTAGACAGGAGGGGTCAATGGTAGGACAATGAGGGTCAGTAGAAGAGGGACGTGGACAGGAGGGGTTAATGGTAGGACAATGTGGGTTAGTAGAAGAGGGAAGTGGATAGGATGGAGAGGTGGAGTAAGTAAAAAGACAGGTGGATGTGAAAGGATGATGCCAGAGTAGCAGAGAGGAGGTGAGAATAGTTGTGATGGTTGAAGTTAGGTTATATGAGATGTGGTGTTAGTACATGTGTGCACAGCCAAGATGAGGACAGGTGTTGTTTCAGAGATGCCTTGAAGAGGGTTACTGAGCAGGTCAATCTAAGTGTTGGAGGGAAGGAGTTCCAAAGTTTTGCGATGGTAAAGGAATAAAGCATCTGGCCAACTGAAAGTTTGGATTTTTCCACATTTACGAGTAGTTGGTTATTAGATAGGAGTGGTCTGTTAGGACGGTATAAAGTAAATACAGAAGATAGAGCAGGGCACACAGATGGATTATGAATGAGCTTGTGAGCTATAGCTAGTTGGATAAAGGTGAGATAGTTGGGGAGTTCAAGCCATTTTAGGTTGCATAATGATAAGCAGTGGTGGGATGAGTAGGAGGCATTAGTTACAAACTTAGCAATTTTGTTGTAGCATGAGTCTAGTTTGGACTTTAGAGAGGACTGAATGTTGGTGAGGAGGAGCACACCATATAAAAGAGAGGACAATAGAAAAGAAGAGGCAAGAGAAAGTCAGGCTGATGCATTGAGATGTTTGTGTTGGTAGAGTGCGCCAAGCTTTTGATGAGTCTTTTTGACACTGGACTGGATGTGCAGGTCGAATGTGAGGCTTTCATCTATGATGACACCTAGGAGTTTTGTGCTAGATACAATGTGATGGTGGTGCCATTTAGGGATTGAACGGTGAAGTTCTCTGTGTAGGGGTATGGACTTTTTGGGGGAAAGATTACTAGTTTGGTTTTGTTGGGGTTCAGGGCAAGATAGTTATTAGACATCCAAATTTTGGTGGAGGTGAGGGTGTTTTGGGTGAGTTGAAGTTGTTTGCAGTGCAGATGACAGTGGAGTCATCTGTGTACTGGATGACTGAGCCTTGAGACAGTGTGGTGTGGAAGTTATTGATAAATATGCTAAACAGAAGTAGGCCTAAAATTGCTTGCGTCTATAATGGCATCTGAGTATAAACATAAGTGACAAACCTTCTCAAAGTACTGGTTTGGCAACGTAGGATTTTAGTAAATGGGTGCTGAACTTTTATTTTATTTATTTATTTTATTTGTATTTGTTTTCCAGGGTAGACAACAGACTTCCATGCATCTTTTTCAGACTTAGCCCAGGGACAATGTCTGGTTAAGTGATTTGCTCTGAGTCACACAATTGGGCAATGGATGCTCAAGGGAATCAAACCTTGCACCACTGGACCACAGGAAACCGCTTGCTAACAGTTCTTTAATCCTCTAATCTAACTGCTAGACAAAGTTTACAACTTACTTAACATGTCGACATTAATTATGAAGATTTTCAACATGAAATTCTACTAACATAGCATGGACATTTCCAGCTACATTCAACATTTAAATACTTTATTCACATTGCTACTGGTCTGGATAGTTAAATAATCTTCCCAGGATACCAAGAGTGTAACACTTAAATACGGCTAATATTTTGTATGATTGCATCACATTTTTTTGTCATATAAACTACGGACGGTGCCTAAAGGTTTAATGTGCCCATGTGGTACTTCAGACAGCATTTTGCAGAGAATTTGCCTTTTAAAAAAAAAAAAAAGACTGTGTGCGCTCATGCCAGCTTAGCATGTTCTGTTTATTGCTATGGCATAGTGAAGACAATCCATACCATAAGTGGGTTCTAAATCCCTCATACCTCTGTTGTAGAAACAAATGCAGTGCCATTGTTTTATCCTTGTTTAACTTTACTGTACCTCTCCACATTTTCCTTATTCATGTGTAATGTTGTTTGATGCTAGTCTTCTACTGAATATCTGGCTTGTGTACTTTTCTAACAAGCTTACAGAGTTTCAGATGTGTACGGTGGTGCCATTCGGCCTGCACACAACTTCTCACAATTCTAAAGTGTTTCAAGCTCTTTAGAACAGAACTCTGCATCAGTGAAGTTCTTTCCACGTGTCAATAACCACTAGGAGAGCAGACCACAGTCACTACCACAGTTAGAAATGGCGTTTCAAACCCCCACCCACCTTCATCAATGGATCTGAAACTCAGCTTCTAGTCGCCCTCTCACTAATGTGAAGCTGAGGGTACTACATTCCTATCTTCACAAAATACCTTTCTTTTTGTTTTGATGATTGTGGCCCTCAGACACGTGTACTAATCCTCATGCAACCCTCATAGTCACTTGACTGAGATTCATATTTCTGAACTTAAGCAACTCAAGGCTACCTCCTAGATCTAGATACTTTCTTCTGATGTAAGGGTGTGATATCCACATTGGAAGAACCTTGTTAATGAATAGGTCATGCTGGGACAATGGGTATTAGAATACATGAACTGTGCAGAAGGCTGTAGCATTTCCTCCCACGTGCCAGGCCTCTTGCAGTTACACGATTCAAAACCTCAGATTACTTGTGTTCTTAAGAGTGCACTTTACAATATACCTAGAGTGGGACAAGCCCTCATTTTACTACAGATATGCTTTCTACTTCTATAAACACTATTCATGATTATACACTCATTTCAATATAGCTAGCTTACAACTACATCTAGTAAGAGGTTCTTAAGTTCATAGGTAAAGTATAGTTGTGTAAAATCGTACCGTAACAATCAATGTCCTTCTCTTCACTGTTCAAGTATTCTTAACATAAGGGATTCCCTGCTTTGGGTAGCCCAACATCCATCCAGCATACCAAAGTCTTTCACTACCCAAGGTACACCTTACGTCACATGTATACTCCTCACGTATGCAGAGCATGAAAGCCACGTTTGGACGTACCATACTCAAAACTGAATGCCTCAGTAGAAATGCCAGTCCAAATAAAATAAATGGAGAGGTTAACAGTAGATACAGAACAGGAAAAGGTCCAGGGGGTAAGGAGGGAGGGACTGAATACTGCAACAGTGAAGAGAAGAACATCTACCATCATAGTAAGATTTTACACATCATCCTATTCCACTGTGGCAGTAGTCGTAACATAAGGGAGAGTTCCAAAGCTCTGGAAGAAAGTTAGGAGGAGGAAGGTCCCATAGATCACTCTAGAAGACCATGAAGAATGGCCCTTGCTCTGGAGATTCCATCCTGCTTGTAATGTTTGATGAAAGTATGCAATGACGTCCAGGTAGCTGCCTCAAGAATGGAGTCAGTGTCCAACCCTTTGAAAAAGCACCAGAAGAAGCCGCACCCTATAAGAATGGGATAACAGGCAAAGGAAGTGTCTTGCCATGAAAAACATAACAAAAAGAAATAGCTTTGGAAATCCAAGAAGAAATTGTCTGCTTGGAATCAGCCATCCCCCCAAAGACCTGGGATGGAAAAAGACAAAGCTGATCAGATTTCACAATAACCTTATTCTTATCCAAATAAAATCTGAGTTGTCTATGCACATCCAAGGTGGCTAGTACCATCTTGCTAGGAGATTGCGGAGAAGGGAAAAAAGTAGGTAAATGAACAGACTGGTTAAGTGACAACTCCTTCACCATCCGAGGCATAAAAGAAGGATTAGTTGTTGCCTCACAGTAAGATGTTGTCCTGTTCGATTCTCAGCTAGAGCGTCTTCTGTGTGGAGACATGCGTGAATGGGCGTACCTTCGTTGAAGGTTGTGCATCAGAGCTGGCAACTCGGCACGTAAAAATCTACTGCCAATCATTAGCGGACCGGAGCTCCACTGGGGCGACCCCTAACCGGGAAAACCGAAAGGCACAACAACAAGTATGCAAGCACACCCTTGTCCTCATGAAAAGCCAAAAAAGGAGGAAAAGCCATAAGGACTTGAAGCTCAGACATCCATCTGGCTGAAGTAAGGCCCAACAACAAAACAGTCTTCCAAGAGCAATGTTGCAAGGAAATTGAAGCCACAGGCTCAAAAGAAGCCAGAGTCAATTTCTCCAAAACAAAATTAAGATCCCAGGAGCAGGAACTAGGATGTCTGATGTGAAGGAAACATTTAATAATTGTTTTGCCTCAAACCTACAAGCTAAAGGAGGAGGATGAAGACAGTCGAGCAGAAATAAGTGACAACTGTGACTTAAGAGGAACAAACCAACCCAGCATTGAGCAATTCACACACACAAGAACCACAGAAACAGCCACAGAGAGTGCAGATGAGAAATTTCAGACAAATGAAGTGGTGACAAACTCAAAAACCTAGAAATTTCTCTTGAGGACAAGAAAGAAAATACAATAAAAGCCATTCCTTGCTTACTTAGAGGAACTCTCTCTACTGTGTCCCTAAACCACGTGAACCAAAAGTGCTTCTGATTCTTATAATCTGTTAGAGGATAAAATGAATACGGACTGAACAAGTCCATCATATGTCCTCTTTGGCCACACAAGATTGCTCTCCAACAGCAGAAATTTCACCAATGAACACTCTCCTTTATCTATTCATTTGCAGAGGACTCAAGAGTGCTGATCTCCTGGTATGAAGATCACTTAACAGACTAAGATGGGTGCTTCAAGGGGGTGACGATGGACTTGCACTTCGGTCACATCTGACATCTGTAAAACTTCCTCCTTCTGTAACATTCAGAAGGCAAGATGATGAAACAGTCAGGCACACATACCCTACTCAATGAATATAACCTCTCCCCCCTCTGGATTTCATATATGATGCATCTATTACAGTGAGAAAACACAGCAGGAGTCTATGTACATTGCTGAGGTACCTTTCATTATCTGAACGTTGAACTTATGTTCAGACACATTTTTATATTGCTGCCTGGTTCATTTTTACAGTTTAATACAAGTTAATTACACAGCATTACCTCATTTTCAACTGCAGGAACTAACTATACTTTCACGTAGGACAAAACACTTCTGAGTGTAATTTCAGGCCACAGCTACTTTCACAAAGGGTAATAAAGTATTCAAGTGAATTGGTTGTGCCAAGTCAGTGCTCACTAAATGCAAAAACAGTTCGTAGACCACAAAAACCATCAACAAAACTTTATGTGCGAGTGATGGAGGGCTTTTGAACCCCCCAGAAACTCTCTGACTGAGCACTGACTCAAGTGTTCTTGTGAAGAGTGTAGCACACTTGTACTATGTGGCACCTTTTTATCATCACTACCCAGTGCTTCAGGACTGTGAGCATCACGGTGGCAGTTGGTCACTACATCTTCTACAAAAAATGCACCAAACAACTACAATGGAGCTCCATTTGGGATCTTTCCTCTGTCATAGCTCGAAAAAGTACACAATTTGATTTACTCCATGATCCATCCTTTCAGTGATTTTCACACTAGAAATTTTGTAAATGCTGTTTTACAACAAAACTCAGTTATGGTTAGAGTAAAAAGTATAGCTACATAAGGCCTGTTACGAAATAACTCTGCAGGTGACTGACCCAAAATGCAATTCAGCATGGTCCTACAATGCAGCAAAAGATAAAGTGATTGTTTTCCACACATAACATTAGCTTCATCAGCTCCGCTCGCCAGCCTTAAATGTGTGAATACACTTTCTTGCCAAGCTATTTGCATTAATTAGCACGGACAAATCCATTTCTGCAGCAGGGCTAGTGAACACTAGCTCTTGGTGATGGTCACCGTTGATAGGACACCCCAACCCCATGCACATAATGGGAAAGAAGGGGGGTGATGTCAATACTGGACAATTCCCTTTCATAACTCAAGTACCATTACATGTTACAATATACTCTCTTTTCTCAAGAGTGAAGTACCATTACATGTACTCCAGAAAACCATGAACAGATAAGAATCTCCTCATTTGGACTGTAAATTGTGACAGAATTTAAAACCTATGGAAACCAGCACTTCTGAATATAAATCTAACACTAGTGTGAACGCTGCTTAAGAACAGGCTTGCAAAAAGTACAGTTTTGTACCTACCATAAATGTAGATGTTCGAAGATCCACATTGCTGCAGTCCTTACTTATGGGTAGTCCGCTGTCCTCGGTCGGCCCAAATACCAAAGTATTAGGCTGACGTCGGTCATGGGCGCTTAGATCTGACATCAGAGCGTCTGGGTATAAAGGCGCATGACCGACATCATATCCTCAGTCTTTTCTTGCCCCAGATGTCAGAAGGCCAAACCAGAAAGGCCACAGCCAAAAACAGAATACCTCCCAAAAACATGCCCAACAACAACCATCACCTAAAGCATAGCACCAAGTCAAACTACAGTGGGGAAGGAGGGAGGGTAAATTGGACTGCAGCAATGTGGATCTTCGAACATCTACATTTATGGTAGGTACAAAACTGTACTATGTTCTTCATCTCACATTGCTGCAGTCCTTACTTATGGGTAGAATCCCAAAGCAACGGGAAAGGGAGGATGGTAAAAATCATAAAGCATTAGGGGCGCTAAAATGCCCTGTAAAATTGCAGTGGCAAATCCAGCCCTAGACTTAGAATAAAGAGGAAGGTGGTAATGTTTAGAAAAGGTATGCACTGAACTCCAAGTAGCTGCCTCCAAAATGTCTTTTGTAGCTACCCCTTAGAAAGGCCGTAGAAGTAGCAGTAGCCCTAGTGGAATGAGGCCTGATTCCAGCAGGAATCTCCTTACCATGATGGGAATAACAGAAAGAAATACAAAACCCAATCCATTTAGAAATAGTTTGTTTTGAAACAGGTTTACCCTGTGAACCCAAAGCAAAAGAAACAAACAATTGTTGAGACTGTCTGAACTCCTTGGTTCTGCTCAAATAATAACGCAACTGCCTGTGAATATCCAAAGTATGCAAAATTTTCTCCCCTTTATTTTGGGGGTTTGCATAAAAAGTAGGCAAATGAATAGTTTGATTTAAGGCCACACTAGAAACCACTTTAGGCAGAAAGGAAGGATTAGTACGCAAAGATACCCTATCCTTATGAAAAATTAGGAAAGGCTCCACTGCCATGAGGGCCTGTAATTCAGAAACCCTTCTTGCAGAGGTAATGGCCAACAAAAAAGCAGTTTTCCATGACAAATACTTTAACTCGGCAGTAGCTGCAGGCTCAAAAGGTTGTAGAGTAAGTTTTTCCAACACAAAATTGAGATCCCAAGCAGGAGTAGGAGCTCATGGGGGTCTTATATTCCTTGCCCCTCTAAGAAATTGCTTAAACCAAGGATGAGAGAATAAAGGAGGGTCACAATCATAGTGAGCAGAAATGGCTGCAGCATGAACCTTTATTGAGGAGAAAGACAAACCCTTGTCCACTAGCTCAGCAAGATATTGAAGAGCAACACTTAAATCAGGTTTGGAGACATCAAGGTCCTTTCCTTTGCTCCAAATAAAAAATCTCCTCCATTTATCAGCGTAAACTTTCCTGGTACTAGGCCTCCTGGCCTCCAAAATAACATTCAAAACTTGTTGTGGAAGCTGAGACCTTCCAGAGTCTAAAACAGAATATGCCAGGCTGTTAGATGCAGAGACTGAATCTTGACATTGAGGAAGTGACTGTCCTCTTGTGACAAAAGGTGTGGAATCAAAGGCAGAGGCCATGGAGGTTCTCGTACTAAACTCCTCAGTAGCGGGTACCAGTGTTGTCGAGGCCAATCCGGTGCTATCAAAATCATGGTTGGCTTGTCTTGTCTGGCCTTCAAAAGTACCTTGGGAAGAAGAGGCAGAGGTGGAAAGGCATATACATGCAGATTGTTCCAACTGAATGATAGAGCGTCCACCTTCCAAGCTGTGTGATGAAACATTTTTGTGCAAAACTTTGGCAACTGGTAATTTAGTGGAGAAGCGAACAGATCTATGTCTGGAGTTCCCCATAACACTGTCAACTGTTGAAATACATGAGGATCCAATTTCCACTCGTGAGGATCCACTATTTGTCTGCTCAATACATCTGCTAAGGAGTTCTGTGCTCCTGGTAGAAACCTTGCCTGAAGATTGAGGTGTAGATTGAGAGCAGTTTCCCACAGAATCATCGCTTGCCTGCAAAGAGGGTAAGAATGGGTTTCCCCCCTGCTTGTTGATGTACCACATGACAGTAGTGTTGTCTGTTTGAATCAACACCTGCCCTGGGTGAAGTAAATCTTTGAAAGCCATCAATGCAAACTGGACTGCCAACAGTTCCTTCAAGTTGATATGCAAATGTTGGAGTTTGACAGGCCACGTGTTTTGCACCCATTTTCCATTGAGGTGTGCTCCCCAAGCCTTGTCCGAGGCATCTGTCGTTAGAATCTGACTCGCCTCTGGTCGGGTCACAGAGAGTCCCTTGTTTAGGTGACATTCCTGAGCCCACCACAAAAACTCCTTCTGAATGCAAGGTATTATCTGAATGACAGTGTCTAGATCTTGGCAGTGCTGTGTCCACACATTTTTGAGATACCATTGAAGCTTCCTCATATGCAATTTGGCATTGGGAAGCACCAGAATACAAGATGCCATGAACCCCAAGGCTTGAAGGACTGTCCTTGCAGTCAGCCTGGACCGTAGAGACATTTGCTGGAAATAAAGAGAAAGGCTTCTTTGTTTGTCCGGGGTCAAAAAGGCCATCTGGGAAGCTGTATTCAGTCTCACACCCAGAAAGCACATGTCCTGAGAGGGTACTAGACTGGACTTTGTTTCGTTCACAGAATACCCTAGGCATCTTAACACTGCCATCACATACTGTAGATGATGAAGAAGTTCGTCCTTTTCTTGTGCAATAATCAGGCAGTCGTCCAAATAAGGATAAATCTGTATTCCTCTTAGTCTGAAAAATGCTATCACTGGAGCCAGAACATTTGTGAACACTCTGGGCACAGTAGATAAGCCAAAGGGCAATGCAGAGAACTGATAATGTAAATTTCCAGCCCGAAAACGCAGGTACCTCCTGCAACTGGGCCTGATAGGAACATGAAGGTAAGCCTCTTAGAGATCCAGAGTAACCATCCAGTGATCTTTTCCCAACAGAGGTAAAAGTTGTTGTAAAGTCAGCATCTTGAACTTTGGAATGTCCAGGTAAGTGTTGAGGATAGATAAATCCAAAATTGGTCTCCACGTGTTCCCTTTCCTTGGAACTAGAAACAGGCGAGAATAAAATCCTAGGCCCACTTCTGACAGAGGAACTGGCTGTATAGCTCCTATTTGAAGAAGTAAAGAAATTTGTCTGTGAGCCTCTATCCTTTGCCGAGGAGGGACGTCTGGCATGCCTTTGAAAGGAGGCATGGTGTGGAAATAGAACTTGTAACCTCGGTTTATAATGTCCAATACCCATTTGTCCTGGGTGACTAAATGCCAATTTTGCTTGAAAAGAGCCAACTTTCCTCCCAAAGGAGCTGCCAGGCCAGAAGAATCTGGCAGCTGAAAATGCAGGTCATTGGGCCTGTTTACGAAAGGACTGGCCCCTGCCCTCACCAGCAGATTGAGCAGGTGAACTCCATTGTCTCGGCCTGAAGGCACTCTGAGCTCTGCCCCTACCACGCCTAGATCTACCTCTAGACTGAGAATCAGAAGAAGGGTACGTCCACCCCTTAGTATGCCAATTTCTACTAAACTTTGGAGGTTGTACCTGCAAAAAATCTTTAACAGTCTGCATAGACTTAGCCTTGTCTTCCATTTTCTTTAAGACTGACTCCACAGGAGGACCAAACAAAACTTCAGACTGTAAAGGGGCATCCAGAATTCTAGACTTAACATGCTCAGACAAATTCTGATCCTTAAGCCAGGCATGCCTACGAATAACTGAACCAGTGGCAGCCACCCTAGAAGAAGCCTGTAAAGCATCAAAACCACATTGCAAAGAGTGCTTACCCACCTGTTCAGAAACATGCACTAAATCCTGCAATTCTTTACACTCTATGTCCTCTGCCAAAGCATCCACTTTAGATCTTAGCTGAGAAAGGAGGAAATTCTGATACTTCAACATATGAAACTGGCAGTTCAAAGCTCTCATTGCTAAAGTAGAAGAGGTATACACCTTCTTACCCCATCTATCCAAAGCTCTAGCTTCCTTATCCAGAGGAACCGGATTCTTAACAACAGAGGCTCCAACACCCTTAGGCCCCTGACCAATAGTTTCTGGGTCCGCCCTAGGACTCCTATACAGATAATATACAGATAACATTTATGTAATGTTCTTGGTAGTTTAGTGGAGCTTTTCTCCTCGGGCCTCTGCTGAAAATGGACATGTATCCAGCCAGACTAGCCCGGTTAACAAATGTAAAATAAAAATAAATAAATAATTATGAGCCTCAGGCACCCTGTAATACCTGTCCGGTCTGTGGTAAAAACAAGAACTCCCTAAGCCTCTTCCGTGAATCAGAGTAATCCTGTTCCTCCCACTTAAAATGCTTCCTCATGGAATGCAGAGTTTCTGAAAATGAAAAATCCTCTGGAGGACAAGCAGAAGGAGTGGAATCCTCTGCATCAGAATCAGAATAAGGAGGGAAATCTTGAATGTCTTCAGCAGAAGACTCTGAATCATCTGAGGCCTGCTCCAAACTGTCCAACTCTGGCTCCATCCTGGGCCTCTTATCAGGAGGGGGCATAGAACCTCTAATTAAAGTAATCAAATCCTCTGCCATTTTAAGCATGTGCTTTTTAGGCCCAGACCCTGAAGAACCAGAACTGACACCAGAGGAAGGCAAAACCGACCTGCCCTAAGAAGGAGCCTTAGAAACAGTAGCAGAAGGCCTAACCACCTTAGGCATAGAAGGGAGAATAGTAACCTGAGAGGCCCCTTCAGCCTGACCTGCCTCCTGAGAGGCCACATCTTGTAAAATCAAAGTTTCCCCCTGGGACTCAACAGAAACTTCAGCCGGATCCACCTGTTCAGCTGTAGCTTCTAAAGGTCCGGCGTCCGAAACGGACGAATCATCCTGCCTAGGCTTTAAAGATTTGTCTTTGCGCTTCTTAGTAGAAGCAGGCGTCGGAACATCCGACGGCATATTATAATTACACCTCTTGCCAAAGACTAACCTAGCGCAATCTAACCTCCGTTTTATAGTGCGCTTATTAAACCTAGCACAAAACCGACACCCGACTACGCCGTGCTCCGTCCCAAACAAGGAATACAAAGCGAGTGGTAATCCCTATGCGGTATCTGTTTCCCACAAGAAATACAATTAATCACTTTTTCTGACATCCGGTAAGTAACTGAGGCAAGAAAAAACAAAAATATTCCCCAACGGGGTACTTAGCCCAACTTGGTATCGGTCTGAAACTCCGAAAACGAAAAATTTCAGAACGCCGAACGGCACTTGCAACGCTGCTTCTGCATCAGACCATGCGGCAAAAAAGACTGAGGATATGACGTCGATCATGCACCTTTATACCCTGACGCTCTGATGTCAGATCTAGGCGCCCATGACCGACGTCAGCCTAATACTTTGGTATTAGGGCCGACCGAGGACAGCGGACTACCCATAAGTAAGGACTGCAGCAATGTGAGATGAAGAACATCCTAATATATACTCTTACATCTTTCTGGAAATTTCCATAAATGCAGGGATTCTCATCTAGGCATTTTCTGTTCCAGCTAAAATGGTTTACATTCTTTATCACAAGTACTAAATCTCTCATTTAGTTTTGACCATTAAACAAACTTTCTTGCCAGAGTTTTCTTTTAATAGTACCTGAATGAACTGCACGTATTATTTTCCAAATACAGTTTTGCTCAGTTTCCAAGGAAGAACCGCCTTCCATGAAAATGTATTACTTGTGACAATTCTATGTCAGTTCAAGTTATGTCTGTTATTACAGCATTTGACGGCATTTCTTGGAAATCAACTTCTATAAATTCTGTCATCACTTCAGTTACTTAATCAACAATTATTAATACCAAAAGACAAATTAAAAACAGCAAGCTTTAAAAGACTAAAAACAAAGAGAAAAACCCAAACAAAAAATATACTAATTAGGCTATAACAAATATCTAAAAATCACGTATTACAGATGTTACTGTTTTCATGCATGCAAGTTTATTGTTTGAATGCGTCTTCTAAGCTTCACGTAAATAAATATTGACCAATTAGCCATTTCTTTCATTTCCACCACTGCTTCTGTTAAATGACCCATTCAGTGCTACCACTCAACCCTGATATGCGGCCAGTTTAACAGAAGCTTCAGTTACATGCTCCTGCCACATAAACCAGGGCCATCACCTTTCATCACTGTTAAATGTTAACTACTTATGTCAATTATGCTACATTGTAGCAATAATTCAATCTAATAAATGACAAACATTCTCAAACTGACTTTTATGTTTAATAAGACAACTTTCTCTGGATACAGTGAGTGAAAGCTTTTCTCAGATACAACTGACATTGCTGCAATCCCTCCATCATTTATCACAAAAAAAAAAAAAATTACATTTCATACTGAAAACACTGGCAATTCCACTTCCTCTCTTAAAACATACTTTTTTATTAGTTGAAATACATTTTATTATCATATGCCATTTACTCCAGCTTCCCACAATTACCATTTGGTTTACTTAAAGTCGCAGTCTAATGTGCTCCTCCATTTATTACTGCAAAAATGACAAATGATTTTACCCTTCCTGATGTGCATACCAGAATTTCAACTTTAAAACTAAGTAACAACTGGTATTTTGTGCTTCCTCAACTATATGTCTCTGCTGCTTTCATACTGTGTTATTCTGAGTGTTCGTAGAAATGTTATACTCGACATAGATAACAGACTGCCCTGACAAGCATCAGTGTAAATATGACTTCCCAAGCTTTCTCTTAAT
Organism: Protopterus annectens; assembly: GCF_019279795.1. Classification (NCBI taxonomy): domain Eukaryota; kingdom Metazoa; phylum Chordata; order Ceratodontiformes; family Protopteridae; genus Protopterus; species Protopterus annectens. The sequence continues at coordinate 1,492,278,026 of NC_056745.1, read as the reverse complement.
GTTCTATCCAAATAAGAATCAATTTCACACCTCATTACATCCAGCACTGTGCTGTGAAGGGATAAAGGCCCAACTATGGCACACTATAGTGCCTTTTTTTTACGCGGTGTTCCAAAGACCAAATTACCACTGTAACAGCTATAAATAAATGCAATCTGAAGATCACACTGCTCAACGCTAGAAGTCTAAAGTTCAAAATGCACTCGCTCGAAGTACTCCTCAAAATGAAGAAAATCAACATTTGTGCTGTAACGGAGACCTGGTTTAAAGAGGCAGAAAGCACTGCTGCGCTACCAGGCTATAACTCATTCCATACCTTTTGGCCCCGAAACATAAGGCAGTGGTGTTTCCATATTCATAAAGGATATGCACACCTCCAGACAGGTAGCCCAGCATAATGCATCTGAGATACTTCAAGTACGATTAACATTGCTTACAACTGTGATCCAGGTCATAGCCTGTTGTAGGTCCCCAACTATGTCCCTAGACTCTCACTCCACATTCCTAAGCACCCTGGAATATATCAGGGTCCAACCCAACACTCTCATACTAGGACACCAACTACCCCTCCATCAACTGGGAAAACTACTCAAGCACCAAATACTGGCCCAATGCTTCCTGAAATTCATAATTTCCAATAACCTGGACCAGCTCATTCTGACCCCCATTAAAGGAAGCACCATCTTTGACCTGGTTATTACTAACATGGGTGACCGTTGCTCTACACCAACAGTCAATCCCTCCCTGGTCATATCCAACCATATACTAATCACCATGGAAATCCACATCTCACCCACAAAGGTAACCACCCTTGAAAACTTTCTCCAAAGCTGACTTTGGAATCCTAAAAACAGAGGTGGCTAACTTCACGGCACCCATGCCAATGGAAAATAGCTACATGACTGCCAAATCATACAACAGTGCACTGTACGAACATGTACATAAATGCAAAGAATTAGCCATACCCAACAGAACCAAGACGCTCTCCTCCAAAAAAAGGAAGCCAAATTGGTGGTCCCCTACCATTAATAAACTCTACCACAGGAGGAAGAAACTGTTGCAGGAAAAGGTGAAGTCCCAAGACTGGAAAAACTCCCTTATTAGCCTCAACAAAAAGTTGAGATCCCTCATCAAATCCTCTAAAGCCAGCTATGAAGGCAGAAATGCAGCAGACACAAACAATCACAAAGCCTTTTATACTTGTATTAAAAATCTCCACGGCAATACCCAGGTTTGCTCTGATTTACTGCACAATGGTACCTCCTATACTGAGCCAACAGATATTGCCAACAGATTCAGTGCCAACTTTACCCCCCCCCCCCAAAGGACCAATCACAATACCAGAAGAATGCCAGGCACCCCAGCATTACTGCAGCCCAGGTTAAAGCTGCATTGTCAAGGCCAAGAATACAGCTTCCATGGGACATAACATCCCTGGGCTGCGTTCTACATGCACTACAAAGCAAACTGGCACCACATCTGTATGCCCTGTTCAATCACAGCCTCACCACAGGCTTTGTCCCTACCGAATGGCACAGTGCTGCAGTCATCCTTCTCTATAAAGGGGGAGTGACTACAGACCCTGGGAATTATCGCCCCATTAGCCTGATGAGTCTGATATATAAAGCTTTGGAGTGCACCATCATGGACCAGATTAACAAAGATATAGGAAATCTCCAAACTCTGGACCCCATGCAGTTTGGCTTTGTGAAAGGAAGATCATGCCTGCTCAACCTGGTTGACTTCTTTGAGTCAGTCACCAGGGCTGTGGCTGAAGGTAAGGCAGTGCATATAACCTACCTCAATCTGACCAAAGCCTTTGATACCATTTCACACTCAGGAATTATTGATAAACTCACCAAACTAGGCATCAACCTCTGTATCACTAGGTGGGTTACAAACTGGCTCACAGATAGAACCCACAGTGTGAAAGTAGTGAACTCCAAGTGAGACTGCTGACCAGTCATGAGTTGAGTCCCACAGGGATCAGTCCTGGGGGTCCTCTCCTGTTCAGCATCTACTTCTCAGAAGTCCAGGCTAACACAAAGAGACTGGCTGACCAAGTTCACAAATGACTACAAGCTGAGAGCCATTACTAACTCCTCAAGTGATGCAGACATCCGCCTCACAGAGACCAATGACTGGTGTCAAAACCATGGCCTTAAGCTTAACGCCAAAAAATGTAGTCTCCTTTGGTAAAAAACTCAGTTCCCACTAACTACCACATCGATGGGAGCCCTCTGAACACTGAAGGTGTTATAAGAAATCTGGGGATGCAGGTTGACAGCAACCTCTCCTTTGACCACCACACTGCCACTGTGGTCAGAAAGTCCTTCTATGTGGCACATCTCATTACCAAGGGTTTTGCAGCCAGGAAGAAAGAGGTCATCATTTCTCTCTACTCTTCCCTCATTACACCAATCATCGAGTATAATGTCCCATTTGGCCTGTACCTCACTAGACACTTGCAACAGCTGGAGAGGCCACAGAAGTACCTTATGAAGAGGATCCTAGGCTTTAAACACATGTCCTACATGGACAGACTCAAAAGACTCAAGCTATTCACCATCTCATATTGCCTACTTAGAGGCGATCTCTGCTTGACTTACAAAGCTGAGTCTGACCCAGCTCTGTTAGAAATGCTACATCTAAAGAAATCCCAATCCCTCTGCACCGCATGCTCCAGAGACCTCAACCTCATTACCACAATCAATAGAACATGCTGGAGGGACAGGTTCCTCATCGAGAGACTGTCCATGCTCTGGAATAGACTTCCGATACATGTCAAGCAGAGCACCTTGCTGTCCCTCTTCAAGAGAAATCTTGATGAGTGGATGGGTAATAGAAAGTTCACCCAAGGGATCACTCCAGTGGAACTAACATCTGGTGGCACGATGCCAGGGCACTTCTATGGGCTAGGTTTGTAAAGGCTCCAGGACCATTAGCCTAGTAAACACCTATGAACATGACCAGAATTCAAATAGTGGTTCAGGCATTGAAAGAGCTGTGTGGGGAAGTGATAGAAGTGAACGATTCATACTGGGCCATCTATTCTTTGGGGGGGGGGGGTTGTTTTGGTTGGGCAGTTGCCACAATGCAAGTAGAGGTCTGCATGGCCCCAGAATGTCCAGGACCAAGTAAGTCAGCTTAGCAGTCCCAACCAATTGATGGAAGTCCTAAAAATATGTAAGCAGAAACACTTGCTCACAAGAGAAGGGCATAGGATGCCCAGCGGTGACATGGGTGTTCACAGCACCCTCAGGGATAGACTGGGGACTCCTTACAAACGTCCTCATTTTTGGGATGGTGGTGACCACACATACCACCTCCATTGCTGCCTGATGTTGTCTCCCCAGTTCAGCTGTCACGTCCATACTGGAGTTCCCCGTTCCCCAGTATGGGGGGAATTAATGGGATCAAGACAAGTTGGGGAAGCTTAACAGTTAGTAGGCACAGAGGATAAAAGCATACAGAAAAGAATTACTGCTCAATACACACCGTTTCAAATTAGAAGCCTACTGCATCACAGATTCATTAACATTTTTCATGCAGTAAACACATTTAAACTTTCTAGTTTAAGAGTTTGGGTACAACATGTCACCAACATTTCAATATGTAGGTTTTAGCTTAAGAGTTATGTGGCTTCTCTAAGTTCTGAAGTAGCCAAAATAAAAAATAACCGGTTTATTTATTTACCATTTGACAATGGAGTAGGTGAGCTGGTCTATTTGACCCTTTTCAGCCATGACACATGTACATTTGTACAATGGAGATCAGATTATAGTACAATTAGGTATACAACATGTCATTTCACATAAATAGTAATAATTCTGTGCCAGTGTTGTGCTAGTTACTTATAAAACTAGCAAATTACTATTACTAGTTACTTTTAAGTGAAAGTAATATATTACTATTACTTTTACTAGTTACTAACTAAAGTAACTAGTTGCCATTGAGTTACTTAAGTATAGTTTATCAATTCTCAAGTTCAGATTTACTCGCATAGTACTTGTGCGTGAGGAACACATGCTTACTGCACATGATTACAGGTGTATTAATATTAAAGTTGCATAAACAGTATTACAGTAATGATGAATGGCATTTTACAGTTTACAAAGTCCCACAAACTAATCTTTATAATCAGAGTCTCACAATTTAATACTTAAATCAAAGTACACACAGCCAGCAACACAAGACCCATAAGTTACAATCCATCAAATTTTCAACAACGTACATTAGGCTAATCTGCTAAAACTAATGCTGAGGATGCAAAAATGCTGACAGAAAATGTCACATAGGTCTAACAAGACTGTTAACACAAGAAAGTCAACCAGAATATCAGTAACTATTCACAATGACTACACATTGAAGGAGCAACTATTCAAATATTCAAAGTGTTCATTGGTGAGTCTATTTCTTCTTGCAGTCAGCACTTGTCCACCAAGACTGTACAGGTGTTCAATGGGTGTACTAGATGACAAAGCTGTATTAGTGTTCAGAAATATCTTCTTGACTACAGGGTAACTGTTGAGAGAAAATATTTATTTGGAAGGGTCAGCCAGATACATGTCCATCTGAGAAGATATGCTGACATTGGCTGGTGTTGACTGATTATGTAGCCCAGGCAGGTATGACCCTGACCTTGAGCAGTATCCTACCTTCACCTAGAATGATGCCACAATACAGTGATAAGATGATCAGCTTTAATAATTGGCTTAAATTCTGGTGTCATTCAAAGGGGATCCAATGTCTGTCTGCCTGGGATGACATGCTGGACAAGCCACGCTGCTTCGCAAGGGACGGCTTGCACCTGTCACCCTGGGCTTCGGATATTGGCAAAGGCTCTTGCCACCCCATAGTGCCTTTTTAGGCAAGGCTCAAATTCTAAACCTACCACCCTAGAACACCAAAAAGGAAAAAACTAAGGGTAATGCTGCTCAATGCCAGAAGTCTCAATCTCAAGATGCACGCACTCGAGGCCCTTCTCAATATGGAGAACATCGATGTCTGTGCTGTGACAGAAACCTGGTTCAAGGCTCCTGAGAGCACCCCAGCACTAACAGGTTTCACCTCATATCATGCGTTCCGGCCCCAAAATCCGGACAACACCAAGAAAGGAGGGGTGTCCATATTCATAAAGGACACCCACACCTCAAGGTTGGTGGCAACGCACGATGCATCGGAGACCATCCAGGTGCAATTAACCATAGGCAAGACTGCTCTGCAATTTGTAGCATGTTACAGGCCACCCTCTCAAACTCAGGAACCTCACATGGCCTTCCTGAAAACATTGGAGGGATAAATGTATCTCCAAACACCATCATACTAGGTGACTTCAACTACCCTAATATAGACTGGGAACACTACTCAAGCCCGAACACTCTAACCCAAAGATTCCTGGAGTTCATAAACTCAAATGCCATGGAACAACTAGTCACCATCCCCACAAGAGGAGAAAACATACTTGATCTCATCATCACGAACATGGGATCAAAATGTTCAACACCGGAAGTATACCCCTCACTGGTGAGATCAGATCATAAACTAATCTCGCTGGAGGTCCTCATCCCGCCCCACCTGAAACAAAAAGACCACAGTGAAAAACTTCTCAAAAGCCGATTTCACACTTCTAAAAACTAGTGTGGTCTCCTTTAAGGCCCCTGAGCCAGTGGTAAACATTACTCAAACCGCTGAATCACTTACAAATGCCTTCTACCAGCACCTACAGGACTGCATGGATCAGGCAATCCCAAACAAAACTAAGACTCTCTGTACCAAAGGCAAGCGTCCAGTCTGGTGGACCCCAGCCATAAACAAGCTCTACAACAAAAGGAGGAAGCTACTACAAGATAGAGCAAAATCCTTGAAAGGTAAGACACCTTTGATCATTATAAGTAAAAACTAAGAGCTCTCATAAAATCATCCAAGGCAAATTTTGAGAGAAAAATCGCCAAGGACTCTAAAGAGAATCATAAGGCCTTCTTTAGCTATGTTAGAAACCTAGGAGGAAACTCCCAGATATGCTCAGAATTAGTTCAAAATGATGTGAAAATTACTGAACCTACACACATTGCCAACATCTCCCCAAAAGGAGAGATATATATTCCAGAGGATTGTAGCCCCCAAACATCTCCAACGCCCAGGTGAGAACTGCCCTCACTAAGGCAAAAACACAGCATCCATGGGACTGGATGGTGTCCCCGGCTGTGTGCTTCATGAACTCAACGAGGAATTAAACCCACAGTTAGGACAGCTGTTTAATCTTAGCCTCACCTCAGGATACGTACCAAAGGAGTGGCGCACGGCGACTGTGGTCCCACTTCATAAGGGCGGTGCCTCCACAGACCCTGGAAATTACCGCCCCATTAGCTTGACAAGCCTTATCTGCAAAGCCATGGAGAGGATCATAATGGAACTCATAAATAAAGACATAGGGAACTTGCAGACTTTGGATCCAACTCAGTTTGGCTTTGTCAAAGGCAGATCCTGCCTCTTAAACTTGGTTGACTTTTTCGAGACAGTCACCAAGGCCATTGATGAGGAAAAGCAGTCCATACAGCCTACCTCAACCTGGCAAAGGCCTTCGACACAATACCCCACTCAGGTATCATCGAAAAACTCATCAGCTTGAATGTAAACTCATACATCACAAGATGGGTTGCAAACTGGCTAAGTGACAGAACCCACAGGGTCAGAGTTGCTGGAGCCATGTCAGACTCAAAGCCTGTCACAAGTGGTGTCCCACAGGGCTCAGTCCTGGGTCCACTCTTGTTCGGCATCTACTTTTCTGAAGTACAAGTAAACACAGGAGGGTTATGGCTGACAAAGTTTGCAGATGACTGCAAACTGGGCGCCATAGTCGAAAACACATCTGACACAGATATCCTCCAGAAGGGCCTCACAGAAACGGATAACTGGTGCCAGAGCCATGGCCTGAAGTTAAACGCCAAAAATGCATAGTCATACCCTTCGGGAAAAACAAGGTTACCCCTAGCTACCATATAGGTGGCAATCCACTGAGCACAGAAAAAGTCATCAGAGATTTGGGGACCCAGGTTGACAGTAGCCTTTCGTTTGACACTCATGTTGCTAAAGTAGTTAGGAAAACCTTCTATATCACCCACCTGATCATGAAGGGATTCACATCTAGATCAAGGGAGGTCATCGTCCCCTGTACTCATCACTTATTAGACCTATGATTGAGTACAATGCCCCGTTCGGAATGTATCTGACCAGACACCTGCTGCAGCTTGAAAGGCCCCAAAAGTTCCTCACCAAAAGGATAAAGGGTCTCAAAAATATGTCTTATGCTGCCCGACTGAAAGAACTCCAGCTCTATTCAGTCTCATACCGCTTGCTCAGAGGTGACCTGTGCCTGACATATAAGGCCATGTCAAACCCAGATTTGATGAATATGCTTCACCTCAAAAATCTAGATCCCTCAGAACCACAAAGGCGGAGACTTAAACCTTGACACGGTTATAAATAGAACGTGCTGGAGGGACAGATTCATCACCCAGAGACTCCCTATGCTGTGGAACAAAATCCCGGTACATGTGAGGCAGAGCACCTCTCTGGCCTTGTTCAAGAGGAATCTTGACCAATGGATGGGAGATTGCAGATATACCCCAGGGATTACTTCAGTGTCACTGCTTGACAGAGGCACAGCAAAATGATAGGCATAGTTTTTATTCAAACTAAAGGGGTGGCGAAAGCCACATAACTATGGGCTAGGCTTATAAATGCCCTTGGGCAGATAGCCTAGTATGAACCTATGAACCTATGAAGTTGAATAAGCTGTCTTCGGCAGTTAATGCTGAAGCTTCAGATGACCCACATGCAGGTTCAACCAGTTCCTGCATGGCATCAAGGAGCAGAGGCTTGCCTCTGAGCTTCTGCTCTTTACTGTCCATCCATTGCAAATGGAACTTGGATGTACTACGCTAGCCAGAAAGAGCTCTTTGCGCGCCTGAAGGTGATCAAACAGAGCCTCAATGCCTTTAAGAAGAGCAACAACTAGCAGCACAAGCAGCTTCACAGACTGCTTGACTTTGGGCAACTTGTTTTTCATGCACATAATGGTGGGGATCAGGATTCCCATGAAGCTTTTCAGCTCTGACTGCAGATGTCCAGAGCCATTGCCAGGCAGGGTTGCCACCTTTTAACAAGGGCAAAGTGGGACATGGGGGTGTGGTCAACAGGATAGGGGTGTGGCCAACATGACACTGGCCACACCCCCACCACGACATCACCAGAGTTGTTAAAGGAGATGCAGTATTATAGAGGAATGGAGCAAAAAAGAGTTTACAAACAGTTTGAAAAAGGTCAAATAGTAAATGAGGTAATGTAGGGGGCATTTTGGCCATTGAAGACTAACGTTAACACAGCTTGTAGAAAAGGAAATGCATTATTTTTTACCACTGAACATGCCCACCACACCCCACAAGACAAAAAAGTTAACCATATTCACTGAACCAAAAAACAGTAAAATGAATGAGAATGCACAGTGGATACCATAGACCTAATTTAGCTTTTGACCACAGCAGTTAAGAAATGTATGGCACTAATTTACACAGCGCAATGATCTATTAATAAACATGCCCAACAGCAGCACTGCTCATAATCTGATTATAATGAAAACAGTAAATAAGTATGTTGAAGACATCACTAAAACACAAAATAAAAATTTTGCTACTTAGACGCAAACTACCCTGTAACATGGTTTAGCACAATCTCAAATACATTGCATTAACTTCAGAGCATCCATCCACAAAAAAAAAATAAATGGGAAAAAAGTCCAAACATTTTAACTTTTAAAAATACTTCTTGCAAGAGAAGTAACAAACTACAATGTACAGCAGACTCCATGGGCTCCTTTTACTTCAAAACATAGCAATTAATCCAGCACAGCAATGCAATAAACAGGCCCAAGTAAAAGTAACACACCCATATTCATATTACAAGCAAAACAGTACATTTTAACCTTATTAAAAATGCATAATAAATTAAATGCACACATTTACAAGTATAAATGAAAACAATCTTGAAACAGCTTTGGCAAATTGGCAACGTGTACCTACTAGAATAATAAATGAATTACATTAACTGTTAACATTCCCCCTCAAAAGGTAGACTTGTACCACACAGACATGGACTTGCAGGAACAGGAAAAATTACCTAAACAGTATATCGTAACTTCCTGAAAACAGCATTATAGTGCATATTTCCATACAAAAAAAGTACAAACTATGCTCAAACAATTCCTATATGCATACAGACAATACCCAGAAAAAGCTACGACAATAGAAATGCATCACACTAAGTTTACATTTCACTGCCCCCCAACAGAAACAAACAACTTCTATACACAGTTCAGCCTTTTAAAAGTAATGCTTCCAAATCATACCCCCAAGCATAACAATTACATATACATTCAGGTTTTATATCTTTAAAAACTACTACTTAAAAATATCAAACTAACTACTACAGATTTAAATATTGCGTACTGCACCCACCATCTGCCTTTAAACATTAAAAAAATTAAACCACAATATATTCCCATTTTAAACTAGTACAAAAGTCTCAAAATAACCACTGCACAGATTTAAATACTACCTACTACATCCCCATCTACCTCTAAACATTAAAAACTTAAATAAAGCACACTATTCCCATTTTAAATAACTAAAGCCACAAAATGCAATTATCTACTTACCACTCACAGTTATTGCTGGGCTGGCTGGCTCCCTTGCTGGCTTCTTTCCTGGCTGGGCTGGCTGGGCTGGCTCCCTTGCTGGCTGGCTGGGCTGGCTCCCTTGCTGGCTGGGCTGGGCTGGCTCCCTTGCTGGCTGGGCTGGGCTGGCTCCCTTGCTGGCTGGGCTGGGCTGGCTCCCTTGCTGGCTGGGCTGGGCTGGCTCCCTTGCTGGCTGGGCTGGGCTGGCTCCCTTGCTGGCTGGGCTGGCTCCCTTGCTGGCTGGGCTGGCTCCCTTGCTGGCTGGGCTGGGCTGGCTCCCTTGCTGGCTGGGCTGGCTCCCTTGCTGGCTGGGCTGGCTCCCTTGCTGGCTGGGCTGGCTGGCTAGGCTGGCTCCCTTGCTGGCTTGGCTGGCTCCCTTGCTGGCTTGGCTGGCTGGCTGGGCTGGCTCCCTTGCTGGCTTGGCTGGCTGGCTGGGCTGGCTCCCTTGCTGGCTTGGCTGGCTGGCTGGGCTGGCTCCCTTGCTGGCTTGGCTGGCTGGCTGGGCTGGCTCCCTTGCTGGCTGGCTGGCTGGGCTGGCTTGGCTGGCTGGCTGGGCTGGCTCCCTTGCTGGCTTGGCTGGCTGGCTGGGCTGGCTTCAATGGTGAAAAAAATCAGATCTTTTGTCGCAGCTGCTATAGAGCTTAGTGCTCTACAGCTGCGACCTTTATGGGGCTCTTCAGAAGAAGTTCCCGCCCCCTACAATGGCTGCAGCCAATTACTGTGCTGCATTACCACCCGGACCTAGCAGAGAATCCCTCTAACTGCAGGTCCGGGTGGTGACGAAAGATTGCCGTGGAAAAACCGGAAGTATTTTCGGCTTTTCCACGGCAATTTTAAATCGGCGCTGCAAGCGCAAAGGGGAAAAAACGGGACTTTTAAAGTCCCACGCTTGGTGAGCGCGGGAAGCGGGATGAGAGCACTCAAACCGTGAGTGTCCCGCTGACAACGGGACGGGTGGCAACCATATTGCCAGGGGCTGCATTACTTGCACAAACTCGGCAACAAAGGCAATTTCTGCAGGCCTGAAGATGGCAATTCCAATTTGTTCACATATCTCATTCAGCAAGCCTTCACCCAGAGTTGCAATGAGGTGAATTGTCTCAATTGAGTCGCACTGGGAATAATCAATGCCAGATCACACTTATTTCGAACCACCTCAGCAGCTTGGGTGCTGCGACTATTCTTGTTGCAAGCAGCATACATTTGGTCATAGTGCTTCACATCATTACAAGCAGATTCAGTATCTTGCACAACGACGAGATTCAATGTGTGTCCTGCACATCTGAGATGGGGAGGCAGTGAGTAGGTGTTCTCGCTTTACCCTGATGGACTCAGCATGGCTGTCACGCTGTTGTAAATCACTTCACCATCATCCTCCTCCTCTTAGGACAGAATGCTTGTAGTCTCAGATCTCTCACATTCTGAGAAGACAGCGAAAGCCTTTACAAAATTGCTGCCATTGTCAGCAATTGTTACACACACACCTTTTGATCTTTTACTTGATGGAAATGCTCTCAAGAGTTGATGCTATGAGATCATATGTATGCCTCTCCTGTAATCTGCATCACGACAAAGCAGCTGACTTTCTTTGAAGTGTGTCACAGTCGATCCAGTGGGCGGTGACAACAAAAACTACGATTCTGATGGGTCCAAATGTCAGCCATAGTGTGTGCTGCATACTATCAACATTCATGCTGGAAGAAGCTGCAAGCACGTTCTTATTCATAAGCATATTTGTGTACTTTTCTATAAGGTCATATATCTGACAAATCTCTATGGTTTTGCTTAAAGTTAAATCACTGCCTCAAAGCAAACTGTTTCTCACTGCATCATTACCACCACACACAAGCTTGTCTTTTATCAACTCATCTCTCAGATCACCAGGCCTGCACATTTTTGCCTTGCTTCTCAAGTCAGTTATATATGCTGCAAAAGTTTCAGCAGGCTTTTGATCTCTTGTATAAAATAGTGCCTTTCCACTGTAACATTCATTTGAGGGTTGCACATTTCTCTAAATTTATGTTTTAAGCACTCAGAGTCTACCAGTGTTTCTTCCTGTATGACAACATAGCAGTCTCCCCCATTCTCAGCATAAACAGCACGTGCATGCACAAATTAATGTTCTCTCGCAATGGCTTCTGAACCAGCTAAACTGAGCAGAATAAATGGTTTTGTATGTGCGTCTTTATCAGAAAAAGCAGCCTGTATGAAAATATCATATTCTTGCTCAAACACTCCAGATTTCAGCAATATTATTGTCAAACACAAGCGGATAAGGTCTGCAAAATCCCTCTGCCATGCCAAGTAAGTGTCAAACACACACCAGGTACTTGCAGTTACATTCAGCTGCACAACAGACTCTGAAATAACTGTACTCTTTGAAAAGACTGCACTGTAATACTGCACACACAGCCAACACTTGCACACTTCAGATACTTTGAATAGCCAAAAAGTAGTACATTGCGAAAAAATACAGTTGTTTTCTCTTTTTTGAACATTTTATACAATTCGGATATTGTTTCAATTGTTTTCGTAATTATTTCAAGTACTTTTTTCAGTATGTCACAATTTTGAACACTTTGTTTATTCAGTAATTGGTTTGGAAGGCTTTATTTTATATTCGTTGAGGGAAAATCATTTAAATTAGTTTAAGAACCTGGAAATCTGTTCTGACCTATTTCTGAGTCATTTGAGCCACGTTTGTATATATTCCTCCATTTGTAACTGTGCGCCTCATGGTTTTAAGAAGTTTTGACTTTTTATCCCATTCTGACACCATGTCACTTGTCTTCTGTATTTAAATAAGATGATGAGGCTTGGGTGTTTGTTTAAGATGCTTATTACACACAAACACATCAGGATGGATGGCTGGAACATAAAACTTAAGCGAACTAGAACTGACTGACTGCTACACACATACATGCTTTCACTCCAGCTGCTTACACAAAATGGCGCTGTGCTTGCACATGCTCAGTACTTATATGCACATGCCCATGAACTACAGTGGCTTTAAAGGTACAATACGCACACTATGAGCTACACTCCCTGTGTTCGAGTGGGTTTCCTCCCACATTCCCAAGACATGTTGCAGGTGGATTAGACGTTCTAAATTGGCCTTGGGTGTGAGTGTGTGCATGCGTGTGCCTTCTGAAGTAGGTTGAGCACTGGGCTGGCAAGTCAATAATGTAAAACTCCACTGCCACTTGTTCTGCAGCTGGATGATCCACCGTGGTGATCCCTAACAGGCACGGCTGAAAGGAGAAGGCAGCACATCTTTATAGCCAGAGAGTCACAGACAATAATTAAACCAAACCAGAGAGCACCACAAAACCTATGAAAACCTGTCACGTTGTCTATTTTCAGCAACTAAAAATCAAAACCCAAAAAGATTTTTAAATAGAACATAAAAAATTGTCAAGACAAAAGTTGGTTGATCATAGATCCACTTGAAGAGCCCTGCTTGGTGCAGTGGGTGGGGCATCAGGTGCTCAACTGATGTTTGATTCTGACTGACGGTGTATGAAGAACCAATGCCATTTATTATACTGCAAGGTAAGGAAATGATCCCTAGCAGGCTAGAATTGCCCCATTATTAGAGGATGTTTTAGTGGGTGAGACTCCACAGTACCAGGGCAGGGCTGGAATCTGGTCATCATTAGCATTCACCTCCTTGCACTGCTAAATAAATGAATTAAATTTTGCTCCAGACTAATTCTAATGATCTATTATAAATACTACGTGCTATGAGTTGTGCCAACATCATGTTGTAATTTTTTATCCAAAGTGCCACTTCAAAGTGTCTATTATCTCCTAAAATCTGATTACTATCCATACTATATAGGGACCCCGGAAGTTTTGCATCGCTCTTTAGGAGGCTATATCACCCACATTGAGAACCACTGGTTTAAGCAAAAGTAACTCACATTTAAGTTACTAAAAAAGGTAATATATTACTATTACTAGTTACTATTTTGAAAAAGTAACTAGTTATATTACTAGTTATTAGAAATTGTAATATATTAAAGTAATATAATACATATTGCAATATTTTATTCCCATCACTGTTCTGTGCACGATGTTTGAATATATATAACAAATACTGTGTAAATCATTATCGATATAAACTAAAAAGAGTTTCATGTACTGACAATCTGACAAAATTATTCAGTGACACGAAATCAGTTGCACTTTGCTTCATTTTGTAAGTGAAGTCTAAGATTTTTTCAACTGCCTTTGGAGCAGAAGGCTGTAGGTTCTATTCCCACACCAGGCAGCTGGATTGCTGACACTGCAGTGTAGCATAACGGTACAGTGTGGCACTCTAGAGTGCATCATCCTTTAGGTGAGGCATTAAGCCAAGGGCCCACCTGCCTGGGATTAGTGGCAGCCCAGGTGGATGCAAAAGATCACAGCACCTATTAAAGAGAATAGGGGAAGTTTCCTGACACCCTGTCCAAAATTTCTCCTAGTAGTATAAATACCACCTCAGACCTGCCTTGAAGAGGTCATCAAAGTATAAATAAATAAATGAATAAATGCCTACACTAAAGGTTAAATGAGTCACATAGAAAGTACAGTTTTGTACCTACCATAAATGTAGATGTTAGAGTGCTAATACAGCTGCAGTCATAACAGATGGGTTATCCTGCCGTCAGGCGGGTCCTCGGTGGGCCGAATTCCAAAGTCTAGGTCCGGCGTCGGTTGTCGCCGCTTCTTCCCTGACGTCAGTGTGGCAGGGGTATAAAAGAACCAGCCAACGCCATCTTCTTCAGTTTTTCTTGCCCCAGATGTCAGGTGCCCCCAGAAGGAAGGCAAAACATAACCTTATGTAATAATGCAATATAGAGTAATCAAAAAAAAGTAGTTTGCAAGCAAATACACCATAAAAGAATACCCCAATCAGGTTGTATGAGAAGGTGTTTGTCATAAAGCCTGCCCCAAGAGGGGATGGAGGGAGGGAAACCTGGACTGCAACTGTATTAGCACTCGAACATCTACATTTATGGTAGGTACAAAACTGTACTATGTTCATCGTGCATACAGCTGCAGTCATAACAGATGGGTAGAATCCCAAAGCTAAAAAGGGGTGGCAGGCACTAAGTGGAACTAGGAGGAGCAAGGATGCCTGCAAGACTGCTGTGGCAAAGCCCGCTCTAGATTTAGAGTAAAGTGGAAGGTGATAGTGCTTGGAGAAAGTGTGCACAGAACTCCAAGTGGCTGCTTCCAAAATATCCTTGCTAGGAACCCCCCTGAGGAAAGCTGCAGAGGTAGCCGTGGCCCTTGTGGAGTGGGATCTGATGCTTGAAGGCACAGTTTTTCCATGAAATGAGTAACAAAAGCGTATGCAGTGGGCTATCCATTTTGAGATTGTCTGTTTGGAGATAGCCTTTCCTTGAGCACCCGTAGCATAGGACACAAAGAGTTGCTCGGATTTTCTGAATGGCTTTCTCCTGTCCAAATAATAACAAAGTTGTCTGTGAATGTCCAAGGAATGCAGTAGTCTTTCCCCTTTGTTTTGTGAGTTAGGATAAAAGGTAGGTAAGTTGATAGTCTGATTCAAGGCTACACTGGATACTACCTTTGGCATAAAGGAAGGGTTGGTTCGTAAGGAAACTGTCCTGATGGAAAATGATGAAAGGTTGCACAGCCATGAGGGCCTGTAGTTCCGAAACCCTGCGTGCTGAGGTGATAGCCAGAAGGAAGGCTGTTTTCCATGACAAATATTGCAGTTCTGTTGAAGCAGCTGGCTCAAATGGAGGCAGGGTCAGTTTTTCCAAAATGAAGTTGAGGTCCCAAGCAGGTACTGGTGGTTTCCTTGGGGGTTTTATATTCTTAGCCCCTCTGAGGAACTGTCTTAAGAGAGGATGAGAGAATAAAGGAGGATCTGTGTTGTATTGTGCAGAAATGGCTGAAGCATGGATCTTGATGGAGAAGGAAAGTCCACTGTTTAACATCTCATCTAGGTACTGTAATATTTGAGGTAAATTTATTACCCAAGGATTTTGGCCCTTTTTCTGATTCCAGGCACAAAACCGTTTCCATTTGGCGGAGTAAGCTTTTCTAGTAGGTGGTCTTCTGGCCTCCAAGATGACATCCTGCACCTCCTTGGAGAGGAGGGTCTGTTGGGAAATCAAGGGATTCTATATGTGGCTAGATCGAGGGTTTTCAGCTGACTGTGAAGAGTTTTCAAGTTGTGCTGGGACAACAGAAGAGGGACTAGAGGCAGGATCCATGGCGGGGAATGAGTCAGACTCTTCAGGAGTGGATACCAGTGTTGTCTTGGCCAGTCTGGAGCAATGAGAATCATGTTTGGCCTCTCTGCTCTGGCTTTTAATAGAACTTTGGGCAGCAGAGGAAGAGGTGGAAAGGCATAGACTGTCAATGTTGTCCAATTGAAAGAAAGTGCGTCCACTTTCCAGGCCTGTGGATGATAGGTCCTTGAACAAAATTTTTTCAGTTGGTAATTTCTGTGGGTAGCAAAGAGATCTATGTCTGGCTGTCCCCATGCCTGAGTTATCTTTGCGAAAACTTGAGGATGCAACTTCCATTCGTGTGGATCTGTCATATTTCTGCTTAGGCTGTCTGCCAGTGTGTTTTCCTTCCCTGGCAGGAATTGTGCTTGAAGTTGGATTTGCAATTCCAGAGCCGTGTTCCAAAGGGACATGGCTAGTCTGCACAGGGGGTATGAATGAGTTCCTCCCTGTTTGTTTATGTACCACATCACTGTGGTGTTGTCTGTCCTTATTAATAGCTGGCCTGGATGCAGTAGGTCTTTGAAGGCCATAATAGCATTTTGTACTGCTAGCATTTCCTTTTGATTGATGTGAAGGTGCTTCTCTTTTTGGGACCATTTTCCCTGAATACACTGATCTGTCATGTGCGCCCCCCAGGCGTAGTCCGAGGCGTCTGTTGTGATGATTTGATTTGCTTGAGGTATGCAGAAGGGGAGACCTATGTTTCTTTGGCATGCTTGAGCCCACCACAGAAATTCCTTTTGAAGACATGGAATCAGTGGTATAATTGTTTCCAAACTGTGGCTGTGTTGAGACCATACGTTTTTTAGGTACCATTGAAGTTTCCTCATATGCAGCTTTACACATGGGATCAGTAGGATGCAAGATGCCATGAATCCCAGAGCCTGCAGGACTTTCCTTGCAGTCAGCCTGGTGAAGGTTGCCATTTTGCTGAAGTATTGAGATAGTTGCCCTTGCTTCTCTGGCGTGAGGTAGGCCATCTGGGTGTTTGTATTCAAGCTGGCACCCAGGAAAATTATTGTTTGAGAGGGTATTAGTTTTGATTTCTTTTTGTTGACTGTGTATCCCAGAAAGTTCAACAGTTTTATTACAAAGGCCAGGTGTTTCAGAAGTATGTGCTTGCTGTCCTCTTGGATCAGGCAGTCGTCCAGATATGGGTATATTTCTATCCCTTGAAGTCTGCAAAAGGCAATTACTGATGCCAGGCATTTCGTAAACACTCTGGGTGCAGTAGATAAGCCAAAGGGCAATGCAGAGAATTGATAATGGGTTGAACCTGCAAGAAATCTGAGGTATCTTCTGCAATCTTGTCTGATAGGGACATGCAGGTATGCCTCCTTGAGGTCCAATGTTACCAGCCAAGACTCCTTGCCCAGAATGGGAAGAAGCTGCTGTAATGTGAGCATCTTGAATTTTGGTACGAGTAAGTATGTGTTTAGGATGGATAGGTCTAAAATAGGTCTCCAATCTTTGTCCTTCCTTGGTACCAGGAATAGTCTGGAATAAAACCCTTGACCTTGTTCTTTTGCAGGTACCTCTTGAATAGCTTTCATGTCCATGAGAGCTGAAATTTGTTTTTGTGCCTCTGCCCTTTGATTTTGTGGCAGGTTTGGCATGCCTCTCATTTTTGGAAGGGTGTGAAAGTGGAATCTGTAGCCTCTGTCTATAATGTCCAGGATCCATTTGTCTTTTGTGACAATATGCCATTTTTTTTGAAAATAATGCCAGTTTTCCACCTAAAGGTGCTGCCATTAAAGCTTTGCTTGGCATGCAAAGGGGAAAGTCATTGTGTCTGCTTTCTGAATGACTGTGATCTATCTTCTCCACCTCTTGGGGTAGGTGCTTGCCATTGTCTGGCTCTGAATGATCCTTGAGATTGCCCTCTATCCCCTCAGGCACCTGTATCTGCCTCTTTGAGGTCTGTCCGTGGCTGGAAAGGACCAATTTTTTGAAGGCCAGTTTCTGCTGAAACGTGGTGGTTGTACCTGTAGGAAATCTTTCACTGTTTGCATTGATCTTGCCTTTTCCTCCATTTTCTTTAGTACCTCCCTCAGCTTTAACACCAAACAATACATCTTTTTGAAGAGGTGCATCTAGTAATTTAGCTTTGACATGATCTGGTAAGGTTTGCTCTTTGAGCCAAGCATGTCTACGTATGACAGACCCTGTAACAGCAGCTCTACATGAGGCCTCTAAAGCATCAGAACCACACTGCAAGGTATGTTTACCCACTTGCTCTGCACTATGCAACAAATCCTGCAACTCCTTAAAATCTGGTTGTTCAGGTTGTGTCATTTTGCTTTTCAACTGAGATAACAAAAACTGTTGATACTTTAACATATGGAACTGACAGTTTAATGCCCTCATGGTCAAAGTGGCCGAGGTATACACCTTTTCCCCCCACCTTTCTAAAGCTCTGGAATCTCTCTCTGAAGGTAATGGGTTTTTAGCAGTAGAGGCCTTAATCCCCTTGGGACCCTGTGAAATTGTTTCTGGGTCAGCAGTATGGCTTTTATACAGGAACTGGTGAGAATCAGGAACTCGGTAATACCTGTCAGGTTTAACAGGAGCTGGAGGTAAAGAATCTGGGTTGAGGCTGGCTTCTGTGTACACATCAACTAATATATCTAAGACAGGAGGGATAGCCAGAGGCCTGTGCTGGGGAAGCAAGAGAAAATCCCTGAGCCTTTTCTTGGAATCTGAGTAATCTTGGCCTTCCCAGTGAAAGTGTTCCCTCAAGGTATGTAGGGTTTCCCCAAAAGAATAGTCCTCGGGGGGGGGGGGGGCGAGGGAATGGCCTCCTCAGCATCAGAGTCTTCAAAAGGGGAATAAGAATATTCCTGGTCCTCGGAATGTTCTGAGGTAATAGAGGCTTGATTTGAGGAAGGGTAGTCTTCCTCCAATCTGGGCCTTTTGTCCAAAGAGGGTTGAGAACCCCTGATAAGAGTAATCAAATCCTCAGCCATTTTGAGCATCTGTTTTTTAGGCATGGGGCCTTGAGAGGGGGTCTGTGGTCCTTGTGTTTTAGTTTTCATGGCTGCTTTAGATTTTGTGAAGACCTTAATGGAAAAGGAGGAAGGCCTGAAGACACCTTGAGAAGTGGCAGGCCTGTCAAAACTCTGAGTTTCCCCGCCAAGAGTGGCGTCGGTATCTGTAGTCGGAATGGGGGCCGAGGAGCCTGCGACCTTGGGCACAGAAGACACCGGTAATGAAGCGTCATCGGTACTCAGGGGCTGCGTAGGCGCCTCGCTGAGAACCAGAGCACCGGTAGTTGGCTTTAGCGTGGTGTCGGTAGAAGTCGCGGACCTCGTATGTCGGTCCTTATCTTTGCGTCTTTTACTCAAAACTGGAGTCGGAGTATCCGATGACAATGTAATTAAATCTTTTACCAAAATAGTGGTGGGCGAACTCCGACCGACGCTTAATAGTGCGTTTGTTGAATCTAGCACAAAAACGGCAGGCTGAGACATCGTGGTCTGGGCCTAAGCAAGGAATACAGAAAGAATGGAAATTCTTATGCAGTATTTGCTTCCCACATGAAATGCAATTATTAACTTTGTCTGACATCGGTCTGAGGCAAGAAAAGTTTCCCCAACGGGGTACTTGGCTTTCAAGAAGACTTCGGCTGAAATATTTTCGTAAATCTCAGGAGCTGGCCAACCGGCACTTGCAAACTGCTTCTGCTTCGGGCACCGCGCGGCAATAAAGACTGAAGAAGATGGCGTCGGCTGGTTCTTTTATACCCCTGCTGCACTGACGTCAGGGAAGAAGCGACGACAACCGACGCCGGACCTAGACTTTGGAATTCAGCCGACCAAGGACCCACCTGATGGCAGGATAACCCATCTGTTATGACTGCAGCTGTATGCACGATGAACATCCCCCATTTTGTTTGCTGCAATAAATGCTTTTTTACTGCTCGGAAGCTCTCTCTATTATCTGAATCAAGGGCGTTAGTGTCTCCAAAGACAGTTCCAAACAATTTTGGCAGGGCTGCTGGCAAGCCTTACTCTGGGTGTTCAAATCAGACAAGTTCTTGAAACTTTTCATTTTGTTCTCAATTAACTTTTTGTCATACTGCTGTCTGAAGTGTCCAGTGGCACTATCTCTGAACTTGACCCTTCAGCATAAAACAACCAAGCCAAGGAATGTGGCGAGGAGAGAGAAGCCTGATAAAAATGAAAAGATTTGTCTCAAGTGACCTGGCAAAGTGAAAAAAATAAGTAAGGCAAGTGAAAAATGAAACACTATGAAATGGTATGAAGGTGCTAACAAATGGTATAATAAAAGAAAAAGGTATCTTATGAGTGAAGCTAAAGATGCCTGTACATCTTTTGAGGGTGATGAAGAACCGACAGCAGGGATGCTGTGGGAAGCAGTGGATGGTGCTCTGAACTTCCACATTGTAAGCCAAGTGAGTGGCTGTAATGGAAGTTATGCCATTGTATTATATGGCACACTTCTTATGTAGATAACCAACAGCTGTAGAGGGGAATACTGTCAAATCAGAAAATGTAAAATATTCAAACTCTGTTCTCTGGAACTACTTTTGATGGCAGTGGAGTTTGCCTCCTCCTCTGCTGTTGTGCAAACTTGGGAGAGGCAGGTGTCTCCCAACATGGAAGGTACAGGGGAACTTGCCCACCTGAAAAAAAAAAAAAAGTTTTTTTGTCCTTTATTTGCTGAAGATAGTTTTGCAAAACGTTTGAGCCATTTGCCTTTGTAGAAACTACCTTTTGTCTAGCCAACATGAATTCCTTGATCAATGGAGAAAAAGAAACACTTGATGCAGCAAGAAAAGTGAAAAAGATGTCAGTGCTTTAAGCTGAAGTACAAGCTTTCCTAAGATATTTCACTTTTTATGAGGTTACAAAAAAGGTCCAGTGGTGAGGTGCATGCATTCTTAAGGCCCCTTGGCATGCTTCGCTGTACCCATCATGTGTGAAAATGGCAGACTGAACCTCCACTCTGGAAAAAAATATTAGAATTCAGAGGAAGATCTACAGAAGATGGTCGTCACCCCTGACAGCAACCATTGAGCACTGGTTTGGGAAACTTGAGAGGCTACTCCCTGAAACAGACAAGTCATAAGCATACTTAGACCAATCCATTTGGTTAGGCAGTGATTACACCCTGGGGCACCCTGCACCCCTGGTGTGTACCTCTCTCACATTCCATTTGTCTTACAGTAATAATTGATAAAATGCAAAATTCTAATCATTACTAGAGGTCGAGGACATGACATCTTGGGACCAAGAGGCAAGGATGTCATACCCTGGGACGACAAAGCAGTCTAAGAACAGACAGACTGCCTTGTGCTTTGTTACTCCATGGTACTCTGGCCATAGGGCTTGGGCTGAATTACTAGGGAACCTCCTATCTATTATCCCCCTACTGGGCATAATTAATTACCTCCAGTGTCAAAATAATAGAGTGGCCAGGAGCTTTCATCCTGCATCTTGAGCAGCTGGGTGGAAATGTTGGTACATATGTCACGCTGCTGTTTTAAACAATTAGTGCTTGTACGAGTCTCAGTTGTGATGTGAAAGCCATACAAGTACCTTTATGACAACTGTACTAGGCATCAGATACAGGAACTTTTCTAATTTGAATGTCAAAGCTGATAACCAAACTGTGTGAGTAGCTGAAATAAAATGTATGCTTAGGGGCTAGGCACACTGCTAAGTACAGTATACAAGAAAAAATGCTTGTGAAAGGTGTGCAAGAGCTCGGTACAGGGACAGAGAGGAAGAAAGCAAAATTATGTTATACGAGGACAAAAGATGCACCAACTGCATAAACACAACAAAGGGTACATAGTTATCAGATTCAACACTTTTGCTCGTTTAAAGTCTTGTATGCATTTTTGTTGAAATATTTTTAATCTATTAGGTTTACACTTTCTTAGATTTCTAGTTTGTCTGCATCATTGTACTGTTGCATTGATGGTGCTCTCTTAATTGGCCTACAAGGGTTTAACCCTACTACTCTGGTGATGCCAATTTCTTATTTTAGGATTAGTAGCAATACTCCAATGTAAGGGGGCTGTGTTAGTTTTGATAGAAGCAGCTTATGACTTTATGGTTAGTTTACATATAATGTCCAGGATTTTCAGCACTGTACAGAAAAAACGTACCACTGTTTAAAGTCATTATCTACTTCTAGTTACATTTGTTTACCTGCGGCTGGACCCAGTGATTCTAAAGAAACAAGAAGTTGCATTTGCAATCGACTTGGGGATGAAATCCACCATATGGCCATAAAGCTTTTGCTGCATGTGTGCTGCATTATTTTTGGTGTTCTTTTGTATGCACGTGGTACTCGGTGCTGACCATGGCATTAAATATGTTACTCAAAACTCTAAACTTCTTGGGTGAAACATGGGTCATTTGGTTGTGCAAGGCTGACTTACCATTTGCTTTTTTAACAATGGAACTGGTATGGTAAAATTGTGCATTTTTGGGACATTATAGGTTAGTAATGCAAGTAACCTTTTGCTGATGTGACTACGTACGTGCACTCATGTAGGCTTTTTCTCCTAACCTTTACTGTATTCAGTCAGGGTACAGCACTGGGCACAGACATCAAGCTGAAATAAATTAAAGTAATTTATGACTTCTGAGAGAGAACAGCCAAGAAACCTCACTGCTGGCTCTGATACAAAACTTCATGCCTAGCTGCTAGCATGGACATAGCTTTTTGCAGGTCTATCTTATAGAAGCAGTCACATCCAAGACCATATGAAGCAAACATTGCACTAACATTTTTCCTGTAGACTGCCAATGCTTTGATTACGTATTTGTAAGGACTTGCTGATATTTTGTTAAAATGTACATTGTTTTACAATCATAAATGACAGAATCAATCTTCACAGCTCTCTATTATTTCCCTAGAGCTTGCAGAGAATCCCTGATTTTGCCTCATATTTTTGTGATGCTTTCTGATAAAATCAATACTAAGGATAACATTAAGTCAATAATTCAGACAACAGAGTTTCATACTATGTACTGTTCAGAAAAATGTATGTCAATGCAAAAACCTGTTGTCCTATTAACTTTTTAAAGTGAATTAAAAGTTGTAGATATTGACCCTGATCTGGGTCCTTTGCCTCAATTACTTTTTAGCTTTGTCCTTGAGTCCAGAGGAAAGAACTTGAGAGCTATTACTAATCAATTCTCATCATAAATACCTAGAAGAACATGGTTTAAAAGCAGACAGGATACACTAAAGATGTTTATGGTCAACAATATACTTGATGGCCATTTAAAACCAGTTACAGCATTTCAACAGAAAGCATAGATTTTCACAAAGCGCACTAGATTCCAGATGCATATGTGCTCTTCATTTTCCATTATACACATTTAAATTTGCATTTGCTGTTTTATAGGAATACTGTGTATTTTTTTGCAGATCAGTTTAGCTAAATAGAATGCTACCTGTTAATTTCAGCTAATTTGTTAGTGGTTCGGGTGCAGGATCTTGACTGCAAGACAACAGTCTGCAGTGTGACTTGACTACACTTGAAACAGAAATGCAATAATTAAGCCAAGAGATTGCAAAGCATTTAGGTGTAATTCATAGGTGGTTAGTAAGCTACTGGCCCAAACGGCATTTTACACCTATCAAAACGTACCCCAAATTTACCAAAATATTGCTGACGTGTCGAAACACCAAGAAATTGTGTGTGTTACAATATACGCATGTACACATCAAACATTCACAGGCTGCTAACCTGGTCAATTGTCATAATAATTCTCTGTACTTGTCTAATTTCACATGCTCCTCCTCAGATGATATAATCCACTTTTTCCTAACACAGAAAGTAAACAATTTTGGAAACCTTTACAATATGCAACAGAATTACCGAAGGCAATATTCATTTTACTATTTACTCAAAAATGCAGTTCAGGTCTCAATGGTGCACTTATCTCACCTAATCTTCAAAAGAGTCTGAACTATGAGAAGCTATGGATACCACACCCACTGTGATAGTCTGGGAACTGTATCAAGATTTTTTTATAGCTATGGGGAAATCTTGATATCCCAGAGGGATGGGAACATTCTCCATGCCTTGAGGGATGGAAAAGTGTGTTGATTTTTGGCAGCCACGCCGGACATTGAACCTTCTGTACCTGGTTATTGAAGTCCCAGTAATTAAGACTGCTGTGAAACTGATCTAAACAATAAAATATGTATAATGTTTATGAATGTAATGAGAAATCACCACATTTATATTCTGGATATTATGCATTCCTCACCCTGAGCAGACATCATAGGGTTATGTACCCAAAGTTAATGTAGATGGAATTATTATGCAATTTAACTCTGCAAGGAATTATAAACAAAGTAACCAAAACTGCTTTTGGATTACAAAAGTAACTTGTTTTAGCAAAACCTTCATTGGAACACATGAAAATGTTATGAACAATAGATCTAAAATAACCAACAGCAAAAGAGATGCAATAAATCCATTAAGGACTTGCAGTTATACTCCATGTTTAAGCTACATGGCTCTTAAATGTAAAATTTTAAACTGTAAACAGACTCCTTATATTAGCAAGTCTTTAATGGGCAAGTCCTTCTACCCTTCCTTTCTCTAGCAGCAACCCATTGCAAAATATAAACCTTAAATCTCAGTGGATCACCAGAATGACTTAAAAAGATATAAGCAGTTAAAGGACTATCCAACTCTTAATAGTTATTAATTTCCCTGGGGTGCTCCTGAAGCTTTACTTTCAATTTTCTAAAATTTCCACTTACATAAAAACACCACAGCTGCACCTCAGGATAGAGACCACATTTCCTGCATTGCAAGCATAATTAACAAATCATTGAAGTTTTTATAAACCTCTTTTTAAACACATTTATTGAATTAGCACTTGTGACACCGGTAAACTGACATTTATATAAAAGTAATCAAATCATATTAAGTTCACGTTTGCAAAGATTACAGGATATATAACAATATATGTGATGTACAATCCAACATTACATACATTTCTCAATCCCTGACGTCTCTTAAAACTCATTCATTCTTCAAAGCATTTTTTTCTGCATATATTGTTCTCCCAACTTCCATTTTTTCTATGTAACTTAGTCCTGCCCTTTTCTAAAGATCTCACTTCCTGTTCTTTTACCTCTGCTATAATATTCACCGTCTGCTACAACATTCAACGCCTGCTATAATATTCACAGTCTGCTATAATATTCACCGTCTGCTACAATATTCACCGTCTGCTACAATATTCACCGTCTGCTACAATATTCACCGTCTGCTACAATATTCACCGTCTGCTGTAATATTCACCGTCTGCTGTAATATTCACCGTCTGCTGTAATATTCACCGCCTGATATAATATTCACCGCCTGATATAATATTCACCGTCTGATATAATATTCACCGTCTGATATAATATTCACCGTCTGATATAATATTCACCGTCTGATATAATATTCACTGCTTCATGTACAGTTCAATTCTCATCTCCATTTTCTAGTAATTACTCTTTTGGAAGCCACCAGAATTTAACATAATACCTTACTGGGTTTAGACAGTTCAGAGCCTGTATCCTAGCTCAAAAACATCACCTCCTTAGTTGCACTCATTTGCTCACCTAGTATTCCTGATGGAGTACTCTGTAGGAATTTTTTAAAAGTCTGTCATCTCAAACTCCCAAAGCACATGTTCCCAGTTACCTCTTTCTCCCCATCACATCTGTCACATTTGTTATCCACCTGAGGAAAAGTTCTTTGGAGTCTGCTTTGGGTGTAAAAGTATCTATGTAAATACTTCCAGGTAAAATAAATATTCTAGACTTTGTTACATTTTTGAAACATATATAGGTCATCCCATTGTTTCTTTGTGAAATGCATATCTAATCTCTTCCTGACCTTTTCTGACACTTCTTATTGATTCCTATAGTTATTGCGCAATATTTTATATTGCCTAATTAGCCCCTTTTTAAAAGCAGTTTCCACTCTAGATTTAATTAAAAACTCAACCAATGTAGCTCTTTCATTTACAACTCCCTTATTCCTTTCTTTTTGTCTATATTTTGATATCAATCCCTGATAGGGAAGGCAATCACTAGCCTGCAATCCAAATGGCATCTTGGCCTCTTCTCATTCTATTATCTTTACTTATTTAATTATTCCCAATATCTTGGTTCCTTTGCCAGCTTCCACCAGTAAATTCCATCACCTTCTTTATCTGCTCCCTGTACCTAAAATTGCAGTCATCCCTATCCCTGCGTTAGGTTACTTCTTGGTACACTTTTTTACTTTATGAATGTAATGTTCTGTAGGACTGTTTTCCTTAAGGATCTGCATCCAAAATCCCATTTTTCCTTTTTTTATTGAATTACCCCCCCCCCCGCTTCATTATCATCCCTTTCATCTTTAAATTATAGCTTTCTGCTTGTGTTATGTGAAATATCCCTTCAAATCAGGAAATCCTAAATGTTCTTGTTCTGTTAGCAGGATCAACTTTTTATCCATTTGATTCGTACCCTTTTGTCCTCTCAGATAAAAACCTTCAGCTCTATTAAATGAGATCCACAAATGCTTCCTCTGTTCCATTTTTTGTAAATCTTATCAAAATAAAGGACAATATTATCACAATTACTGCAATCACCATATGGACGATTTCTCTGGGTTGAAAAGGTACAATTAACATAGCCTCCAAAGGTCTCACAAAGGGACTGTGGACAATAAAAATAATCAATATTTCATCTAATAGGGAAAGCAAAGAAACTAAAGGGGTTAATTAAGTCCATTCTGTATACACAAGTGAGTTTCATTTTTTTAAATACTTATAATGCAACTTATGCCTGACTGACACTGAAATGACTGTTTATACCTACAGGTAAGAAAGAGGCAACATCTCCTTTCCGCATTTCCTCATAAAACCTTCTGGGACTTGAAATTGCATATTTTGAGACTTGGGTATACAGGGAGTTTTCTTGGTAGCATCCTTACATTGATAAAAAATTTGCTATTTTATAGATAGAAACTGTATGAATATTTTTACCACTCAGCCGCGGTGGTGGTGCTGCGGTAGCATTGTCGCCTCACAGTAAGATGCTGTCCGGTTCGATTCTCAGCTAGAGCGTCTTCTGCGTGGAGACATGCGTGAATGGGCATACCTTCGTTGAAGGTTGTGCATCAGGGCTGGTAACTCGGGAGGTAAAAATCAACTACCAATCATTAGCAGACTGGAGTTCCGCTGTGGCGACCCCTAACTGGGAAAAGCCGAAAGACACAACAACAACAAAAGTAAAGACATGTTTTAGGACTGTACTGCATTCCATACTCCAAAATAAACTCATATACTCGCACCTTACAGAAACCAAAAATAACACACCTTAACACCCTGACTCTAAAGGTCATGTAGATCACCTAGCTGCGCCTATTAATATGGATTTTTTTTCTATGAAAACAGTTGATGTTCTAGTAAAACAAATCTGTGTATTCAGTTATACTGTAACTATGACAGACTATGTATGCATATGCAATGAAAAAAAAAAGCATCTTGAATTTCTGAGCGCTAATTCAGAATTCCCAGTGATTCTTTTTTTTTTCAGTATGAACCCATGTCAGATGGACGAAAACATTACTTTTTGGGACAAATAAATGCAAATTTCATTTCTTATACTACAAGACAATAAAGCCTAAACATAGATCATCATCACTTTGCTCATGAAGTACTGCAACACTACTTTCAACTCATTTGCACAAAGACAGTTGCAATAAAATGTGCTCATTCTGACAGGATATTCCACCTTTGACTCTAGAGTTATCAAATATAGTAAGAGCATCAATTACATTTCCTTTCTTGTTTTCTGATATACAAATTTCACAACACATACATTACTGTACTGCCTCTGGCAAGCCACACAAAAATCCTTTACTTTATGACAAAAATGACCATGATGCTTTGCAGCTGCTTTGCTGCTTCTGTCAAGGTACACCTCTGATATCCGATCAAGTGAATGGAACTGTAATAGCAGCAGTGTACATCAGCTTATTTTATACAACACTGTGCCACTGATGAGCCACTTTGACAATCAGTTGCTTCCCTAACTGCCAAAATAATCACTTCATGATGGTGGATATATATCTCTGATATAGGACAGGGAATAAAGTGAATGAAATAATGGCTCTGCACTATGTATATCAGCTCATTTCTACCTCACACGTGTACTGCCCAACTGACAAACCTTGTCAATCACCTAGCTGATAAACTGCAACGTCTTTTGTTTTCACTCATGTCTCCCCCTCCAAAAAGGAGCAGCAGCTGTTTGTCATTATTCACCCCCCAATTCACTGCCCCTCTAAACTGAAGCTATGAAAAGAGAGTGAATTAGAGATATAATCAGTGTGTGCTATTATGATTACAGTGTTCTCTGATAACCTGCAGGCATTTTTAGTTTATTTTACAAAATAAAGCTGTACCCAAAAATCAGATTTCAGCGCTAGGCAATTAAATTCTGACAATTTTTTTTTTAAATGTGTTTTTACAGTAGATAAACTCACTAAGCACAAACCTGTTTTCAAGGGAGACTCAAGAGGTGCCTGCCTGACTGAATTTCTTTCTCAACAGTCAGAAGAGGTAAATGAAATGTGAAGGAATCAAACCCTGAACTGCAAGATAAAACTAGTTAGAAGTGTAGAGTCATAGTCCTCTGCACTATACTGGCACAGTCTGATCAGATCTTTGCAAGCCTTAGTTCTACACTAAGTACACTCATTGCATATGATAAAGCTATGTCAGTAGAATTCATGCCTTAAGTAATTAGTGCTATGTTTTCATGACAGGAAGTGAGACCCCCCATGTGAAAAAGCTGTACAACATCTCACTTCGGAGTTCACTTTGAGCTCATGTTAATTTCTTTACCTCTAAGCATTTCAGTACTATATATTAGCAACCCCTCTCCCACTAAAAAAAACAAAAAAACCACGTATACGTATATATATATATACATATATATATATATATATATATATATATATATATATATATATATATACATATACACACACACACACACACACACGTACAAATACGACTCTGTCATTGTCCATGTTGGTGTGAATGACCCGAAACGTACCTCCCTGGACTACATGAAAAGAGACATGGAAGAGCACTCTGATCTTGTAGCCCAGGCAGGTACGACCTTAGCCTTGAGTGGCATTCTGCCATTGCCCAGAATGACACCGCAGTACAAGGACAAAATGATTGACTAACAATTGGCTAAACTTCTGGTATCATTCTAAGGGGACCCAGTATCTGCCTGCTTGGGATGACATGGTCGACAGACCACGATGCTTTGCCACAGATGGCCTGTACCTGTCGCCCCTGGGATTCCGGATACTGGCTAAGGCTCTTGCTGCCCCTATAGTGCCTTTTATAGGCAAGGTTCAAATAACAAATTCACCACCATAACAGGAACAGGAAGGCAAAAACTGAGGGTAATGCTACTCAATGCTAGAAGTCTAAATCTCAAAATGCACTCACTCGAGGAACTCCTTAAAATGGAGAACATCGATATTTGTGCATGACTGAGACCTGGTTCAAGGCTCCAGAGAGCACCCCTGCACTACCAAGCTACAACTCATACCACACTTTTTGGCCATGCAACCTGCACCGAAACAACAAAGGCAGAGGTGTGTCCATATCCATTAAGGATATCCACACCTCCAGGCTAGTTGCTCAGCATAATGCACCCAAGGTTATCCAAGTGCAACTAACTCTGGGCAAAACTGCAACCCAAATTGTAACTTGCGACAGATTCCCCACCATGCCCCAGGATTCCCACTCCTCTTTTCCTGATGTACTGGAAAATATAAGGGTTCAACCAAACACCCTAATAATGGGCGACTTCAACTATCCCACCATTAACTGGGAAAACTACTCATGTACCAACTCCTTAGCTCAACGCTTTCTGGAATTCATAAACTCCAATGCCCTGAATCAACTTATCCGCACCCCCACCAGGGCCAACAATATCCTAGACCTAGTCATTACCAACATGACTGACAGGTGTTCCACACCTGAAGTCAACTCCTCGTTGGTCCGATCTGACCATAAGCCAATCACCCTTGATATCCACATCCCACCCCCCACCCCCATTAAGGAAACCACAGTAAAAAAATTTCTCCAAAGCCAACTTCATGCTTCTTAAGACAGAAGTGGTGAACTTCATGACACCCATGCAGATGGACAATACAGTTACAACTGCTGAATCCTACACAAATGCACTCTATAAGCACTTACATGAGTGCATGGATCATGCTATCCCAAACAGAACCAAGATGCTATCCTCCAAAAAAAGGAAGCCTTGTCCCCTGCCATAAACAAACTGTACAACAGAAGGAGGAAACTGTTACAAAAGAGAGTAAAATCCCATGAGTGGAGGAGCTCCCTGGTCAGCCTCAGTAAGAAGCTGAGATCCCTTATAAGAACGTCCAAAGCTAGCTATGAAAACAAAATTGCCACTAATTCCAAGGACAACCACAAAGCATTCTATAGCTATGTCAAGAATCTCTATAGCAACACCCAGAAATGCTCGGAGTTACAGCACAAAGGCAAGAAAAATTACAGAACCAAATGATATTGCCAACATCCTGGCAGATAGGTTCAGTGCTAACTTTACCCCCCTCTTACCTCCTAAAGGGCCAATATATATACAGGAAGATTGCAGAGTCCCTGTAATCACAACTATGCAGGTAAAAGCTGCACTCTTTAAAGCCAAAAACACAGCATCCATGGAACCGGACAACAGCCCAGGCTGCGTTTTACATGAACTTCAGAACAAACTGGCTCCCCACTTAAGCACCATGTTCAATAATAGTCTTGCATCAGGCTTTGTGCCCACTGAATGGTGCACAGCAACAGTTATCCCACTCCACAAAGGGGGAGCCACCACTGATCCCTGGAACTATCGACCTAATAGCCTAAGGAGCCTGGAATGCAAGGCCATGGAACGAAACTCATAAACAAAGACATTGGTAACCTTCAAACTCTGGATCCCACCCAGTTCGGGTTTGTGAAAGGCAGATCATGCCTCCTGAACCTGATCAACTTCTTTGAGGCAGTCACCAAAGCCGTAGATGAGGGTAAGGTGGTTCACACAGCCTATCTTGACCTCACCAAGGCTTTCAACACCATCCCCCATTCTGGAAGTACAGCTAAACTCACTAAACTAGGTATAAATCCCTACGTCACAAGATGGGTTGCCAAATGGCTCACTGACAGAACCCACACTGTAGAAGTTGCAGACTCCAAATTTGACCTCAAAGCAGTGAAAAGAGTAGTACCAACTGGGTTCCGTCCTGGGACCTCTCCTGTTTGGTATCTACTTCTCTGAACTACAGGCTAACACAGAAGGCCTCTGGCTAATGAAGTTCATAGATGACTGCAAAGTAGGAGCCACAGTCAAGTCACCAAATGATGTGGACATCCTACAGAAGGGCCTCGCTGAGACAGATGCCTGGTGTCAGAGCCATGGCCTCAAGCTCAATGCCAAAAAGTGCATTGTCATCCCCTTTGGTAAAAAACTCTGTACCCATGAACTACTACATAGGCAGCAATCTACTTAACACTGAATGCATGATAAGAGACCTTGGAACCCAGGTGGACAGTAGTCACTCCTTTGATAGTCACATTGCCACAGTAGTCAGGAAGTCCTTCTAGGAGGCACACCTCATCATAAAAGGGTTCTCATCCAGGAAAAAAGAGGTCATTGTTCCCCCCTACTCGACACTCAGACCCATTATAGAGTACAATGCCCCTTTTGGAAAGTACCTCACAAGACATCTGCAGCAGCTGGAAAGGCCACAGAAGTACCTCACAAAGAGGATTACTGGCTTCAAACAAATGCCCTATACTGACCACCTCAAACAACTCCAGCTTTACTCTGTAGCATATCACCTACTCCAAGGCGATCTCTGCCTAACATATAAAGCTATGTCAAACCCAGAGCTGTTGGACATGCAACACCAAAAGAAATCTCAATCCCTCTGAGCTACATGCTCTAGGGACCTAAACCTTGTCACCACAATAAACAGGACATGCTGGAGGGATAGATTCCTGTCCCAGAGACTTCCCATACTCTGGAACAGGCTACCCATCTATGTCAAGCAAAGTTCTTCATTAGCACTCCAAGAAAAATCTTGATGAGTGGATGGGAAATAGGAAATACACCCCGGGGATCACTTTTGTGTCTCTGCTCGACAGTGGCACAGGAAAATAACTTTTTGGGTGGCGTAAGCCAGGGAACCTTGTTGGCTAGGCTTACGTAGGCCCTTGGGCCGATAGCCTAGTACCTACCTATGAACATATATATATATATATATATATATATATATATATATATGGGTCTATGTTGCTTGATCGCAATTACACTCTCAAAGAAACAGAGACCCATTAAAGCAAAAGTGCACTAGACTGAAAGTGTACTTTTGCAAAAGCCAGTTCTCCGAACTGGCAAAAAAAGCAAAAAAAAATGTTTTAAACAGTATTTTGCAGGGGGGGGGGCAAGCACCCTAGCACCCCCCACCCCCCTACTTAAATATACTAACTCCAAGATTGCACTACACTGGGGAAAAGGATATATTTCCTTATCTCCACTGTAATGCGCTTTGGAGAACCGGCTTTTGCTAAAGTGCAGTTTTGATTTAGTGCACTTTCGCTTCAATGGGTTTGATTTTCTGGTTGTCGAAAAAGGGAGTTAAAAAAAAAAAATATATATATATATACACACATATATATATATATATATACACACACACACACACACACACACACACACACACACACACACACACACATATATACACGCATGCACATACATACAAGCATATAAAAAGAGTCTTTCAGCTTTTCCCGGTTAGGGGTCGCCACAGTGGAACTCCAGTCCACTAATGACTGGCAGCAAATTTTTACGGTGTCGAGTTACCAGCCTGGTGCCCAAATTTCAAAGAAGGCACACCCACACAGGCTCGCACCTACCTGCATCTCTTTAAATTCACTTGACCATGGGGAAGACATGCAGACTCCTCACTGAATGCACTCCAGCCAAGAATCGAACTGGAAGGCCTCTTGCTGTGAGGCGACAATGCTAACTGCTGTACTACTGCGGCCTGATATATATATATATATATATATATATAGATAGATATATATATAGATATACAGAGAAAGAGATGCAGTTCTTATGATTTTAAGATAAATACCTGTTCTAGCCTGGTCATCTAGCACCAAGATATCTTGCTACCGACAAATGGGCACTTTAAGATCTCGAGGAAGATTTGCCTAGACATATATTAAGAATTAATTCATCAGCTACTAACTATGTCTTAGTAATATTAATTGAACATATTCGGCTGTCCTTCCTCATTCAGGTCAGCAGCTTCTCTATCTGTAATACACAGAGAGGCGGGGCTTCTTTGTTTTTAGTCACAATGCCTTCTGACCTCATAGGTCCATAGGTGTGTATTAGGCTAATGGCTCTGGGGTCTTTACAAGCCTAGCCATAGGATTACCCTAGCATAGTGCCACCCAACCTTAGATCCCAGTCCCTCTGTCGAGTAGAGCCACTGGAATTACCCCCAGGGTGAATTTTCTGTTTCCCATGCACTCATCAAGACTTCCCTTGAAGAGGGTCAGTGAGGTGTTCGGCTTGACATGTATGGGAAGTCTATTCCATAGCATGGGCAGTCTCTGGGTTATGAACCTATCCCTCCAGTATGTTTTGTTAATTGTGGTAATGAGGTTGAGGTCTCTGAAGCATGTGGTGTGGAGGGATTGCGATTTCTTTAGATGTAGCATTTCTACCAGAGCTGGGTCAGACATGGCTTTGTAAGTCAAGCAGAAATTGGCTCTAAGTAGGCGATATGAGACAGAGAACAGTTGGAGTTTTTTTTAGTCTGTCCATATATGACAAGTGTTTAAGGCCTAGGATCCTCTTTGTAAGGTACTTTTGCAGCCTCTCCAGCTGTTGCAAGTGTCTAGTGAAGTACATGCCCAATGGGGGATAGTACTCGGTGATTGGCCTAATGAGGAAAGAGTAGAGGGAGACAATGACCTCTTTCTTTCTGGATGCAAAACCCTTAGTAATGAGATGTGCCACACAGAAGGACCTTTCTGACCACAGTGGCAATGTGGTGATCAAGACCCCAAAATAGTAACTTCGTATCATCCCATTTCACTATTAAATGTGGACAATAAAGTTTTTACATCAATATTAGCTAGCAGATTAAATCAACTGATGTCTAACATAATAGGTGATGATCAAACAGGCTTCATCCTAAATAGAAGAGTACAAGGCAATGTTATCAGGCTCCTTTCCTTAGTACATCATGCTAACAGGAAAAAAAGAACCATCAATTATTAGCCTAGACTTAAACAAGGCTTTTGACTCTATAAATTGGTCCTATTTATTTAAAGTGTTAGAAGCATGTAACTTCTCCCCTGACTTTATTGATATAAATAGCAGACTACATGTTAATTCAATATCATACATCAAAATTGGTGCTTTATTTTATCAGGCCCGCTCAACATCCTAAAAGGTACTAAACAAGGCTGCCCACTCTCCCCCTTATTTGCCCCATCAGTAGAACCCCTAGCTAACTTCATAAGAGCAAATTCTAATATAAGGGGATTTTCTGTTGGTCCAAACTACAATTCTAAAATACAACTTTTTGTGGACGATGTCATGCTAGCAATTCGAAATCTAGATTCCTCAATAGATCATATAACAAAATCCCTGCAAGTTTTTGAAGAGGTTTCAGGCCTAAGCTTTAATCACACCAAAACAGAAACATTAATAATAAATAAAAAAGTAGGCACTTTACTAAGAACACACAACAATTTTAACTGGGAGAACGACACCATTAAGTATTTAGGAATATACATAAAGTCAAACTGGAATAATACTGCAAAAACAAATTATAAATATCGATTATCCACAGTTAAGGAATTTTTAAACAGATGGAATAAAATGTATTTTACGATAGAAGAAAGACCGTCATTAATAAAAATGATCATATTACCCAAAATTTTGTTCTGCTTCCAAACTAATTGCCTCCCCATCCAAAAAGTTAATGAAGCAACTAAATTCTATGTTTATAAATTTCCTATGGTTTCCTCAAACGTCAAGAATCAGTCATGCTTGGCATTACATAGAAGCTGGAGAGATGGGGAACAGCATTCAAAAATGTAGACCTTTATGTGGAATCGACTGTAGTTATTGTAATGAGCCAATGGTTAAACTCCAAATATAGTTCTAACTGGAAAAATCTCTATGTTAAAGTATCTTATTATCTGACATAGACACAACTATTGACAATATGTTCTCAGAAAATAAAAAAAAAAAACTTCCTTTTTGTCTAAGACCATTTCTACAATACCAATAAGAATAAAAAAAACTCTCTTTTCATTAACTATATATTGGATAATTTTAAAAAGATAAACAAAAACATATGATAAAAAGCTTAATATTTGTAATATTTCCCATAGCATACACAAAGACATGTCTGGACTCTTTCAACATATCTAAAATAAAAGTAATAGAAGAACATGTTTTAGTTTTCTGGCACCAGTTTCTATGCAATAATAATATTCACGAACCATGTTCTCTTATGGCCAGGTATAAAAGCATAACAACTGGTTGAACATACAAATATTTAGAGAATACATAGTTAATGAATTTAAAATATGTCAAATGACCAATACAACACCTATACCTAAAATACTTTCTCTTCTTTGTGAAATAAACACTTTGCACATTAATAATATTCTATCAGTGTCAAGTACATATAAATCTTTAAGAACCAATATGCAAATCCCAGAGGACTTCTTATGGAATTTCACACAGAGAATAAACAAATCCATTTTTTCAGATAGTGATAGAGAATTAGTATTTAAATCAATTAGTAGCACTACGTCATCCCCTTCTTGGAAAATTTTCACTTGGAAATACATCCATAGGCGCTTTACTACCCCACATAAGATGGACTTCATATCAAAAGATAATCTTAATAAATGTTGGAGTTGTGAGAAAATGCTTTGTGCAGATTGGATACACATGTAAAATAGTAACTCCATTCTGGACAGAGTTCAGAAATTTCATAAAAGCATTGTGGTCAGACAGGTGTGAAGTATCTGAATCATTATTACTGTTCAATGCACCTTCATCTTCCTCTCTTAAAACCCTCTTTTGCGCGTTTTTGTGCATAGCGCAACAACGGGCAGCGCCGCCTAATTGGGTTTAAACTATTCCAGGCTCCACAAAGTCTGCTCTTCACTTTTTCCCTTAGAACTGCTCTCTCTCTCAATTTAAACACCATATTCTCATTCTAAGGCCCTTCACTGGTCCAACTAAGTAATCCTACAAGTTAGCACTATTAAACCATAAGCACTACTTACTCTTATACTCTCTACGATTACCCTGTCCTCTATTGGTCCGTCTTAAATTCAGTTTCCCTATATTACTCTAGCATGTCCAAAGGTCAGTCAATGGTTTCCTCTCCAGTCCAGCTGGTGAATCTGGGAATTTTGAGGCAATGTTACAACTGTCTCATGTACACGGACAACCCTCTCCTCCTCCAAACAGGTTCAAATATATGTGAGAGATGCAACTATTTAGCCAAACTGGAGGCTGAGCTCTCTCATCTCAAAACTGGTGTAACCAGTCAGGAGGAGAAGGTAACCTCACACAACACAATTCCAGTATCACATAGTCCCACCACATCAGCGAACCAAACACATAAATACACAAAAACATACTCGGAGGCTCTAAATAAAAATCTACCTAAGCAACAGAGACCTCCAAAGCAGACATCCAAGCAAACGCTACCTCAAAACAAAACACACACAACACATAGCCCACAAAGTCAGTGTGCCAAGCAGCCACAGCCCTTAAGGCTGAATAACACACCTGACACTCTTGTAATAGGTGACTATTGTCAGACACACTGACGTCCCACTCATCAGGCTGAATAAAGAGGTGGTCACGGTGAGCTGCCTGTCGGGTGCTACGATCCGCCACATAACGCAAGCACTCAGGTCAAATAAGACTCGGTCATTATACATGCTGGTGTGAATGACCTGAGACGTACCTCCCTGGACTACATGAAAAGAGACAGAGGAGCTCTCTGATCATGTAGCCCAGGCTGGTATGACCCTGACCTTGAGCAGCATCTTACCCTCACCTAGAATGATGCACAGTACAAAGACAAAATGATCGATTTTAACAATTGGCTAAAATTTTGGTGTCATTCAAAGGGGATCCAGTGTCTGTCAGCCTGGGATGACACACTCGACAAGCCACGTTGCTTCACTAGGGACGGCTTGCACCTGTCACCACTGGGCTTTCGGATATTGGCAAAGGCTCTTGCCACCCCCATAGTGCCTTTTTTAGGCAAGGCTCAAAAATTCAAACCCACCCCCATAGACAGCACAAGGAACAAGAAACTAAGGGTAATGCTGCTGAACGCCAGAAGTCTTAACCTCAAGATGCACGCACTCGAAGCTCTCCTCAGTATGGAGAACATCGATATCTGTGCAGTGACAGAAACCTGGTTCAAGGCTCCAGAGAGCACCCCAGCACTACCAGGCTATACCTCATATCATGCTTTTCAGCCCCAAAACCCGGATCGAACCACAAAAGGAGGGGGAGTTTCCATATTTATCAAGGATATCCACACCTCCAGGTTAGTGGCATTGCACGAAGTATCGGAGATCATCCATGTGCAACTAACAGTGGGCAAGACTGCTTTTCAGTTTATAGCATCCTACAGACCACCCTCTCAAAGTCAGGAATGTCACTCGGCTTTCCTGAAAACATTGGAGAACATGAAGATCTCTCTGAACACCATTATATTGGGCGACTTCAACTACCCAAACATTGACTGGGAGCACTACTCAAGCCCCAGCACCTTAGCCCAAAGGTTCCTGGAAATTATAAACTCAAATGCTATGGAACAACTAGTCACCACTTCCACAAGAGGGGACAACATACTAGACCTGATCATTACCAACATGGGGACTCTATGCTCCACACTAGAAGTATATCCCTCATTGGTAAGATCAGACCATAAAGTAATTTCACTGGATGTCCACATCCCGACCCCATCCCCAGCCCAGAAAACCACAGTGAAAAACTTCTCAAAAGCGAACTTCTCACTTCTCAAAACCAAAGTGGAATCCTTCAAGGCCCCAGGGCCAGTGGAAACTACGGCCCAAACTGCAGAATCCTATATAAACGCATTCTATGGACATCTCCAGGAATGCATGGATCATGCTATCCCAAACAAAACCAAGACCCAATCA
Source organism: Protopterus annectens (assembly GCF_019279795.1). Lineage (NCBI taxonomy): Eukaryota > Metazoa > Chordata > Ceratodontiformes > Protopteridae > Protopterus > Protopterus annectens. Next base: position 1,492,239,705 of record NC_056745.1, on the reverse strand, counting down.
TCCAAATGCAGGCGTCCAGTCTGGTGGACCCCTGCCATAAATAAACTGTACAACAGAAGGAGGAAGCTACTACATGATAGAGCAAAATCCCTAATAGGGAAGGCATCTCTGATCAGTACTAGCAAAAAATGATGATCCCTCATAAAATCCTCCAAGGCCAGCTTCGAGAGAAAAATTGCACAGGACACCAAAGACAATCATAAGGCTTTTTTCAGTTATGTTAGGAACCTGGGATGCAACTCCCAGACTTGTTCTGAGTTGATTCTAAATGACAAAATATACACTGAACCCACAGACATCGTCAATATCCTGGCAGACAGGTTCAGTGCAAACTTCTCCCCCACCCCCCAAAAGAGCAAGTATCTATCCCAGCAGAGGGCTGCCTCCCAAACATCTCTGATGCTCAGGTGAAGGCTGCCCTCTCCAAAGTAAAAAACACTGCTTCCATGGGACCAGATGGCGTCCCAGGTTGCGTCCTACATGAACTCCAAGAGGAACTAATCCCTCAAATAAAACAGCTATACAATCTCAGCCTCACTACAGGATATGTGCCCACAGAATGGCGTACAGCAACAGTGGTCCTACTCCACAAAGGTGGAGCCTCTACGGACCCTGGAAACTATCGCCCCATAAGCCTGACTAGCTTAGTCTGCAAGGCTATGGAGAGGATCATCATGGAGCTCATAAATAAAGACATTGGGGACCTACAGACACTAGGATCCTACCCAGTTCGGCTTTGTCAAGGGCAGATCCTGCCTTTTGAACCTGGTTGACTTCTTCGAAACAGTCACCAAAGCCATAGATGAAGGGAAGGTAGTCCACACAGCCTATCTGGACCTTGCAAAGGCATTTGACACAATACCCCACTCGGGCATCATAGATAAGCTATCCAGCTTAAATATAAACCCGTGTGTCACAAGATGGGTCGGAAACTGGCTCAAAGACAGAACCCACAGAGTGAGAGTTGCTGGAGCCATGTCAGACTCGAAACCGGTCACAAGTGGCATCCCACAGGGTTTTGTCCTGGGACCACTCCTGTTCGGTATATACTTTTCCGAGGTACAGGCAAATGTGGGAGGACTATGGCTCACCAAGTTCGCAGACGACTGCAAACTGGGCGCCATAATCGACTCTCCAGGTGACAAACATCCTTCAAAAAGGTCTCACAGAGACAGATAACTGGTGCTAGCGCCATGGTTTAAAGCTAAATGCCAAAAAATGTATAGTCATACCCTTTGGCAAAAACAATGTGCCCACAAATTACCACATAGGTGGAAACCCATTAAGTACAAAGAAAGTTATTAGGGACCTGGGGACCCAAGTTGATGCAATCTCTCCTTTGAAAACCACATTGCCAAAGTGGTTAGAAAGACCTTCTACATAGCCCACCTCATCACGAAGGGTTTCACATCTAGATCAAGAGAGGTAATCGTGTCCCTTTATTCATCCCTCATCAGGCCCATCATAGAATACAATGCCCCTTTTGGGATGTACCTTACCCGACACCTGCAGCAATTAGAAAGACCCCAAAAGTATCTCACCAAGAGGATCAAGGGTCTCAAACAGATGCCATATGCTGATCAGTTAAAAAAACTCCAGCTCTACTCAGTTGCATACCACCTACTTTGAGGCGATCTATGCCTGACATACAAAGCTATGTCAAATCCAGAATTAATGGACATGCTCCACCTCAGTAAATCTAAATCCCTTAGAGCCACACGCTCGAGGGACTTGAACCTCAGCACAGAAATAAATAGAACTTGCTGGTGGGACAGGTTCATAACCCAGAGGCTCCCTTCGCTCTGGAATAGAATTCCAGTTCATGTGAGGCAGAGCACCTCACTGAATCTCTTCAAGAAGAATCTCGATAGGTGGATGGGGGATCGTAGGTTTGTCCCAGGGATTACTCCCGTGTCACTATTAGACAGAGGCACAGTAAACTAAACCTTAAAAAGGGCACAGTATACTCAAATCAAGGGTGGCGTAAGCCATACCAGAATCGGGCTAGGCTTATAATTGCCCCAGGGCAGATAACCTAGTATGAACCTATGATACTAACACATATCCCCAAAATACAGGTGCACCTTCTTTGGTCCTTGCTTGCAATTGCAAGGAAAATTACATCAAATTGGAAGTGTAAAAAAACCCTGTCATTTACAGACTTTTTACTATTAGCTAAACTTGTATGTAACAGGGAGTTGCAAACTATTTAAGAAAGAACTACTAAGATAACACATAAGAAATTAACTTGGTTAAAGCTTGAAACATTACTAGATAAAATGGAATCACAACAATGACATTATATCCGTTATGGACATTGTAAATAGTTATTGTTCCATATTATGATGTTTTTAAGACGTATATTGTGTATATTTATATATCATATTTCTTGTATTATTTTATTTCATGAAAACCAATAAAAACTGTTTAAGAGAGAGGCTGCTGTCAACCTGTTCCCAGATAACTTATAATGCCATTTGTGTTCACTGGACTACCATCAATGTGGTAATTCATGAGAACTGGGTTTTTCCCAAAGGGAATGACGACATTTTTTGGCATTGAGCTTAAGGCCATGGTTCTGACACCAGTCAAATTCTCAGTGAGGCCATTCTCTAGGATGTCAACATCACTTGGGGAGTTAATAATCACTCCCAACTTGCAATCATCTATGAACTTTGCAGCCAAAGTCCCTTTGTGTTGGCCTGGACTTCAGAGAAGTGGATACCAAACAGGAGAGGACCCAGTACTGAACCCTGTGTGACTCCACTCGTGACGAGTCAGCTACTTTCACACTGTGGGTTCCATCTGTGAGCTAGTTTGCAACCCACCTAGGGATATAGGGATAGATGCCTAGCTTAGTGAGTTTTTCTATGATTCTTGAGTGGGGAATGGTATCAAAAGTCTTGGCCAGATAAAGGTAGGCTGTATGAACCACCTTGCCTTCATCCACAGCTCTGGTGACTGACTCGAAGTCAACCAAGTTGAGCAGGCATGATCTACCCTTCACAAAACCAAACTGTGTGGGATCCAGAGTTTTGAGATTCCCTATATCCTTGTTTATTACGGTCCATGATGATCCGTTCCACAGCTTTGCATATCAGACTTGTTAGGCTAATGGGGCAATAGTTCCCAGGGTCTGTAATCACTCCTCCTTTGTGGAGTGGGTTGACTGTAGCAGTTGCACCATTCGGCAGGAGGTGAGGCTGTGATTGAACAGGACACACAGGTGAGGTGCCAGTTCACTCTATAGTTCATGTAGAACACAACCAGGGATATTGTCAGGTCCCATAGAAGCTGTATTCTTGGCCTTGGACAGTGCTGTTTTAACCTGGGCAGCAGTAATACTGTGTGCCTGGCAATCTACTGGTATTGTGATTGGTCCTTTGGGGGGGGGGGGTAAAGTTGGCACTGAATCGGTCAGCCAGTATACTGGCAATATCTGTTGGCTTGGTATAGGAGGTACCATTGTTCAGTAGCTCAGAGCAAATCTGGGTATTGCCATGGAGATTCTTTACATAACTATAGAAAGCCTTGTGGTTGTCTTTATTATCTACTGCAGTTCTGTTTTCATACCGAGCTTTAGAGGATTTGATGAGGGATCTCGACTTTTGTTGAGGCAGATAAGGGAGTTTTTCCAGTCTTGGGAATCGCCTTATTTTGCATAAGTTTCCTCCTTCTGTTGTAGAGAGTTTGTTTATGGCTGGGGACCATGAGATTGGCTTCCTTTTTGGAGTGTGTCTTGGTTCTATTGGGTATGGCGAGATCCATGTATTTGTGTACGTGTTCGTACAGTGCATTGGTGTACGATTCTGCAGTCACGCAACTATCCTCCATTTGCATGGGTGCCTTGAAGTTAGCCACCTCTTTTTAGAATCCCAAAGTTAGCTTTGGAGAAGTTTTTTATGGTGGTCATCTTTGCAGGGGTGAGGGGGTGGGAGGGATGTGGATTTCCAAGGTGATTAGTTTGTGGTGGGATCTAACCAGGGAGGAGCTGACTACTGGTGTAAAGCAACGATCACCCATGTTAGTAATGACCAGGTCAAGGATGTTGCTACCTCTAGTGGGGGTAAGAACGAGCTGGTCCAGGGCACTGGAATTAATAAACTCCAGGAAACATTGGGCAAGTGTATTGATACATGAGGAGTTTACCCAGTTAATGGAGGGGTATTTGAAGTTGTCTAGTAAAAGAGTGTTAGGTTGAACCCTAATATTCTCCAGGGTGCTTAGGAACATGGAGTGCGAGTCTTGGGACATGGTTGGGCTATGACCTTAATCGCTGTCTTACGCAATGTTAGCTGCACCTGAAGTATCTCTGATGTGTTATGTTGGGCTACCGGTCTGGAGGTGTGTGCATCCTTTATGAATATGGTAACACCACCACCTTTGGAGCTTTGGTCCAGGTTCTGGGGCCAAAATGTGTGGAATGAGTTATAACCTGGTAATGCAGGGGTGCTTTCTGCTGCCTTGAACCAGGTCTCTGTTACAGCACAAATGTCAATGTTCTCCATTTTAAGGCGTGCTTTGAGCGAGTGCATTTGAATTTTAGACTTCTAGCACTGAGCAGCATGACCCTCGGATTGCATTTGTTTGTAGCTGTTACAGTGGTAATTTGGTCTTAGGAACACTGCCTAAAAAAGGCACTATAGGGGTGTGGCAGGAGCCTTGGCCAGTATCCAAAAGCTCAGGGGTGACAGATGCAGGCCATCTCTGGCAAAGCATCGAGGTCTGTCAGTCACGTCATTGCAGGTAGACGCATACAGGTTCCCCTTAGAATGACACCACAAACTTACCCAATTGTTGAAATCAATCATTTGCTGCTTGTACTGTGGTATAATTCTGGGTGATGGTAGGATATTGCTCAGGGCTAGGGTCATACCTGCCTGGGCTACATAATCCGAGAGCTCCTCCATGTCTCATTTCATGTAGTCCAGGGAGGTACGTCTCAGGTCATTCACACCAACATGTACAATGACAGAGTCATATTTGTACCAGTCATTGAGGGACCTGCAATACCAGGCTACAACTCTTACCACACTTTTCGGCCACAAAACCAAGACCAAAACATTAAACGTGGAGGAGTGTCCATATTCACCAAGGATACTGACACCTCCAGGCTAGTTGCCCAACACAATGCATCTGAAATTCTACAAGTGCAACTAACACTAGGTAAGACTACAATCCAAACTGTAGCTTGCTACAGATCCCCCACCATGCCCGAAGATTCTAACTACACCTTTCTAAACATACTGGAAAATATTAAGATACAACCAAACACCCTAATACTGGGTGATTTCAACTACCCTGCCATTAACTGGTAAAACTACTCGGGTACCAACACCTTTTCCCAACGGTTCTTGGAATTCATAAATTCCAATGCCCTGGATCAACTAATCCATTGTCCCACCACGGGCTCCAATATCCTAGACCTGGTCATTACCAAGATGGGAGATAGATGCTCCACACCAGTGGTCAACCCCCTCATTGGTCAGGTCTGACCATAAGCAAATCACCCTTGACATCCACATCCCACCCCCACTCCCCAGTAAGGAAACCTCCGTAAAAACTTCTCCAAAGCCAACTTCATGCTACTGACATCAAAAGTGACAAACTTCATAACACCCATGCAGACGGGATCTGAAAGTTCGACTGCCGAATCATACATTAAGGCACTGTATGAGCACATCCACTCGTGCATGAATCGTGCCATCCCAAATAGAACCAAGATGCTCTCTGCCAAAAAAAGGAAACCGATCTGGTGGTCCCCTGCTATAAACAAAGTATACAACAGAAGGAAAAAACTGTTGCAGAAGAGAGGAAAATCCCAGGATGCAAAAATCTCCCTCACCAGCTTCAGTAAAAAGCTGAGATCCCTCATAAAATCCTCAAAAGCTAGTTACAAAAATAAAATTGCCAAAGATTCCAAAGACAACCACAAGGCATTCTATAGCTATTTCAATAACCTAAATGGCAATGCTCAGTTCTGCTCTGAGCTTCAGCAGAATGGCATTAAATATACTGATCCCAAGGATATTGCCAACATCCTGGCAGATCGGTTTAGTGCCAACTTCACCCCGCTCTCACCCCCTAAAGGGCCCATCTCAATCCCCAAAAAATTGCCAAATTCCGGTAATCACAGTCAAACAGATAGAAACCGCACTCTCCAAAGCTAAGAATACAGCATCCATGGAACCAGATGACATCCCGGGCCTTGTACTACATGAACTACAAAATGAACTGGCACCTCGCCTAAGTGTCATGTTTAACCATAGCCTCACCTCAGACTTCGTGCCCACTGAGTGGCGCACAGCTACAGTTATCCCACTCCACAAGGGGGGATCCACCTTGGATCTCAGGAACTACTGTCCCATCTGTCTGACGAGCCTGATCTGCAAGGGCATGGAACGCTTTATCATAGAACTTATAAACAAAGACATTGGCAACCTTCAAACACTGGACCCCACCCAGTTTGGGTTTGTGAAGGGCCGATCTTGTCTCCTGAACCTGACTGACTTCTTCAAATTAGTCTCCAGAACTGTGGATGAGGGTAAGGTGATCCACAAAGGCTATCTGGACCTCGCCAAGGCCTTCGACACCACCCCCCACTCTGGAATCCTATATAAACCTACTAAGCTGGTCATAAATCCCGCATCACTCGATGGATTACCAACTGGCTTACTGACAGAACCCAGACTGTAAAAGTGGCAGACTCCAAATCCAGCTCCAGACAAGTGACAAGTGGAGTATCTCAGGGTTCAGTCCTCGGACTACTCTTGTTTGGCATCTACTTCTCTGAGGTACAGGCCAACACTAAGGGACTCTGGCTAACAAAGTTCGCAGATGACTGTAAACTGGGAGCCATTATCGAATCCCCAAATGATGTGGATATTCTACAGAAGGGCCTTACAGAAACAGATGCCTGGTGCCAGAGCCATGGGCTCAAGCTTAATGCCAAGAAATGCATAGTTATCCCCTTTGGAAAAAAACATGTAAAGTACAGTTTTGTACCTACCATAAATGTAGATGTCCGAGAGGAATGCATCTGCAGTCTTTACAAATGGGTTGTCCTGTCGTCAGGCAGCCCTTCGGTCGGCCGGATTCCAAAGTCTGGGTCTGGCTTCGGCTGGTGTCGCCCTTCACCCGACGTCATTGCGGCAGTTATTCAGGTATAAAGGCATCAGCCGACGCCATTTTCCTCAGTGTTTCTTGCCCCAGATGCCAGGTGCCCTCTTGGATGGCTAAATTTGGAAAAATGCCAAAGATTCAAAATAGTAGAGAGCAAACACACAAAATAAGCATGTATATACATATATACAAACAAATACACCATAATAGATCCCCCCCAAGCTAGCTGAAGATTGGCAAATACCCTAGGAGTACCTCAGAGGGGAAGGAGGGTGGGTAATCCTGACTGCAGATGCATTCCTCTCGGACATCTACATTTATGGTAGGTACAAAACTGTACTATGTCCTTCAAGGATGCATCTGCAGTCTTTACAAATGGGTAGAATACCATAGCTAAACTAGGGGAGGAGGAAATGAGAATAGATTATGGTGTAGTTAGGATCCCTTGCAAAACAGCAGTGGCAAAACCAGCACGGGATCTAGAGTATAGAGGTAAGTTATAATGCTTGGCAAATGTATGCACGGAGGTCCAAGTAGCAGCCTCTATAATGTCCTTGGTAGCCACTCCTCGTAAGAAAGCTGTGGTAGTGGCTGTAGCCCTTGTGGAGTGAGGCCTGATGTTCTCTGGAGTTTTCTTTCCATGGTAGGAGTAACAAAATCTAATGCAATTTCCTATCCATTTGGAGATTGTCTATTTAGAAATTGGTTTTCCTTCCTTTCCTGTTGCATATGCTACCAGAAGCTGGTCAGTTTTTCTATTGTTTTTTGTCCTGTCCAGGTAGTAGCGTAATTGTCTGTGTACATCCAAGGTATGTAAGAGCCTTTCTCCCCTGTTCTGTGGGTTGGGGAAGAATGTAGGAAGGTGGATAGCCTGATTTAAAGAGACTCTGGATACCACCTTAGGCATAAATGTAGGATTTGTTCTCATGGACACTCTATCTTGATGGAAGATCAGGAAGGGTTGCACTGCCATTAATGCCTGTAATTCAGAGACCCTTCTTGCTGAAGTTATTGCCAGTAGGAAAGCAGTCTTCCAGGATAAGTATTGTAATTCTGCTGTTGCTGCTGGTTCGAAAGGAGGAAGAGTCAGTTTTTCTAGCACAAAGTTAAAGTCCCATGCTGGCAATGGAGGTTTCCTGGGAGGTTTTACATTTTTAATTCCTCTCAGAAACTGTCTGAGCAGAGGATGCGAGAAGACAGGAGGATCCAAGCTGTATTCTGCTGAAATAGCTGATGCATGTATCTTGATGGAAGAATAGGACAGGCCTGTATGGAAGAGCTCCGCCAAGTACTCCAGGATGTTGGCTATGTTCACCAGTGTCACATCTTGCCCCTTTGCAGTACTCCAGATGAAATATCTTTTCCATTTTGCTGCATAATTCTTTCTTGTTGAAGGTCTACGAGCCTCCAGGATTATGTCTTTAACCCTTTGGGATAAATTTGGGTTAATTGCTGTTATGTAATGTTCCAGGCAGTTAGCTGCAGAGTTTTTAGGTTTGGATGCAGGATGTTGTAGTTGTTCTGTGTTAGCAGTAATGGGATCAGGGGCAGTGCCCATATTTGTTCCCGGGACATGCGCCTCAGCAGTGGATACCAATGTTGTCTTGGCCAGTCTGGGGCTATCAGAATGATCCTCGGACGTTCCTCTTTGATCTTCAGAAGCACCTTGTGCATCAAAGGAAGTGGTGGGACTGCGTATGCTGTCAGGCTTTTCCAACTGAAAGATAGGGCGTCCACCTTCCAAGCAAGTGGGTGGTAAGTCCTTGTGCAGAATTTCTTCAACTGGTGATTGAATGGGGATGCAAACAAGTCTATTTGTGGTAATCCCCATTTTCTTGTGATGGTTTTGAAGATGTCCGGATGCAGCATCCATTGGTGGGCATCTGTTGTAGTTCTGCTTAATATGTCTGCTAGAATGTTTTCCTTCCCTGGTACATAAATTGCCTGTAACTGAATGTTGTAGCTCAGAGCCACATCCCATAGGTCCAGTGCCAGCCGGCATAGAGGGTATGAGTGTGTGCCTCCCTGTTTGTTGATGTACCACATAACTGTGGTGTTGTCTGTCCTTATCAACTGGCCTTCTTGGAGAAAGGTCTGAATGCCTGGATTGCCAATTTTACTGCCATCATTTCTTTTAGATTTATATGCAGATGCAGCTGGTCTTGAGTCCATAGGCCTTGAATGCACTTGCCCAGCATGTGTGCCCCCCAACCGAGGTCTGAGGCATCTGTCGTGATGGTTTGTCTTGGTTGCCTTTTGCAGAAGGGCAATCCTGTGTTTGATTGGCAGGCCTAAGCCCACCATAGGAATTCTTGCTTCAGGCATGGGATCACTGGAATTTTGGTATCTAGGCTGTGCTTGTGCTGGGACCACAAATTCTTTAGGTACCACTGTAGCTTTCTCATATGCAGCCTGGTATGAGGGACCAGTATTATGCAGGATGCCATGAAGCCTAGAGCTTGTAGCACTTTTCTTGTAGTTAGATGGTTCTGCTTTGTTAATGCCAAGAAGTAGAGAGGAAGTTGCTCTTTCTTTTCTGCAGTTAGAAATGCCATTTGTTTTGATGTGTCCAGTTCTGCACCCAGAAAGGTTATACTTTGGGATGGAATCAGCCTTGACTTTTTTGTATTGACTGTATATCCCAGGGCTTGCAGCAGGTAGATGACTCTTTGTAAGTCTTCTGTTAGCTTGTTTTTGTTGTCCGCTTGTATCAGGCAGTCGTCCAGGTAGGGATAGATTTGAATCCACTGAAGTCTGCAATGAGCGATTACTGATGCCAGGCATTTCGTGAACACTCTGGACACAGTAGATAAGCCAAAGGGCAATGCTGAGAATTGATAATGCTCTGATCCTGCAAGAAATCTGAGGTATCTTCTGCAAATTGGTCTTATGGGGACGTGCAGGTATGCCTCCTTGAGATCTAGAGTTACCAGCCAAGACTCCTTGCCCAGCATGGGAAGAAGCTGCTGTAGGGTCAGCATTTTGAATTTTGGAACAATGAGGAATGTGTTTAAAGTGGACAGATCTAGAATAGGCCTCCATTTGTTTTCTTTTCTTGGTACCAGGAAGAGTCTGGAGTAAAATCCCTTTCCTTGCTCCATAGATGGTACCTTTTCCACAGCTCTCATTCTTAATAATTGAGATATTTGTTTTAGAGCTTCTGTCCTTTGAGTAGGTGGCAGGTTTGGCATTCCTCTCTTCCCTGGTAGAGTATGGAAATGGAACCTGTAACCTTGGTCTATAGTTTGCAAAATCCATTTTTCTCTTGTAATGCAGTGCCAGTTTCTTGAAAATAAGGTTAGCTTTCCGCCTAAGGGTGCTTCTAGTTGTTCCCTGGTAGGCGGTGCCACCGCCAAGTCACTGTGCTTGAGTTGTTGTAGTGGTGGTGGCTGTATCCGTGCCTCGTTGGTTGTTACCCTGCCACTGGCGACCCCTGTAGGCACCCCTGGATTGGTTTCTGCCTCTAGAGCGCCTATTCCTGCCTCTTTGTGCCTTAGAGGAGTCGGGAAAGGACCAATTCTTGGAGGGCCAGTTCCTGCTAAACCTTGGAGGTTGAACTTGTAAGAAATCTTTCACTGTTTGCACAGATTTTGCTTTCTCTTCCATCTTTTTTAGCACCTGCTGTGCAGGGGAACCAAATAAATTGACCTTGTCCATAGGTGCATCCAAAAGCTTAGATTTGACATGGTCTGGTAATGCCTGTTCTTTCAACCATGCATGCCTCCTGATAACTGTGCCAGTCATGGCTGATCTAAAGGAAGCCTCCAGTGCATCATAGCCACATTTTAAGGAATGGTTACTAACCTGCTGTATGTTATGTACCATTTCTTGAACATACTTTTATCTAAAGATTCTTCAGAGGACAGCTTTTTAGTTAACTGGTCAAGCATAAACTCTTGATATTGAATCATATGAAATTGGCAGTTCAAAGCTCTAGCTGACAAAGTAGCAGAGGTGTAAACTTTTACCCCATCTCTAAGGACCTGGATTCCCTTTCAGAGGGGAGGGGGTTTTTAGAAGAAGTAGCTGCTGCAGCTTTAGGACCCTGGGAGATAGTCTCTGGATCTGCAAAAGGAGCCTTATATAAATGGTGATGAGTGTCCGGGACCCTGTAGTACCTATCGGGCTTAGCAGGGGCTGGAGGTAAAGAATCAGGAGCAGTGCAAGCATCATTAAATGCATCATCAACCACAGTAAGAACTGGAGGTATAGCTAAGGGCCTATGCTGTGGCAAATGTAGAAAGGTCCTAAGCCTTTTTCTAGAGTCTGAGAAATCTTGGCCCTGCCACTGAAATTGTTCCCTCATAGCATGCAAGGTTTCCCCAAAGGAAAATTCCTCAGGAGGAGAGGCTGAAGGGATGGACTCCTCAGCATCAGAGTCTTCGTAAGGAGAATAAGAAGCCTCAGGAGGGTCTGTATGTTCTGAGTCATCAGAGGAATCATCTATGGATACTGGCTTAGGGGGCTCTGCTCTAGGCCTCTTTTCTGGAGGAGGGAGAGAGGCCCTGTCTGGATGAGGCTGGGCTCACAATTAAAGAGATGAGATCCTCAGCCAAAGAAAGCATATGGGAGCTGGTGCTGGGCCTGTGAGAGGGGGGCTTGGCAGGCACAGGTTTTGATGCTTTGGCTGCTTTAGCCCTGGCAAAGGCCTTAATAGACATAGCTGGAGGAGGCCTAGCAGCTCCACGTGCAGGGGTTGAAATATCCAGGGGAATGGTGTCTGATAAATCCTGTGAAACCGCAACAGAAGGTTGGATTTCAGAAGCCGTTTCTACCAGGTTAGAAGAGGCCTCGGTAGAAGGCATGTTATCGGCTGAAGAAAGAACCGCTTGCTTGGTTTCGGCCGAAACCGAGACACTCGTGGTTTGCTTAAACCGTGGACCGCGAGTGTCAGTCCTTTTCTTTGCGTTTTTTGGTTATTTGCGTAGTCGGAGGATCCGACGGCATAATGTAGGCAAAATCGGAGCCGGAAATCTGTTCAGCAAAGTCCGAACAACGTCTAAGCGTCCGCCGGTTAAAAGAAGCACAGGCTAGACAAGCTGCTACGTCGTGGTCTGGGCCTAAACAATGTATGCAATAGGAGTGGAAATCTTTATGAGGTATTTGTTTCCCACAAGATAAACAGTTATTAACTTTCTCTGACATTGGCTGAGGCAAGAAAGAGTCCCCAACGGGGTACTTAGCTTTATAGAAGTCTTCGAAGTAGTATTCGATAGTAGTAATCTCTGGATCTGACTGACCGGCACTTGCGAACAGCTTCTGCTTCGGGCGCCACGCGGCAAGAAAGACTGAGGAAAATGGCGTCGGCTGATGCCTTTATACCCGAATAACTGCCACAATGACGTCGGGTGAAGTGCGACACCAGCCGAAGCCAGACCCAGACTTTGGAATCCGGCCGACCGAAGGGCTGCCTGACGACAGGACAACCCATTTGTAAAGACTGCAGATGCATCCTTGAAGGACATCCATGAATTACCACATAGGTGGCAGTACACTAAACATCGAAAGTGTGATGACAGACCTGGGGACACAGGTAGACAGTGGTCTCACCTTCGATAACCACATCGCCACAACAGTCAGGAAATGTGGCACACCATCACCAAGGGCTTTTCATCCAGAAAAAAGGAGGTCGTTGTCCCACTGTACTCATCCCTCATTAGACCCATTATACAGTATAACGCCCCGTTTGGTATGTACCTCACATGACATCTGCAACAGCTGGAAAGGCCACAGAAACACCTCACTAAAAGAATCACAGGCCTAAAGCAGATGCCATATGCTGGCCGTCTAAAAAAAACTCCAGCTATACTCTGTGGCATATAGTCTACTCAGAGGCGATCTCCGCTTAACATACAAGGCCATGTCAAATCCTGAGCTGTTGGACATGCTCCACTTAAAGAAATCCCAATCCCTCAGAGCCACACGCTCCAGGGATCTAAACCTTGTCATCACAATGAACAAAACATGCTGGAGGGATAGGTTCTTGACCCAGAGACTCCCCATACTCTAGAATAGACTGCCCATACATGTCAAGCTGAGCGCCTCCTTGGCCCTCTTCAAAAGGAACCTTGATGATTGGATGGAAGATAGGAAATTCACCCCAGGGATCATGTCAGTCACCCTGCTAGACAGAGGTCCAGGGAAGTAAATACTGTGGGAAGAAATATCCAGGGAATTGTTATGGCTAGGCCTGTATAAGCCCTAGGGCCGACAGCCTAGTACCGACCTATGACCCTTTCCTTTCTCTTTTCCACTAGCTATTTAAAAATGATCTGCATTTGCATTTTTACTGTTATGTTCCTCCATCTGCTTCAGCTCTTCAGTAACATCATGTATGTGGCTTTACTCCTCAGAGAGAGGAAGACAAGGTTGTGGCACAGCAAATACTAAACAACTGCACCTTGCAAGTCTTGCTCAGATGAATTAACAAAAAATATAAGAGGTCAACTGGTAGTGAAAGCAAGGCTGACAAATCAGCTTTAGATCGAAGCCTGAATCCTCAGGAAAGTTATTCAAGGGTTGCACAAAAACAGAAAACTGATAATTTTCTCTAGCTAAGGAGAAAAAGGTGCTTCTTTACTGCATTACTTCCAACAAAGCAGCCACAAAGCATATTGTCATCAAAAGATCATAGGTGAGGGTGGGGCTTAACAGCTAAAATGAGAGACATGTTATAACATAGCAAAAAGAAAAAAAAAACAGGCAAATGAGGTCGCGTCTCAGAACAAGTGAAATAATACCTGCTGCACAGATGTGTACTCTGGTGGTAGGGTAGGAAACAGGTCACGAATCAAAAGCAGAAGGTAAGAGACAGGATTAAATAACAGAGCTAAAAGACAAATATCCTCATAGCTACACAAAGCCTTATGCATTAGTATTTAAAATGCATCTATTTTTACTTACCTGGTGTCTGTTGCAGTCAGAAAAAAAAAAAGTGCATTTTCGGATGATACCTTAATCACACCTACAAGAATGTTCCATACCCATCTAAGTTATATACATAGTTTTTGCTTTTTTGTTAATGATGGATTGATTAATGAAATCTTGGAAAGTGAGAGGATGCCTGAGGAATGGAGAAAAAGTGTTTTGGTACCGATTTTTAAGAATAAGGGTGGTGTGCAGAGCTGTAGTAACTACAGAGGGATTAAATTGATCAGTCCCAGCATGAAGTTGTGGGAAAGAGTAGTGGAAGCAAGGTTAAGAAGGGACGTGATGATTAGTGAACAGCAGTATGGTTTCATGCTGGGAAAGAGCACTACAGATGCGATGTTTGCTCTGAGAGTGTTGATGGAAAAGTACAGAGAATGTCAGAAGGAGTTGCATTGTGTTTTTGTAGACTTGGAGAAAGCATATGACAGGGTGCCTAGAGAGGAGTTGTGGTATTGTATGAGAAAATCAGGAGTGTCAGAGAAGTATGTAAGAGGGTAGTGTGTCAGCGGTGAGGTCTGCAGTGGGAGTGACGGATGCATTTAAGGTGGAGGTGGGGTTACATCAAGGATCAGCTCTGAGCCCTTTCTTATTTGCAATGGTGATGGACAGGTTGACAGACGAGGTCAGACAGGAATCCCCATGGACTATGATGTTTGCAGATGACATTGTGAAATGTAGTGAGAGTAGGGAACAGGTGGAGGAGACCCTGGAGAGATGGAGATATGGTCTAGAGAGAAGAGGAATGAAGGTCAGCAGGAATAAGACAGAATATATGTGTGTGAATGAGAGGGAGGATAGAGGAATGGTGAGGATGCAAGGAGTAGAGGTGGCAAAGGTGGATGAGTTTAATTACTTGGGGTCAATAGTTCAGAGTAACGGTGAGTGTGGAATAGAGGTGAAGAAGAGAGCACAGGTGGGATGGAGTGGGTGGAGAAGAGTGTCAGGAGTGATTTGTGACAGATGAGTACCTGTAAGAGTGAAAGGGAAGGTCTACAAGAGGGTAGTGAGACCAGCTATGTTATATGGGTTGGAGACAGTGGCATTGAGCTGGATGTGGCAGAATTAAAGATGTTAAGATTTGCACTGGGTGTGACGAGGGTGGATAGGATTAGGAATAAGTATATTAGAGGGTCAGCCCAGGTTGAAAGGTTTGGAGACAAAGCCAGAGAGGCACGATTACGTTGGTTTGGACATGTGCTGAGGAGGGATGCTGAGTATATTGGGAAAAAAGATGCCAAGGATGAAGCTACCAGGAAAAGAGGAAGGCCTAAGTTAAGGTTTATGGATGTGGTGAGAGAGGACATGCAGGTGGTTGGTGTGACAGAGCAAGATGCAGAGGACAGGAAGAAATGGAAACAGGTGATCTGCTGTGGTGACCCCTAATGGGAACAGCCGAAAAAAAATGATGATGGATTGACTTGTTAAATGCATCAGCATATCAAGTACCAGTACCTAAAGAATTGTGTCTTTTAAAG
>NC_056745.1:1491979178-1492219178 GCF_019279795.1 Protopterus annectens | reverse complement strand
ATGTATGTGTGTGTGTATATACACACACACACACACACATATATATATATATATATATATATATATATATATATATATATATATATTGTAGAAGTACTAGACTGTAGTTTTTCATTACAACACAAGGTGGAGCTGTTTCAGGAATATAAAAGAATCTCGAAAGTGAAAGAGGTCTGCTATACTAGCGAAAGAAGGGAAGACCGAAGGGAAAAAGGGCCTTGCAGCATGACTGGATTTTCTTTTCTAGTGCTTTGGGATAGGGAAATGAAGTAGCAGATTTGTGTCTGTCTTTTGCTGAAATCCTGGATGATGGCATTTTGTGGAATCAGGAGGGAAGTCTGAAATCAGTAGTTTCACTCCTGCATATGATTCAGCAAGAAAATGAGTTCCTTTGGGCCTAGTACAGAGAAGCCATAGATGATTACCAGAATTCTGGCAGGTGATTTTTCTACTTTTCTCATCAGAGGAACCACGGTACCTGGTCACTAGGATATTCTCAACTGAGTGGTGAGAGGCTCTGACCGTCATTTTATATTTTTATAAGATTGTGGATCCCCCCCCCCCAAAATGCTTTGTGGATTACAAATAACTGGGATCCATATGAGCTCCAACTTGGGCCCCATCACGCCGGCCGCAAGACAGGGTATAATAGAGTGTTTCACAGTTGGTCTGTTTACAATTGATCCAGGGGGTTGAGGGTGTTAAGTACTGCTCAATGACATTGCATTCTCTCATATTTGTATTGTTGTATTATGACACTTTTATTGCTGAATGACATTGCATTTTCTCATACCTGTATTGTTGTATTATGACACTTTTATTGCTGAATGACATTGCATTTTCTCATACCTGTATTGTTGCATTATGACACTTTTATTGCTGAATGACATTGCATTTTTTCCTGTGTTTGTATTGCTGCATTATAAAGCTTTACTGCTCATGGATATTGCCTTCATGTGCATGTTTGAATGTCAAGACCTTTTTCTGTTGAGTTCTGGGGAAAAGGGTGAATGTATGGCACACTCCATGCATATCTCACCTTGCCTTATTGCTCACTGGTGCACTGTTGAAATAATTTGTTTGTGGTTGTGTTATTGCCTTTTAAACTGTGTCACCTAGAATAAAATGTCAATCTTGCCACCTTGGTGTGTTGGGCCTATAGGGGTGTCACCAGAGTCAGGTAGGAAGGAACCCGTATCTACTTCACCTACACCTGCAGGTGCGCTACATTGTGTGTGTGTGTGTTTGTGTGTGTATGTATATATATATATATATATATATATATATATATATATGTGTGTATGTATATATATATATATATATATATATATATATATACACACACACATATATATATATATATATATATATATATATATATGTACACAAGTGCATCTCTGTGTGCATATATATATATATATATATATATATATATATATATATATATATATATATATATATATAGATATAGGTTTGTGATAGAATGCCTAGTGTTTAACATTATCAAACTGGGCTGTCAGGCTAACAGATGTCTGTTGGTTGAAGAAGCAAAAATGCCTCTCTGTGACACCCCCATCTGACTGCTACATGTATGCAAGCCTCACTGGTATCTATTTAGTGGGGTTCAGAGGCCTTGCTTAACTTATTTGCAGTGCACCTTTCCTGTTTTGGCAAAACGGTAGACCTCAGGAACATATCTGACTGCAAGGCCTGGTTCCAGGCCTGCATGGCTAACCCAGGAGGGTAGTAAGCATGTGTATGCTCCCCTTCTCCCATTTTGGTACCACGTAGCTCTGATATTGTCTTTATGGCTGTTCAAGGCCCTAAGAATTCAGGCAGCTTTAAGTGGAGCCTTAATGTCCTTAAGGAGTGGAGATGATCATCATCACCTCCTTAAAGTTGTACTTCTCATTCCCTGGGATTCTGCTTGCCCTGCACTTTGAGGTCCAAGGTGTAGGATCCCCAAACTATATCTAATGCATCTATGGTCAGAGTATGAGTGGTTGTGGGTTGCCTGAATAGCAGAGCCTCGTCTCTTCTTATTTGTTGCACCCAGCATTTTAATTTGGTCTTAACAGATGGCAACACTGGGAATATAACTTCATACGGTTGCTTTTGCTGGTCCCATGTGCTCCTAAGGAAACACTGTATTTTTCCCAGGTGCAACCATAAATGTGGTGGATGTCATGTAGGCAAGGAGAGGGAAAACCTGCCTGGCCATTCGTTTTTTCCCCGTAGCCTGGAAAAGGAGAATCTGTAACTGCACGTTTTTCACGGATGAATCTTTAGCAGATCCTTTTGTTCACCTTAGGGGAGGGGGTGAGGGGGTCAGCATCTATTGTACCTATAGGAGCAGCATATTTTCTATGGTGGGACTTCACAGCTTTTCTTGGTCCACTAGTAATAATGTCGGTGTCTGATCTCTTTCTGAAGCCTCTTCATGAGCTGGAGCCGATAACTTATTGCAATAAGGGACTTGAACCTCAACACAGACATTAATAGGACATGCTGGAGAGACAGATTTGTGACCCAGAGGCTCCCAGCACTCTGGAATAGAATCCCAGTCCATATCAGGCAGAGCCCCTCACTGACTCTCTTCAAGAGAAATCTTGACGAGTGGATGGGAGATCATAGGTTCACCCCGGGGATCACTTCTGTGTCACTACTAGACAGAGGCACAGTAAACTAACCTAAAAAGGGCACAGTTAAACCCATTTTAAGGGGTGGCGAAAGCCAAACACACTCTGGCTAGGCTGATAAATGGCCTAGGGCATATAGCCTAGTATCAACCTATGAACCTATAATAACTTGCTCTGCTCCATTACCTCCTCCCCAACCAGCAGCAATGGCCTCCGATACCAGTGGTCACAATGGACTACAGTCCCATTATGTCCTGTCAGGCATTACAAGCAGAAGGGATATTGTTGTAGGAGAATAAGCTGAGCAACAGGAGTTCAGCTGAAGTGCAGCAGGGGGTGGGGGGGGAGGGAGATTTCAGCCTGTAGGGGTTATGTCCCGAATCTGAGTACCTAATAGTCATTTAACTTCTGTCACATACAGAGACCCACTCTTCAAAGTGCATGATCAGAATAAGCTTTTAAGCCAAGCCACTCTGCTAGAAGACCTAAAATCCTACAAAAGGGCCTCACTGAGACAGATGCCTGCTGTTAAAGCCATGGCCTCAAGCTCAATGCCAAAAAGTGCATTATCATCCCTTTTGGTAAAAACTCTGTACCCATGAACTACCACATAGGCGGTAGTCTACTTAACACCAAAAGTGTGATAAGAGACCTTGGGACACAGGGGGACAGTAGTCTCTCCTTTGATAATCACATTGCCACAGCAGTCAGGAAATCCTTCTATGTGGCACACATCACAAAAGGTTTCTCATCCAGGAAAAAAAGAGGTCATTGTTCCCCTCTGCTCATCACTCATTAGACCCAATTATGTACCTCACAAGAAATCAACAACTGGAAAGGCCACAGAAATACCTCACAAAAAGAGGATTACTGACCTCAAACAGATGCCCTATGCAGACCATCTCAAAAAACTCCATCTTTACTCTGTCGCATATCGCCTACTCAGAGGCAATCTCTGCCTAACAAACAAAGCTATGTCAAATCAAGAGCTGCTGGACATACTCCACTTAAAGAAATCCCAATCCCTCTGAGCTATACGCTCTAGGGACCTAAACCTTGTCACCACAATAAACAGAACATGCTGGAGGGATAGATTCCTGTCCCAGAGACTTCCCATACTCTTGAACAAACTACCTATCCATATCAAACAAAGCTCCTCATTAGCACTCTTCAAGAAAAATCTTGATGATTGGATGGGAGATAGGAAATTCACCCGAGGGTTCACTTCTGTGGCTCTGCTTGACAGGGGCACAGGAAAATAATTTTCTTGGGTGGCAAAAGCCAGGGTACCATTTGGCTAGGCTTATATAGGCCCTAGGGCCAATAGCCTAGTACCTACCTATGAACTTATAAGACAAACAGCTGTGGGGAAAAAAACTGTTAGGAATACAACATAGGAGCAATACTTGAACTTCTGCACAGATAGCATTTAACAGCTCTACAAGGATGAAAAACAGATTGTTATGTATGGCCTTAACTGTTTAGGTTAATTTATTTTTATTTAACATTTGTTTACTAGGAAAGTCTGACTGGGACAGAGTCCATTTTCAGTGGAGGCCCGGTGAAAAATGCTCCAAGATGCATGTCTTTGGAATGTGGGAAGAAACTGGAACACTCGGAGGAAACCCATGCAAATGCAGGGAGGACATACAGACTCTGCACAGAAGGTACTCCAGCCGAGAATTGAACCCAAGAAACCCTTGCTGTGTGGCAACAATCCTAACTGCCGTGACACTGTGCCATTAATGTTCTTCTGGTTAAAATCTTCATAGCCAAAAAATGCATTACAGACACTGTTTTCATTATGTATTTGGAAAAGCTTGCCTGGAAACATTACTGATATAATTGAAAATAGCATTCAGGTTTTCCAAACGTGGTATAAAATATCCCCATGCTTAGGGAAAATAAAATCAATCTAATTTAATTATATACATATATATATATATATGTGTGTGTGCATGTATCTATACAGATATAAATGTGTGTGTATATGTAAGTGCACCTGTAAATAAGTTGTTCTGCTGTTTGTGGACATGTAGGAAATTAGCACACAAAGCAGTACAGTGAGTGGTGACAGTTGGAGAAAGGGCGATACAGAGACGCATAGCATGACTGAAGAAATAAGGCCGTATGCATTGTATGCGTATGACTGCATAAATGCATTAGAATGACTGTCGATATGCTAAGCAGTGCTGTTATGTATGCAAATGATAAAAGGAAACATGGCAGAATTGGTCAAGAACACAGATTTAGTTCAGAGAGTCGTGCTCATCAGCTATTCTGAATGCTAAGGTTTTAGACAGTACAGGACACTCGCTAGTCTTATGATGCCAGGAATAGCACTGGCATTAGGAACAGATTGTGTGTTGGTTTCTGCCTTCTGAGCCAGTGTCCATTATCACAGAAGGATCTGCCAACACCCATGTTATCACCTACTGACAAGGGCACACTGGACAGATACCTTGAGGACAACAGCTCCATACAGGAGTTAGCAGATGTGCTACCCTCACATGGAAACAAGGGAGGATGCATGGAATGTACAGCCCAATAAAAACAAAGGTTTATGTAGCATTAACTACTCTTGCTATGGGTTCCTTTAGCATGTAATAGAGGACGTGGATTCACAGGTCATTCAGCAGTTCCTTGACGAGATGCTGCAACATGTTGTGGAACAAATTTGATGCCCAGAGAAGACAGCCACCTGTATCTGGACATTTTACAACAGAGCACATTTTCCTGATGACCTTGGGCCACAGACTGCACTCACCTTGCTATCAATGCCTCACCTGTCACATACAGTGTCCGGTATATCAGGTGCTAGGTGATACAAGATGCACAGGTTTTGCATATAACATTTCCCCATGATTCTGACCTCTGGCACATGTGCAATCTCTACAAGTGATTCTTGAGATTTAGTTCAGATCATCAAAATTACTACACATCGAATGGTTAAACATGCAGCCAAAAATATCAAACTGAAAAACATCAAAATGATAAGTAAAAAAAACAACTTTTTTTTGCAAGGTGGAAGCCCACCCCATGTCCCTACTTCCCTTAGTAATTATGTACACCAAGTTCAGTTTCACACCATAGTGAGAAAAGGGCCAATTCCATGATCCCTGTGGTTTTCCATGATCCCTGTGGTTTTCCATGATCCCTGTGGTTACTCAATCTCTCGTAACACATTTGGAGCTCATGTCCCTGCTTTGAGTTGTGCATTTCGATATTTAAAGTTCAGCGTTTAGCCACTTGATAATATGATCAGTTGGTAAGCCAGGATAGACCCGCGACTCATGTAAGGTGGCTTTTAAAGGGCCATCTAAATAGGTTGGTGTACCCACTTGTCAGCAATAACTTCCTGAATATTCTACTCACAATGATGTCCTCTACTGTGTGTGTAGTAGGTGTTGCAGGACATGCCTTGGAACCATGACTGACTTCATCCATATCCCCCCACCGGGGTGGAAAAAGCATTCCATATCTCATTGTTGCTGACATGAATCATCAACCATGTCTGAATTCATGAAGGCTTGCTTCCACAGCTAGGATACTTCTAGTGGTTGTTGGATCGAGTTGCATGACAGGCACTCACAGTTCGCACTGCAGGCCTGCAGATATTCATAGTCAGTGCTGTGTTGCACAACACTGTGCTATTCAGGCAATTACAATACAGGATTACAGTACTCGTGCATGTACCTATAACAAGCAGTAGGGGAGACACTGGAGCAGGGTCAGGGAAAACAGTTGTAGTGGCACCCCAGGTGATCTAGAGGCAGGCTCAATACATAGTGGTATTTGCAATTTGTGGTAATAACATGGATGCACAGAATAAAACAAATGCATATATTAACTCACTCTGGCTACGCAGTACAGAGCGTCGAGTAACCGTTTTATGCATCTGATATTCACACACACACACACACACACACACACACACACACACACACACACACACACACACAAAATGTAACAAAAATGCTACTGATGGTGCAAGGGATATCAGAAATCAATGTGGTAGCCACATATGTTTAACAGTTTGGGGTAGGGAATCAGGGATCACATGTTTCAGTGCTGGGGTGGAGCTTCTATGTTGTTTGCACTGTCCAGATGTACTGTGTGGCCTTGTGGCATCCTGTCTAATGGATGGTGCAACACTTCAGGAGTGTATAGAGGAACCTTGCTGTGGCTCCACCATGGGAGTACATGGGTCAGCATCACCAACCCCATAAGTGGTGACTGCTAGGCATTGCACTCAGTATGTCAACAGGGGTAGGGATGGCCTGGAACTGCAGGACTTAGTACTGTTGCCTAGTGGGATGCCCCTGTGGTGGATCCAGAAGAGTTCTGGCTGTGACCATGGGAGAATCTGCATCTATGGTTGGAGACAGCTATGGACAGTGGTGACTTAAGCAACTTCTGCAACAGTTCACACCATTTGTTTACACCCAGTTTGTGACCATGCACTATGCATCCAAGTCACTTGCACCAACATGAGAGGCATTTGCCGGTATCCTTACAGATGTACCAATGGATGCCAACATGGTCACCACTGACCTCCCTGGGGTGTCTGCTTCAGGTCCCTTTATGTCTTGTCACTCTGCAAGCACTGAAAGAGGTCCTCCAAAACCCCACATAAAGCCATACCACACACTCAGTATCTCTGACATGGTGTGCATAGAACTCATCCATGCCAGGATCATTGACTTGCACATTTTTGAATTGATACCAAAGGTGACACCCAAGTTAGGGAATGTCCTGGAGTCATGGTAACAACAGTTACCTGCATGTCTTTCCCCTATGGTGGGTATGTGCACCTTGGAGGCAGTGCAGCTTACTGATAAGCATGTGTGACGGTTAATTCTTGGATAGCTTAGGTGGAGATAACAGAAACAGGCTGTGTAGCACTAAACAAAGGAATGTCAAAGCTTTATCCTCACCTTCTGCCACTTTGTCATCTGTGAGGGGATGTGCCCATGACCTCCAATGTCACTGCATCATCACACCCTGCCATGTGCATGCACATGACCTCCAGTGTCACTGCATCATCAAACCCTGCCATGTGCATGGTGCCATCGTTGTTAGCTACAGGTCACTTTCTGACTTCTGGATAGTGCTGGAGCCTCCATCAATGGTACCTGTGAAAGCACAAAGATGCCACACCTGTTCCAGTGCTGAAAAATGTGTCACTTCCACCACCATATGGCACATATAGCTTCGTAAGTTCATAGGCAAACACTAGTCTAGCTGCCCTTGTGAGCCATTTTAAGCCTAGCCAATTTCCTTCTCAAAGGTGAGAATCAAACCCTGTACCTTGTGACTGCAAGGTAAACATCTCAACCATTACACCAACCCCAACCCCCTGCTACATGTCAATTATATGGATAAGCTATGAGCATATTTATATCTCGGGGTACAGACTGTCACGGTGGTTGTAGCCTTGATGTACCTGAAGAACAGCATGTGTGTGTTTGGCTGAACAAACACAAATTGCTAGTAGGTCACTGTACAACAGTAAAGGAATACTGTATTCCTAACCAATTGCATTGCTACAGAAAACTAATATTTTCCACAAAGGAACAGGAACCAAAACTACCCAAATCCACCAAAACTACCCAAATCCAATATGATGCAAGTCCTCAGAAATAGCTGGCCACAAAGAATAAAAATAAAAAACTCAGGCAGTCTCAGAATTCCTGGGCACAGCATGATACAATATTCAAGCAAGACTGGAGAAAGAAAAAGACATTCTGTCTCCCACTAAAGCTAAAGTGCTCATTTACATTACAAAATAGGTACAACACAGTGGGAGGAGTAGGCAGAAAGGGGTACAGACAGATATCTAGGGATGGTGCAAGACGTGCGCTTTGGTCCAGTTTGCACCTTTGTGAAATTTGGCAACCCTAGTGCCATAATCAGGAGTGTGATGCCTCCGAAGCATTCATATTTTGGATTGCCACCTTTCCAAATGCGCAAAGTAGGTCGTTTTTTTTTTTTGTAGAAAAATCAGATTTTGCACAAGAAAACATACCCATGGCCAATGCAAAGGACAGAACTTCACTTTTTTTGCTAAAATAAAAGTTTATTCTTGTAGCATTTGAGTTCCTTATGCTAATCCATACAATAGTTAGGTGTTTCATATACAAAATAACAGTTTTATGCAACTATTAAAGAAAACTTGGGAAATATTTGTGGTAAAATCTCAGGACATTTGAAAAATTGTTTCCCTCCGCAGGACACAACTGCCCAAAGGGGGACAGGTGGTAACCCTATTCATATTTAATGTACATCACAAGCAGTTCAGAAAGTACAGTTGTGTACACCTACCATAAATGTAGATGTTCGAGTGTCTTCACTGTTGCAGTCATGACAGTGGGGTTCTCCCCTGCCGGCAGGCAGCCCTCGGTCGGCCAGAATCCCAAAGTCTGGGTCCGGCGTCGGCTGTTCAACCATGCTCCCTGAGGTCAGAGCGCCAGGAGTACAAAGCTGACAGCCGATGCCATCTTCTCCAGTTTTTCTTGCCCCAGATGTCAGGAGTCCCAAAATGAAAAAGGTCCCATAACCATTGCAAATACACCTCAGAAGAATGGTGAAAAAAGGAAATACACAAAGGAAAAAATAAGAGGGGACTGGAGGGAGGGAAACCCAGACTGCAACAGTGAAGACACTCGAACATCTACATTTATGGTAGGTGTACACAACTGTACTATGTTCATCGTGTTTCACTGTTGCAGTCATGACTGTAGGGTAGAATCCCAAAGCTGAAAGAAAGGGAGGTGGTCATAAAGAAGAAGGGGCGGCTAAAAGGCTTGCAAGACTGCAGAGGCAAAGCCTGCCCTAGACTTAGAGTAGAGAGGTAGATTGTAGTGCTTGGAAAATGTATGCACTGAACTCCAAGTTGCAGCTTCCAAAATGTCCTTGGTAGGAACTCCCCTGAGGAAGGCCGCAGAAGTGGCAGCAGCTCTGGTGGAATGAGTCCGTATACTCCCTGGGATTTGCTTTCCATGGTGAGAATAACAAAATCTGATTCCATGAGCAATCCATTTAGAAATGGTCTGTTTTGAAATGGCTTTACCTTGGGAACTTGAAGCATAAGAAACAAACAATTGTTCTGATTTTCTGATGTCCTTGGTTCTGTTCAGGTAAAAACATAGCTGTCTGTGTACATCCAAGGAATGTAAGATCCTTTCCCCTTTATTTTGAGGAGTGGGGAAAAAGGTTGGCAAGTGTATAGTTTGATTTAAAGCCACTTTGGAAACCACCTTAGGCATGAATGTAGGATTAGTCCTCAAAGATACCCTGTCTTGATGAAAAATAATATAAGGTTCCACAGCCATAAGGGCTTGTAACTCAGAAACTCTCCTGGCAGAGGTTAGGGCTAACAGGATGGCTGTCTTCCAAGATAAAAACTTGATGTCAGAAGAGGCAGCAGGCTCAAAAGGAGACAAGGTTAGTTTTTCCAAAACATAGTTGAGATCCCAAGCAGGAATAGAAGGAGATCTAGGAGGTCTTAAGTTCTTAGCTCCTCTGAGAAACTGTCGCAAGAGCTGGTGGGAAAAGATGGGAGGGTCTGTATTATAATGAGCTGAAATAGCAGAGGCATGCATCTTAATGGAAGGAAAAAAGAGACCCTTATGTAAGCGATCTGTCAAGTAAAGTAAAATTAAAGTAATGTTTGGAAGAAGAGGATCAGAATCCTGAGCCTGCATCCAGGAACAAAATCTTTTCCATTTTCCTGCATAAGATTTTCTAGTACTAGGACGTCTGGCTTCTAAAATGACATCCATAACCTGCTTGGGCAGTAAAGAAGAAATCAAAGGCCCTGGATTAACCAGGCTGCCATGTTGAGAGTTCTGACATGAGAGTGGAGAATCTGACCCTGATGTTGGGACAGAAGGTTCGGAGACTGAGGTAAAACCCAAGGGGGGTCCAGGCATAGGTTTCTTAAAGTTGGATACCAAAACTGCCGAGGCCAATTTGGAGCCAGAAAGATTATCATCTTGGGCTTGTCCTGTTTTATCTTCAATAAAACCCGTGGAAGAAGAGGAAGAGGCGGAAAGGCATATCGCGAGAGGTTCCTCCAACTGAATGACAGGGCGTCCACTTTCCAAGCCTCTCTGAGGAAAGTCCTGGTGCAAAAAGTCTGTAGTTGATGATTGAGATGGGATGCAAAGAGGTCTATGTGAGGACATCCCCAGACTGCTGTTATCATCCTGAATATTTTGGTGTCCAGCATCCACTCGTGTGGATCCGAAAGATTTCTGCTCAGACTGTCTGCCAGGAAGTTTTGTTTCCCTGGTAGAAACTGAGCTTGAAGATCCAGATTGCAAGCTAGAGCTGTGTTCCATAGATCTATGGCTAGTCTGCAAAGGGGGGGTAGGAATGAGATCCCCCTTGCTTATGTACCACATAACTGTGGTGTTGTCTGTCCGTATTAACAGTTGTCCTGGTTGTAAAAGATTCCTGAAGGCCAATAGAGCTTTCTGAATGGCTAACATTTCCTTTAAATTGATATGCAGGTGCTTCTGATCCTTTGTCCAAAGGCCCTGCAAACAATTGCCCTGAAAATGGGCTCCCCAAGCATAATCCAAGGCATCCGTGGTTAGAATCTGAGAGGCAGGAGGCAGGAGGCAGACGGAAGGGCTTCCCTTTGTTTAGAGCACATGCCCTGGACCACCAAAGAAATTCCTTTTGAAGGCAAGGAAGGACGGAGATCAGTATGTCTAAACTGTGGTAATGCTGAGACCATACACTTTTTAGGTACCACTGTATTTTCCTCATGTGTAGTCTTGCATATGGTACGAGAAGGATGCAGGAGGCCATGTAACCCAAAGCCTGCAGGAATTTCCTTGCAGATAGAGGAGTTAAAGTCGCCAAGGTTCTGAAAGTTGAAGCCAGCTGTAACTTTTTCGGATGTCAGAAATGCCATCTGGGTTGTGGTGTTTAGAAGTGCACCCAGAAAAGTTATCTGTTGTGATAGTGTCAAATTTGACTTTATGTTTACAGAGAATCCCAGGAACTTGAGGAGGTTCTGTACAAATTCTAGATGCTGGAGTAAGACATCCTTGCTGTCTGCCTGAATTAGACAATCGTCCAGATAAGGGTAAATTTGAATTCCCTTGAGTCTGCAGTAAGCTACTACTGGAGCCAGGCATTTGGTGAAGACCCTGGGCGCAGTAGATAATCCTAAGGGCAGCGCAGAGAATTGAAAGTGCCTCGATCCAGCTTTGAACCCGAGGTATTTTCTGTGATCCTGCCTGATGGGAATGTGTAAATATGCCTCCTTTAAATCCAAAGTTACCATCCATGCATTTTTGGACAGCATTGGAAGTAGCTGCTGTAGAGTAAGAATCTTGAATTTTGGAATTTCTAGAAAGGTGTTCAAGACCGACAGATCCAGAATGGGTCTCCATGAGTTTTGCTTCCTTGGGACTAGAAAGAGCCTTGAATAAAAACCTTTTCCCATCTCTGAAAGAGGAACCAGTTCTATGGCATTCATAGCCAAAAGAGCTTCCACCTGGTTTAAGGCCTCCATCCATTGATGTTTTGGAAGGTCTGGCCATCTGCTTGGCCTTGGCAAGGTGTGAAAATGGAATTTGTAACCTCTTAAAACCACGTCCAAAACCCATTTGTCTTGGGTTATTTGAGTCCAATTTTGATAAAAAAGAGAGAGTTTTCCTCCGAGAGGGGCTTCCAGGCAAGAAGTTCCTGTAGCCCAACAGAGAGAGTCATTGAGTTTGTTTCCTTTGAGATTGTGACCTGTCCTCTCCTCCCCTAGGAGTGGAAGCAGTCCACTGTCTTGGTCTATAAGCAGCTTGTGTTTGAGGCCTCCCCTCTGGAACGTCTATATCTACCCCTCTGAGGCCTGTCTGAAGAGGGAAAGGACCAATTTTTAGAAGGCCAATTCCTGCTAAATCTAGGAGGCTGTACTTGTAAGAAATCTTTAACTGTTTGCATGGATTTCGCCTTATCCTCCATCTTTTTAATCACCTCTTCAGCTTTTGAACCAAACAAAACATTATGCTGAACAGGAGCATTCAATAATTTAGCCTTTACTTGTTCAGGTAAATTTTGTTCCTTTAGCCATGCATGCCTTCCAATGACTGTGCCAGAGGCCGCAGCCCTACAAGAAGCCTCCAAGGCATCAAATCCACAGTGTAAACCATGCTTCCCAACCTGTTCAGTGGCATGCAATAAGTCATGTAATTCCTTATCTGCACAGGCAGGAATGGAAGTAAGCTTTTGTTTTAAGACAGACAGTAGAAATTGCTGGTATTTAAACATATGAAACTGATAGTTTAAAGCCCTAATGGACAAAGTAGCAGAAGTGTGCACCTTTTTGCCCCATCTTTCTAAGGATCGAGAATCCTTTTCAGTAGGAATAGAATTTTTGGCAGAAGCGGCCTTAGCTCCCTTAGGACCCTGAGAAATGGTTTCCGGGTCAGCCGAAGGGTTCTTGTATAAAAACTGATGGGAATCAGGAACCCTGTAATATCTATCAGGCTTAACAGGAGCAGGAGGAAAAGAGTCAGGGGTTAAGTTAGCCTCCGAAAAGGCATCATCCACAATATCCAAAACAGGAGGAATAGCCAGGGGTCTATGTTGGGGAAGAAGAAGAAATTCCCTCAGTCTTTTTTTGGATTCCGAATACTCCTGTCCTTCCCAGTGGAAATGTTCCCTCATTTCATGCAAAGTTTCCACAAAGGAAAAATCCTCAGGGGGAGAAGCTGAAGGAATGGATTCTTCAGCATCAGAATCCTCATAAGGAGGGAAAGAATATTCCTGATCAGAAGAAGAAACAGAGGACACAGAAGCCTGATCAGAGGAATCATAAGAGATATCCTGCCTAGTCCTTTTGTCTGGAGGGGGATGAGAACCCCTAATCATAGTAAGTAAATCCTCCGCCATCTTGAGTAACTGTTTCTGTGACTTGGGAGCTGGTTCAGAAGAGGCCTGTGTAGAAGTCTTTGATTTTGTAGGAGTCTTTGCCTTTGTCTTTGCCTTTATTAGAAGCTGAGTAGGCCTGAAAACCCCTTCGGAAGCCGGTACCTGCACAGCGGCTCTGGACCCATCCGAAGGAGCATTGTCTGAAGGTCCTGCAACAGGAATATTTAAAGGCCTGGTTGGGCTCCTCATGAGAGTCCGTTTCGGCCATCGGTTCTGAAATGGCCAACGACAGGGGCTGCAAAAGCGCCTCACTGACGACGGCCAAACCTGAAGCTGGCTCCAGTTGTGCGCTATCATCAGATTTGGACCTCGGAGGCCTGTCTTTATCCTTGCGATGTTTGTGAACTCCGGTAGCCGGAACCGTATCCGATGACATTTTGTAATTAAAGTGACTAAGTAATGAAAGGCAAAATCATACCTTCGCTTAATTGTACGTTGATTGACTCTAGCACAAAACCGACAACTAGCTACGTCGTGGTCAGGGCCCCAAGCAAGGAATACAGTAAGAATGAAAATCCTTATGAGGTATTTGCTTCCCACATGAAATACAATTATTAACTTTTTCTGACATCGGAGTGGAGCAAGAAAAAAGTTTCCCCAATGGGGTACTTAGCTTTGAATGGAGAAGAAAATCTTCGGATTGAAGTATATCAGTAAAATTCGTCAGGAGTCAGCCGACTGGCACTTGCGAACTGCTATCACCGCACGGCAAGAAAGACTGGAGAAGATGGCGTCGGCTGTCAGCTTTGTACTCCTGGCACTCTGACGTCAGGGAGCATGGTTGAACAGCCGACGCCGGACCCAGACTTTGGGATTCTGGCCGACCGAGGGCTGCCTGCCGGCAGGGGAGAACCCTACAGTCATGACTGCAACAGTGAAACACGATGAACATCTTGTTTTACAAAGTTCTATAAATATGAACATTTTCTGATAATTAAATGTTAGTAAATACATAGTACAGTTGTGTACCTACCACAAATGTAGATGTTAGAGTGTATTCACTGTTGCAGTCATTACACTTGTGTTATCCTGCTGGCAGGCGACCCGCAGTTGGCCCGAGTTCCATAGTCTTGGTCCAGCATCGGTTGCTGTCGCCTCTTCCCTGACATCTGTGCGCCAGGGGTATAAAAGTTGCAACCGACATAATTTTCTTCAGTTTTTATTGCCCCAGATGTCAGGTGCCCCCAGATAGGAAGGCTGGAAAGATAAAATTATGCCAAAAACATGCATATATTACTATAAACATTTTCTTCATCTACAAGCAAATACACCACATAGGTTGTATAGAGATGAGAAGTACAGAAAAGTCCCAGCAATGAAAAAAGGGGGATGGTGGGTGGGTAACCTGGACTGCAACACTGAATACACTTGAACATCTACATTTATGGTAGGTACGCAGCTGTACTATGTTCATTGTGTTTCACTGTTGCAGTCATTGCACTTGGGTAGAATCCCAAAGCTGAGGTTGGGCGGCTGGGTCTAAATTGGATTTGGAGAGGCTACCAGGCCCTGCAGAACTGTAGTGGCAAAGCCTGCTCTGGATTTGGAGTAGAGAGGTAGGTGGTAGCGCTTGGTGAAAGTGTGCACTGAGCTCCAGGTTGCAGCTTCTAAAATGTCTTTGGTTGGTACCCCTCTGAGGAAAGCTGCTGAAGTGGCTGCTGCTCTGGTAGAATGAGGCCTAATGCCCTTAGGCACATATTTGCCATGTTGTACATAACAGAAGCGGATGCAGTGGCCTATCCATTTTGAGATTGTCTGCTTTGTAATAGGCTTTCCTTGTGATCCTGCAGCATAGGCTACAAACAGTTGCTCAATTTTTCTGAAAGTAGAATCGTAGCTGTCTGTGTATATCCAAAGCGTACAGAAGTCTCTCCCCTTTATTCTGGGGGATTTGGGTAAAACGTAGGTAAATGAATGGTTTGGTTTAAGGCCACATTGGAGACCACTTCTGGCATGAATGTTGGGTTTCTCCTAAGAGAAACTCTGTCCTGATGAAAAATGAGGAAAGGTTCCACAGCCATTAATGCCTCTAACTCTGAGACGCTTCTTGCTGAAGTTATTGCTA
This sequence comes from Protopterus annectens, assembly GCF_019279795.1. Taxonomy (NCBI): domain Eukaryota; kingdom Metazoa; phylum Chordata; order Ceratodontiformes; family Protopteridae; genus Protopterus; species Protopterus annectens. Next base: position 1,492,203,530 of record NC_056745.1, on the reverse strand, counting down.
GGAGCAGAGCAGTTTTCCATGAAAGAATTTTAGATTAGCTGTGCTGGCTGGTTCAAAAGGAGGCAGTGTGAGTTTTTCTAAAACAAAATTGAGGTCCTAAGTAGGTACTGGTGCTCTCCTTGGGGGTCTTATATTTTCTGCCCCTCTGAGGTACTGTTGTAGTAGATGATGTGAAAAAAATAGAAGGTTCCGTATTGTAATGAGCTGAAATGGCAGAGGCATGGATTTTAATAGATGAGAAAGATGAGCCTTTGCCAAGCATCTCAGTTAGGTATTGTAAAATCTGAGGTATATTAGGGACAAGTGGTTTGAGCCCTTGTGCCTGGTTCCAAGCACAGAATGTCTTCCAATTTTCTGCATAAGATTTCCCAGTGCTGGGCCTCCTGGCTTCTAAAATGGCACCCATAACAGCTTTAGAGAGAGGTGCAGTCTGAGTGGCTACATTATCTGCCATGCTGCCAGGTTTAAGGTTCTGAGTTGACTGTGCAGAATCTGATTGTTTTGTTGTGTTAGAAGATGAGGAATTTGAGGTAGAAGCCAAGCTGGGCCTTGAGACAAACTCTTTAGGATTGGGTACCAGTGCTGGCATGGCCAGTCTGGGGCAATCAGGATCATTTTTGGCCTTTCTTGTCTGACTTTTAGTAGCACCTTGGTAAGAAGAGGCATCGGAGGGAAGGCATAGACTGTCAGGCCTTTCCAGCTGAATGATAGAGCATCCACTTTCCATGCTTGAGAGTGATAAGTTCTTGTGCAAAATTTGTGATATTTGGTAATTGTGAGGGGAGGCAAAAAGATCTAGGTCTGGGTGTCCCCATTTCCTCGTTATCATGCTGAACACTTGTGGATTTAGCTTCCATTCATGAGGATCCATGAGATTTCTGCTTAGTTTGTCTGCCAGTGTATTTTTTGTTCCTGGCAGGAATTGTGCCTGCAGATGTACTTGATAGGTCAGTGCTGTGTTCCACAAAGTCATGGCTTGCCTGCATAGGGGGTAGGAATGTGTGCCTCCTTGCTTGTTTATGTACCACATAACTGTGGTATTGTCCGTCTTTATTAATAGTTGTCCTGGATGTAGTAGGTCCTTGAAAGCTGTCAGGGCATTCTGTACAGCTAGCATCTCTTTTTGATTGATGTGAAGATGCATTTGTTCCTTGTGCCAGGTGCCCTGAATACATTTTCCTGCCATATGTGCCCGCCAGGCATACTCCGATGCATCCATTGTTATTGTCTGCCTGGCTGCGGATAAGGTGAAAGGCTGTCCCTTGTTGTGGTGACAGGCCTGGGACCACCATCGAAACTCCTGTTGTAGGCAGGGAATTAAAGTTATGATGGTCGCCAGGCTGTGACAATGCTGAGTCCAAACACTTTTTAGATACCACTGTAGTTTCCTCACATGGAATTAGTAAAATGCAGGATGCCATGAAGCCCAGGGCCTGCAGAATTTTTCTTGCAAGGAGCTGGGTTTTTGTTGCCATCATTTGAAAGTAATGAGTCAGTTGCCTTTGTTTGTCTGGTGTGAGATAAGCCATCTGGGCAGTTGTATTTAAGCTTGCACCCAGGAATCTTATCTCTTGAGAGGGCACTAGTTTTGATTTCTTTTTGTTTACTGTGTACCCTAGGCAAATTAGCAATATTTTTACAAATGCCAGATGCTTTAGAATAATGTCTTTGCTCTCTGGTTGAATTAGGCAGTCATCCAAGTAGGGATATATTTGAATTCCTTTTTTGTCTGCAAAATGCAATTACTGGTGCCAGGCATTTTGTGAAGACCCTGGGCACAGTAGACAAGCCAAAGGGCAGTGCAGAGAATTGGTAATGCATTGAGTCTGCTATGAATCTGAGGTATCTTCTGCAAGAGTGTCTGATTGGGACATGCAGGTATGCCTCCTTGAGGTCCAAAGTAACTAGCCAAGCCTTCTTGCCCAGCATGGGCAGAAGTTGCTGTAGTTTTAACATTTTGAATTTTGGAACATCCAGGAAAGTATTTAGGATTGACAAGTCCAGTAATGGTCTCCAGGCTTTGTCCTTTCTGGGTACTAAGAAAAGTCTTGAGTAAAATCCTTGTCCCTGTTCTTGCTGTGGAACTTTTTGAATAGCTCCCATGTCCATAAGAGCAGCAATCTGTTTTTGTGCCTCTGCCCATTTGTTTTGTGGCAGGTCTGGCATACCTTTTGGTTTTGGAAGCGTGTGGAAGTGGAACCTGTAACCCTGAGAAACAATATTCAGCACCCATTGGTCCTGGGTGATCATGTGCCAATTTTTTGAGAAAAGTGCTAGCTTTCTCCCTAGGGGCACTGTCAAATGGTAAGTGCTTGGCATTTGTAGAGGGAAGTCATTAGGACCGTTTCCTATAAGGTTGTGATTTGTCTTTCCCTCCTTTGGGGGCTGACGCACCCCATTGTTTAGGTCTGTTGGAGCCTTGGGGCTGAGATCTGCCTCTTGGGAGTCTGTATCGGCCTCTTTGTGGCCTGTGTGAGACTGGAAAGGACCAGTTTTTTGAAGGACAGTTTCTGCTAAATCTAGGTGGTTGAACCTGTAAGAAATCTTTTACTGTCTGCATTGATTTTGCTTTATCCTCCATTTTCTTTAACACCTCTTCTGCCTTAACACCAAACAAAGTATCATGCTGTAGTGGAGCATCCAATAATTTTACTTTAACATGGTCAGGTAAACTTTGTTCTTTTAACCAAGCATGCCTTCGAATAACAGAGCCTGTAACTGCGGCTCTACAAGAAGTCTCCAAAGAATCAAAACCACATTGCAGAGTATGTTTTCTCACTTGTTCGACTGCATGCAATAAATCCTGCATTTCCTTACTGTCAGGACTTTCTGAATTTGAAACCATTTTCTGTTTTAACAGTGACATGAGGTGCTGTTGATATTTAAGCATGTGAAACTGGCAGTTTAAAGCTCTTACAGCTAAAGTAGCAGAAGTGTAAACTTTTTTTCCCCCACCTGTCCAGAGCTCTGGAATCCCTATCCGAGGGGACAGGATTTTTAGCAGTGGAAGCCTTAACCCCTTTAGGACCCTGAGAAATTATTTCTGGGTCTGCAGCGGGGTTTTTGTAAAGAAATGTATGAGAGTCAGGGACCCTGTAGTACCTGTCTGGCTTGACTGGTGCAGTGGGTAAAGAATCAGGAGACAGGCTGGATTCAGAAAAAACATCAACAATATCAAGCACAGGGGGGATAGCCAGGGGCCTATGCTTAGGCAATAAAAGGAAGTCTCTGAGCCTTTTCTTGGATTCTGAATAATCCTGGCTCTCCCAATGGAATGGTGTGCAGGGTTTCCCCAAAAGAATAATCCTCAGGTGGAGAGGCTGAAGGTATGGATTCTTCTGCATCAGAGTCCTCATAGGGAGGGAGAGAATATCCCTGATCAGAAGAGGAATCAGAGGAAATGGAAACCTGGTCAGAGGAATCATAGTCAGTGTCTTGCCTAGGCCTTTTGTCAGGAGGGAGATGGGTACCCCTGATTAAAGTAATAAGGTCTTCGGACATTTTAAGCATCTGTTTCTTTGGCATGGATGACTGTTCTGGAGAATGCTGTACTTGTTTCTTTGTCTTTAATGGTGTTTTTGACTTTGCCGCTGTAGTAGCTTTAATTGTAAGCTGTGAAGGTCTGAAAACACACTCAGAAGCCGATGCCTGCTCAGCAGCTCTGGACCCATCTGAGGGTATAGTTTCCGTAGGCCCAATTCCTTGAGTTTCCACAGGCTTGTGGCTCTGAGGTAGTGGGTGTCAGAGGCTGCGAAAGTGCCTCACTGAGAACACTTTTGGACCTCGGATGCCTGTCCTTTTCTTTGTCTTTGTGTTTTTCATAAACTCCGGTCATCGGTTGTTCCGACGGCGTTATGTAATTAAACCTTCGGCCATAATAATGCACAGCAAAATCAAACCAACGTTTAATAGTGTGTTTATTGAATCTAGCACAAAAACGACAACTAGTAACGTGGTGGTCAGGGCCTAGGCAAGGAATACAGTAAGAGTGAAAGTCCTTATGAGGTATTTGCTTCCCACAAGAAATACAATTAACTTTTACTGACATCGGTCTGGAGCAAGAAAAAGTTTCCCCAGCGGGGAAGACTTTGGTTCTGAAACTCAATTTTGAAAATCTCAAGAGTCGGCCGACCGGCACTTGCGAACTACTTTTGCTTCGGGCACCACGCGGCAAGAAAGACTGGAAAAAATGGCGTCGGTTACAACTTTTATACCCCTGGTGCACGGATGTCAGGGAAGAGGCGACAGCAACTGACGCTGGACCAAGACTTTGGAACTTGGGCTGACTGCGGGTTGCCTGCCAGCAGGATAACCCAAGTGTAATGACTGCAACAGTGAAACACGATGAACATCCACCATTGCACTCAGAAAAAAAATAAAAACATATTTTGAGATGGCTTTTCTTCAGATGCCCAAATAAAAGCCACTAATGGCAGCAAAATTATAACTGTAAGAATAATGGTTTTAAATTCATAACCCAAATGAAAAATACCACTGTCCTGTAGGTAGTAGATATAAGGTTGCTTCCTAAACCTCAAACATCAGCATCATGAGATTTAAAGAAAGTGAGTAGACAAGATGTAAAATGGAGATGTTTGCAAAAATACAGCAGACTAACTGGAGAAGTGATTCTCCCAGTCTTCAAAGTCATCTCAACACATAATAAATTATGTCTTAATATTTAATATTCATTACTTGAGACACAGAACAGGATTTCCCATTTGTAATTTACATTGGTGCTTTTATCAAAAATAAAACAGTGAGCTTTTTACATGGGTGTGCAGCTTTGCCAAATTATACGTCTTATAACACCTCCACACACAGTAACTAAAATTCATTAAGAACATAATTAAAAACCACAAGATGTCATACTGGATCATGTCACTCAGTATATGACAGAAAATGAAGACTTCAGCTAAAAATGGAACTGAAAGCATCTAAAAAGGCAAAGGAAAATGACAATTTAATGACTATCAGACTGCAAAATAAAGCAATGAAATATTTCTTTGTTATGAATTTTTTGAAAAAAAATAAAGAAATGCAGTTCTCAAGGAAGAGCGCCTATATTTTTATTCAACACGTACAGGATAAATTCCTTCTGAAAAAGATTCCTGTATCAGTAGCTTTCTTGCCATGTGCAAGACATGCAAGACTAAAAAGTATGTTCTTCCTCACAAAAAGAAATCTACCTAAACTTGATTTCAAATATACAAAATAAATAAAAAATAGTGGTAATAAACGGCTACCAGTATTTATGCTAATTAAAGTTACATAAAACACGTTTGTCAAACAGCAAAATGTACTACAAAAAAGAACAAAAAAAAAACTGTCAAGTTGAGTATCATACCAACAGCTACATAAAGGCAAACTAGGTCTGCCATCACTGCAGTGATTTATTAGGACCCCATGTCAAAAATGCGGGACAGCTGTCACAGGCTGCAAATTGCTCCTAAATGCCTACTTTATTTTACTTGGACATTCCATTTGCCAGTAACTAGCAACCCTCTCTTTGTACAGACAATGGAACTGCAAGTCTGTTAGTAGCTAAACATACTGCAACAATTTGAGGTTTTAAAAGCAAACATAGAAAACTGTAAGACTTTCAAAGCAGGAAGCACAACCCCTCAACACTGTCTGAAAAGCCAAACCAGACTTAGTGCAGCCGTGTCTAAAGGGGTACTGGAATGAAGAACACGAAGCTGAGAAAGGCCAAGCAAACAAATACAAATGAACAGTACATAGTGCTGGAATAGCAGTTACCCACGGGGGGTCACAACTACTAGAGCAAGGGAAGGGAGTGGAAAGCAGAAAAGCCTTGGAAAAAGGAAAAATACTTAAACTTGCACAAAGAAAAACATTTCCCTACTCTACAGCTACACTTCTGAAGTAAAATATAAATGAGGGCTGACTAACTAGGCCATCAGGTCTCCAGCAAACTTCAAGGTGAGGCAAGCTACTGCACCATATTACTAGCAGCACAAAGTACCAGCAAACTTCAAGGTGAGGCAAGCTACTATACCATGTTACTAGCGGCACAAAGTACTAGCAAACTTCAAGGTGAGGCAAGCTACTATACCATGTTACTAGCGGCACAAAGTACTAGCAAACTTCAAGGTGAGGCAAGCTACTACACCATGTTACTATCGGCACAAAGTACCAGCAAACTTCAAGGTGAGGCAAGTGACTACACCATGTTACTATCGGCACAAAGTACCAGCAAACTTCAAGGTGAGGCAAGCTACTACACCATGTTACTAGCGGCACAAAGTACCAGCAAACTTCAAGGTGAGGCAAGCTACTACACCATGTTACTATCGGCACAAAGTACCAGCAAACTTCAAGGTGAGGCAAGCTACTACACCATGTTACTAGCGGCACAAAGTACCAGCAAACTTCAAGGTGAGGCAAGTGACTACACCATGTTACTATCGGCACAAAGTACCAGCAAACTTCAAGGTGAGGCAAGCTACTACACCATGTTACTAGCGGCACAAAGTACCAGCAAACTTCAAGGTGAGGCAAGCTACTACACCATGTTACTAGCGGCACAAAGTACCAGCAAACTTCAAGGTGAGGCAAGCTACTACACCATGTTACTATCGGCACAAAGTACCAGCAAACTTCAAGGTGAGGCAAGCTACTACACCATGTTACTAGCGGCACAAAGTACCAGCAAACTTCAAGGTGAGGCAAGCTACTACACCATATTACTAGCGGTACAAAGTACCAGCAAACTTCAAGGTGAGGCAAGTGACTATACCATGTTACTAGCGGCACAAAGTACCAGCAAACTTCAAGGTGAGGCAAGCTACTACACCATATTACTAGCGGCACAAAGTACCAGCAAACTTCAAGGTGAGGCAAGCTACTACACCATATTACTAGCGGCACAAAGTACCAGCAAACTTCAAGGTGAGGCAAGCTACTACACCATATTACTAGCGGCACAAAGTACCAGCAAACTTCAAGGTGAGGCAAGCTACTATACCATGTTACTAGCGGCACAAAGTACTAGCAAACTTCAAGGTGAGGCAAGTGACTACACCATGTTACTAGCGGCACAAAGTACCAGCAAACTTCAAGGTGAGGCAAGTGACTATACCATGTTACTAGCGGCACAAAGTACCAGCAAACTTCAAGGTGAGGCAAGCTACTACACCATATTACTAGCGGCACAAAGTACCAGCAAACTTCAAGGTGAGGCAAGCTACTATACCATGTTACTAGCGGCACAAAGTACCAGCAAACTTCAAGGTGAGGCAAGCTACTATACCATGTTACTAGCGGCACAAAGTACTAGCAAACTTCAAGGTGAGGCAAGTGACTACACCATGTTACTAGCGGCACAAAGTACCAGCAAACTTCAAGGTGAGGCAAGTGACTACACCATGTTACTAGCGGCACAAAGTACCAGCAAACTTCAAGGTGAGGCAAGCTACTACACCATATTACTAGCGGCACAAAGTACCAGCAAACTTCAAGATGATGCAAGCTACTACACCATATTACCAGCGGCACAAAGTACCAGCAAACTTCAAGGTGAGGCAAGCTACTACACCATATTACTAGCGGCACAAAGTACCAGCAAACTTCAAGGTGAGGCAAGCTACTACACCATATTACTAGCGGCACAAAGTACCAGCAAACTTCAAGGTGAGGCAAGCTACTACACCATATTACTAGCGGCGGCACAAAGTACCAGCAAACTTCAAGGTGAGGCAAGCTACTACACCATATTACTAGCGGCACAAAGTACCATTCTTTTTTTATTCGAGATGGTTTCCCTCATCTGTGTGCACTGGTTCCCTGTCATTAAACAGTCCTCATGGTCACGAGTGCAAAACCCCATGCATTATATCATATGTGAGGTACGAGTTGAACAGGTCTCATATTAATGGCAAACAGAAACTATTATCTGGTGAGTGCCTAAATCTACACAGCATGTTAGCTGGTCAGTGCCTAAATCTACACAGCATGTTAGCTGGTTAGTGCCTAAATCTGCACAGCATGTTAGCTGGTCAGTGCCTAAATCTACACAGCATGTTAGCTGGTCAGTGCCTAAATCCACACAGAATGTTAGCTGGTCAGTGCCTAAATCCACACAGCATGTTAGCTGGTCAGTGCCTAAATCCACACAGAATGTTAGCTGGTCAGTGCCTAAATCTACACAATGTTAAAAAACATGAGCTGCTGCCCAGCAAACTTTAGAAAACGCCACATCTAGATGAAGAGGGAGTGTAGAAGGTTGCTTTATATGCAATTATTCACATGGAAATAAATGACTTCTATAAGACTGATATGGAGTAAGGAAAAAGGGCCAAGGAGATGCCAGGGATGTACTGGGATTGTAGAGTTCAACTGGCTTTTCTAGAGTTTTTCCTGTAAATGCAGAAAGTATTGCAAAAAAGAGAGATTTGAGAATAACGGACTATTCCAAAAAGGGGACGGACAGAATGTTTTGAACTGTTTGGAGGTGGCAGCATGTTTGCCTAGTGAACAGGCTACTATTAAACAACAGGTTTAGAATATGAAGGGATTATTTGTAGTAGGTACAGAAGGGGACATTCTTGGGAATAAGGGGGTGGAATGATTTGTATTGTTAATTACAAGACAGACAGTACAGTTGAAAGACAATCCGATGATGTTTAGGGACACCATAATGCCTATCCACTGATGTTGGGGCGCACGGAATAATGATGCAGCTGAAGGAGTGCAAGTATTCGAAAAGGGCAAAATGTGACAGGAAATGACTGTGGAGCAGAAAGGACTTCAGGAATACGGGAAAGGGGAATGGGGTGAGAGAAAGCATGAAAAGAAGCCAAAGGCACTGCTGCACAAAGCCAGGAGTCTTCGTATGCAAGGAGGAAGTGTGGACCATCATGGCATCTGATGAGGAAGATACTGCTGACATCACTAAAAACGTGGGCAATCTATAAAAGGAACTGGGACATTAAAGCCCCAGGGTATCCCATCGAGAGTGACAGGAAAGAGAGAGAGGCTAGCACTTTTAAAGAAGGGCAGCACACAAGGTGATGGGGACCAAGGCCAGAATAAGTGACAAAGCAAGGCAGCACTATGGGAATCAAATTACAGGAAGTGGGTGGGGAAAGCCAGTAGTTTGGATGACTCCCTTCCACTGTTTTTGTGACTCATTCATTTCTTGGGGTCTGAGGACTCGACTTGCCCGTTATACTTAACATGTGGCCTGGAGGTAAACATCAAGCATCTGGGGTGTCGCAGTCATCCTTACGACTAGCCCCTCCCTACATGCCAGTGACATTACTAAGATAGGCAGGCAGGACAGAGTATGAGGGTATCTGTCCCAACTACTTAGGGTGGCAATGGCGGTTCTCATCTTCTGCTCTTCCAGATCAGAATCTTCACTAACAGTCATAAAAAGAATATCTCACAAATTGGAAAACAACAAATAAGTCTTGGGCAGTTGCCAGTTTCAGATACTTTAATTCACAAACGTACCTCAGCCAAGTGCCTTAACAGGTCAGCTCAGGAAATTTCATTTCAGCATTCCTACATACTTTTCTCATAGCAAGTGTCCAATCCGAACACTCGGTTAAGCTCAAAGAAATAACACTTCAAAAAGTTAACAGAAATATCAAATACACCTAGCTACCTGCTACGCCCTTACATTACGCTAAACTAGCTCACTCACAGCTACAATTATTAACCGCTGAAGGCTGTCTTGATTCTACACTCACTTTCAGTTAGCAATGTATACACATATATACTGCTTTGTCTGTTATGTAGATTGCATTTCTCTATCTTGCAATTATTGTCTCACACTGTTCTCACTATTAACTCATGCGGCCAGTTTTTATCACTAACTGTGCCATTTTTTGTTAAATTTGTTAATTTGTCAATTATTTGCTAATTACTGTTGTATAACGAATTTCTTGCTTTGTACATTGTTGGTTAATACGTGTTCAATTTGACTGTTATACTGTATTTGTATGTATGGAGCTTTTCTCCCCGGCCTCCACTGAAAATGGGCCTCATGCCCAGTCGAGCATTACCCGGTAAACAAACAAAATAAATAAAATAAATAAATATGCCAACTCTTCATTTAATCTCAAACACTTAAGTGTTATATTTAAGATAAATCTAGTTTCACTTTTCAACAATTCATTTGTCCCCGCACTTCTCTTCAGACGATCCTGATTCCCACAGTGCAAGATATTTAGAATGTTGCTTTTCCACCAGATTTGCACTTAATGTTATCCTGACAACCTTCTCTAGTAGTTTGTTCAGTACAGCACATATCACAAACAATTGCAAACATTCTGGTACTTAAAACAGAAATATGAGCAACTATAGATATGAATTTGCTTACCTTCCATAATACTCCATTTTTAAAAGACCTAATAAAAATCTGGTCAATGTAAAATAAGTTCAAAACTCTAAGACATAACTAATGTGGTGAGGCCAACCACCAGATGTTTGACCACTCCTCCCTTTAAAAAAGCTACTCAAAGTCTGGAATGGATATTTTCTAGTAACGGGATCATGTTGTTGTGTCTTTTGGCTTTTCCCGGTTAGGGGTCATCACAGCGGAACTCCGGTCCGCTAATAATTGGCAGTTGATTTTTACGTGTTGAGTTGCCAGCCCTGACGCAAAACCCTCAACGAAGTTACGCCCATTCACGCATGTCTCCACGCAGAAGACGCTCTAGCTGAGTTGAACCAGACAATGTCCTACTGTGAGGCGACAAAGCTACTGCAGCACCACCACCACTGATCTAGTAACAGGATCATGAAATGGCATATTCCAGGACAACGACAAAGCATTCTTTAGCTATGTCTGCAACCTCAAAGGCATACAACAGTTATGTGCACAACTCACTGTTAATGGAACCAACTATACTGAGCCAGACAATATAGCAAACCTACTGGCAGACGAATTATGCATAGCTACAAATCAAACAGCATCAGAATTACTCATTTTAAAGGCTTAAACCTTGGCTGTTATATAAACTGGACCTCCTGGAAAGACAAGTATGTATCCCACAAACTACCCCTACTCTAGAACAAGCTCCCAATCCATGTCAAGCAGAGTTCATCCCTAACCCAATTCAATTGTATATGGAAAAGGAAATTCATCCTTGGTTTGGCACCTATGTCTCTAACAGACACAGGCAGCCTGCAAATGGTTCATCTCCTAGGCCCACACTTACACTAATCAAGGATATGAGAACTTGTCCGAGATTTGGGATGCATGGATAGGCTTACAAAGGCCCTTGTGGTCGTTAGCCTAGTAAACACTTATGAACCTATCCCTGTAGCTCAAAATGATCTGTTATAGTCGGATACATACTAAATTGAGTTGTAAAATTTCTTCTAACAAATATCATGACCTCCAGAAATGCATGATCTAATACCTAGAAATAAGACACGGCTCCTAAATATTTTATATGAGATAAAAAGTACAGTTGTGTACCTACCATAAATGTAGATGTTCGAGTGTATTCACTGTTGCAGTCATTACTCTTGGGTTATCCTGCTGGCAGGCTACCCTCATTCGGCCAGAATTCCAAAGTCTAGGTCCGGCGTCAGTTGCTGTCGCCTCTTCCCTGACGTCAGTGCACCAGGGGTATAAAAGATGCAGCAAACGCCATTTTCTTCAGTTTTTCTTGCCCCAGATGTCAGGTGCCCCAAATTGGTAAGCTGAAATTTATGCCAATAAGAAATGCATGCACAAAAATAACATTTCCTTCATCTGCAAGCAAATACACCAAACAGGTTGTATAGGATAGAGAAGTGCAGATAAATCCCAGCAAAGAAAAGGGGGATGGGGGGTGGGTAACCTGGACTGCAACAGTGAATACACTCGAACATCTACATTTATGGTAGGTACACAACTGTACTATGCTCATCGTGTTTCACGGTTGCAGTCATTACTCTTGGGTTGAATCCCAAAGCTGAGGGTGGGTGGCTGGGCTAAATTGGATTAGCAGAGGCTATGAGACCCTGCAGAACTGCAGTGGCAAAGCCTACACTGGACTTACAGTAGAGAGGCAAGTGGTAGTGCTTTGTAAAGGTGTGCACTGAACTCCAAGTTGCAGCCTCTAAGATATCTTTGGTTGGTACTCCTCTGAGGAAGGCTGCTGAAGTGGCTGCTACTCTGGTGGAATGAGGCCTAATGCCCTTAGGCACTGATTTGCCATGTTGAAAATAGCAGAAACGGATGCAATTGCCTATCCATTTAGAAATAGTCTGTTTTGAGATAGCCTTTCCTTGTGATCCTGCAGCATATGACACAAAGTTGCTCAGTCTTTCTGAAAGCTTTAGTTCTGTCCAAGTAGAAGCATAGCTGCCTGTGTATGTCCAAAGAATGCTGAATTTTCTCACCCTTGTTCTGTGGATTTGGGTAAAAGGTAGGCAAGTGAATGGTTTTGGTTGAGGGCCACACTGGACACCACCTTAGGCATAAATGTAGGGTTTGTCCTCAGAGAAACCCTGTCTGGATGAAAAATGATTAAAGGTTCCACAGCCATGAGTGCTTGTAACCAAGACTCACCTTGCAGAGGTTATTGCTAGGAGCAGAGCTGTTTTCCAGGATAAGAATTTTATATCTGCTGTTGATGCTGGCTCGAAAGGAGGCAGTGTGAGTTTTTCCAAAACATAATTGAGGTCCCAGGCCGGAATTGGTGCTCTCCTTGGAGGGCTAATGTTTTTGGCCCCTTTGAGGTACTGCCTTATTAAAGGATGAGAAAAGATAGGTGGTTCTGTATTGTAATGGGCTGAAATGGCAGAGGCATGAATCTTAACTGATGAGAAAGAAAGACTTTTGTTCAGCATCTCAGTTAGGTATTGTAAAATCCGAGGTATATTTGGTACAGACGTGTCAATGCCTTGTTCCTGGTTCCAGGCACAGAATCTCTTCCATTTTTCTGCATAAGATTTTCTGGTACTGGGCCTCCTGGCCTCCAAGATAACATCCATAACAACTTTTGAAAGAGGAGTGTTGTGAATGGCTACATTATCCGCCATGCTGCCAGATTTAAGGTTCTGAGTTGGCTGTGCAAGATCTGATTGTTTTGTTGCGTCAGCAAGTGAGAAATTTGAGCAATATTCATACTGGACCTTGAGACAAGCTCTTTAGGATTGGGTACCAGTGCTGGTGTGGCCAGTCTGGTGCAATCAGTATCATTTTTAGTTTCTCTTGTCTGAACTGTAGGAGTACTCTGGGAAGGAGAGGCAGTGGTGGAAAAGCATATGCTGTTAGATTTTTCCAGCTGAATGATAGGGCGTCCACTTTCCATGCTTGCTTGTGATAAATCCTTGTGCAAAATCTCTGCACTTGACAGTTGTGAGGAGAGGCAAATAGATCAATGTCTGGGCATCCCCATTTCCTTATTATCATGCTGAAGACTTGTGGATCCAGTTTCCATTCGTGGGGATCCATGAGGTTTCTGCTTAGTTAGTCTGCCAGAGTATTTGTTTTTCCTGGCAGGAACTGTGCTTGCAGGTGAACTTGAAAAGCCAATGCTGTGTCCCATAAGGTCATTGCTTGTCTGCACAGGGGGTAGGAATGTGTACCTCCCTGCTTGTTTATGTACCACATGACCGTAGTGTTGTCTGTCTATCAGTAACTGTCCTGGATGAAGCAGGTCCTTGAAAGCTGTCAGGGCATTTTGAACAGCTAGCATCTCTTTTTGATTGATGTGAAGATGCATCTGGTTTGCAGGCCATGTGCCCTGAATATATTTTCCTGCCATATGGGCCCCCCCCAGGCATAATCTGATGCATCCACTGTCAGTGTCTGTCTGGCTGTGGGTAAACTGAATGGCAGACCCTTGTTGTGGTGACAAGCTTCTGCCCACCATCAAAACTCTTGTTGTAGGCAGGGAATGAGTGCAATGACTGTCTCCAGGCTGTGGCAATGCTGATTCCAAACACTTCTCAGATACCATTGTAGTTTCCTCATATGCAGTCTGGCATATGGAATTAGTAGAATGCAGGATGCCATGAAATCCAAGGCCTGCAGGATTTTCGTTGTAGATAAGTGGGTTTTTGTTGCCAAATTTCTTGAAGTAAGTAGTCAGTTGCTTTTGCTTGTCTGGCGTGAGATAAGCCATCTGGGCAGTTGTATTTAAGCTTGCACCCAGGAATATTATCTCTTGAGAGGGCACTAGTTTTGATTTCTTTTCATTTACTGTGTACCCTAGGCCAATTAGTAATCTTTTTAAAAATGCCAGATGCTTTAGAAGTGTGTCTTTGTTCTCTGCTTGAATTAGGCAATCGTCCAAGTAGGGATATATTTGAATTCCTTTTTGTCTGCAAAATGCAATTACTGGTGCCAGGCATTTTGTGAAGATCCTGGGTGCAGTAGATAAGCCAAAGGGCAGTGCAGAGAATTGGTAATGCATTGAGCCAGCTATGAATCTGAGGTATCTTCTGCAAGATTGTCTGATTGGGACATGCAGGTATGCCTCTTTTAGGTCCAATGTTACGAGCCAAGCCCTCTTGCCCAGCATGGCAGTAGCTGCTGTAGAGTCAACACCTTGAAATTTGCAACTTTCAGAAACATATTTAGTATAGACAGGTCCAGTATTGGTCTCCAGATTTTGTCCTTCCTTGGTACTAGGAAAAGTCTGGAGTAAAATCCTTGCCCCTGCTCTTGTTGTGGTACTTGCTGAATGGCCCTCATGTCCATGAGGGCTGTAATTTGCTTTTTTGCCTCTGCCCACTGATTGTGTGTCAGGTCTGGCATGCCCTTTGGCCTTGGTGGAGTGTGAAAATGGAACCTGTAGCCTTGGGACACTATGTTCAGGACCCATTTGTCTTGAGTAACCATTTTCCAATTTGATGAAAAAAGTGCTAGTTTTCCCCCTAAGGGGGCTGTCAAAAGAAAACTGATTGGGACTGTTTCCTGTAAGGTTGTGATTTGTCTTCTCCACTTTTGGAGGTAGGAGCACCCCATTGTTTAGGCCTGAATGAGCCTTGGGGCAGAGATCTGCCTCTGGGACGCCGGTATCAGAGGCCTCCAGTGAATCATAACCACATTGCAAAGTATGCTTTCCCACTTGTTCAGTTGCATGCAATAAATCCTGCATTTCCTTGTTCTCTATTTGTCAACATTTTCTGTTTCAGCAGTGACATTAAATATTGCTGATATTTAAGAATATGAAACTGACAATTTAAAGCCCTTACAGCCAGGGTAGCAGAAGTGTAGACTTTTTTCCCCCCATCTGTCTATAGCCCTAAAATCCCTATCAGAGGGGACAGGGTTTTTTTTGCAGTGGAAGCTTTAATGCACTTGGGACCCTGAGATATAGTTTCTGGGTCAGCAGCGGGGTTTTTATATAGGAATTTATGAGAATCCAGGACCCTGTAGTATCTGTCTGGCTTAGCAGGTGCAGGGGGGTAAAGAGTCAGGGGACAGGCCGAACTCTGAAAATACATAATCTACAATGTCTAGAAGAGGTGGAATAGCAAGGGGTCTGTGCTGAGGAAGAAGCAGAAAGTCTTTGAGCCTTTTCTTAGATTCAGAATAATCTTGCCTCTCCCAGTGGAAATGCTCCCTCATAGTATGCAGGGTTTCCCCCAAAAAATAATTCTCAGGAGGAAAGGCTGAAGGATTGAATTCTTCAGCATCAGAATCCTCATAGGGAAGCATAGAGTAATCCTGTTCAGTAGAGGAATCAGAGGAAATAGATACCTGATCAGAAGAATCATATTCTGTCTCTTGCCTAGGCCTCTTATCAGGAGAGGGATGGAAGCCCTGCTCAAAAGTAATTAGGCCTTCGGCCATTTTGAGCATCTGTTTTTTAGGCATGAAAGTCTGAGTAGGAGAATGCTGTACTTGTTTCTTTGTCTTTAGAGCCACTTTAGTCTTTGAAGCTGAAGATGGCTTAATATATAGTTGTGTAGGTCTGAAGACACCCTCAGAAGCAGATACCTGCTCAGCGGCTCCGGACCCATCTGAGGGTATGATTTCCGAGTGTCCAATACCTTGAGTATCCAGAGGACCAGTCGGGCTCCACATGGGAGTCGGAAGCGGCCTGTGGCTCTGAGGTAGCGGGCGCCAGGGGCTGCGAAAGTGCCTCACTGAGAACTGGCGACTGGCCTAGTAGAGGCTTCGTCATCGGTTTTTGACCTCTGATGCCTATCCTTGTCCTTGCATTTTTTGTAAACTCCAGTTGTCGGCTGGTCCGACGGCATTATATAATTAAAATTTTGGCCAAAGTAATGAAATGCAAAATTGAACCGACGCTTGATAGTGCATTGGTTAAATCTAGCACAAAACTGACAGCTAGCAATGTTGTGATCAGGGCCTAGGCAAGGAATACAGTAAGAGTGAAAACCCTTATGAGGTATTTACTTCCCACAAGAAATACAATTGTTAACTTTTTCTGACATCGGTCTGGAGCAAGAAAAAAGTTTCCCCAATGGGGTACTTAGCTTTAATGAAGACTTCGGTTCTGAAATTCGGATTTGAAAATCTCAGGAGTTGGCCAACCAGCACTTGCAAACTGCTTTTGCTTCAGGCACTGCGCGGCAAGAAAGACTGAAGAAAATGGCGCACTGACGTCAGGGAGGAGGCGACAGCAACCGACGCTGGACCTAGACTTTGGAATTCTGGCCGACTGAGGGTAGCCTGCCAGCAGGATAACCCAAAAGTAATGACTGCAACAGTGAAACACGAACATCCAACTCTGCAGTTTTGTTGCTATACTTCAATATTTTCAAACATACACGTATAATTAAATGTTTGCTCTTCAATAGCTAACTCCAGATTGCAATACCTTTTGACCCTTAAAATTCTCTAAAATGAATGGAAATAAAGATAATGGTTAGAAGATAATTTGCATGTAAGATAAGGTGACTTGAAGTAAGCTTCATATAATTAGGAGATTTACATAACCAATTAGTGACAAAGGCCAAAAAGAAATGCAACTGAAATTCATACAGTGAGGAAAGGATCATGACTATACACATTCCTGAACTAACACGCACCCTCATACAGTGAGGAAAGGAACATGGCTGTACACATTCCTGAACTAACACGCACCCTCATACAGTGAGGAAAGGAACATGGCTGTACACATTCCTGAACTAACACGCACCCTCATACAGTGAGGAAAGGATCATGGCTGTATACATTCCTGAGCTAACACGCACCCTCATACAGTGAGGAAAGGATCATGACTATACACATTCCTGAACTAACATCCACCCTCATACAGTGAGGAAAGGATCATGGCTGTAAACATTCCTGAGCTAACACGCACCCTCATACAGTGAGGAAAGGATCATGACTATACACATTCCTGAACTAACATGCACCCTCATACAGTGAGGAAAGGAACGTGGCTGTACACATTCCTGAACTAACATGCACCCTCATACAGTGAGGAAAGTATCATGGCTGTATACATTCCTGAACACGCACCCTCATACAGTGAGGAAAGGATCATGACTATACACATTCCTAAACACGCACCCTCATACAGTGAGGAAAGGATCATGGCTGTACACATTCCTGAACTAACACGCACCCTTCTACACAACATGCAAACCACTATATAACATAGTACATGCGAAAAATGGGTAAAAGACAGTTACAATGCAGACTCTCCACACTAGACCACACCTTTCAGTCTCTTAAAGCAAGAAATCTGGACAAAGCCATAAATAAAAGCAGGACAATGGCCCCAAAAAAGGGATAATTTTTAAATATTGCTCTTACAAACTTAGAAGGTTGACAGAACAGGTTTTGCATCAGCATGAATTTTTTGAAGGATGTGAAATCTGAAAGTCAAACTTCTAACTTTAATCTTTAATGATTTATTACTAATTTGCTAGAAAGGAACCGGACCACAAAAGTAATATGTTTTCATTCATTTAATAAAACACCACGGACTTCATCAGAATGAATCAGAATCATTCTGAAGAAGTTTGTGGTGTTTTATTAAACGAACGAAAGTTTATTAGTTTTGTGGTGCGGTTCCTTCCTGGTCTTTAGTTTGCTGCTTTTTCACTTTTAATTTGCCAGAAAACAATTTTATGAAAAACGGACCAAAAATATGAGGCAAAAATCTGGACATTCTGTGAAAATCTGCACAGTTGTGAGATATGCACTAGAGATATAGTTTAAACATATTGAGAATCGGGTCTACCCGAGAACACAGACCGATTGAAATGCTGATGATGAGAGCACAGACACCGGAAGACTGACAACGGAAATAACAGACGGTTCGAAATCCCGACGCTGAAAACACAGACATGCGAAATGAGCGCGACTGTGTAAGTATGCAATAGTGACGGATGTTAGGGTTCAGGTAAGGTAAGTGTGCATTAGTGATGGACTTTAGGGTTAGGGTGCGGGCAAGGTAAGTGTGTGATAGTGATGGACCTTAGGGTTTGGGTTAAGGTTAGTGCATAGACAGTTGTGTATGTAAGGTTTAGTGTAGGTTTGTAACGTTTTTGGTGTACTTGTGTTGCGTATGTTGTGAGTCGGTGTTTGGTATTGTGTGGTTTCGGTGTTTTGGCTGTTGGGTTTGTGGTGTGTCGGTGTAGTGTAGGGGATCCTTAGAAGCAATTACAAAAGTACACATGACCAACAGTTCAAAACATATCTTGCAGTCTAGTTCAGAGAAGGTTAGAGCGCCTAGCGATGCAGTTCTCTTCACTGCTTTCCATTTATGCTGGTGCATTACTGTAGGAACATAGCATGTTTAGGCATAGGTTCCACCTAATTTATGTATTCTCTAGTCATTATATACTGGTAATATAACATGACAAAATGCTAATAACCATTTAGAAACAATAGAAAATTAAATTGTTCGTTTTTATTATTAGCAATAGCATTACAGTTCATAAAGTAGTGCAATAAATGGTATAACATACAATTAATATGAGCAAAGTTTAAAAACTGCAGTGATTAGAAAAAGTGCACACTGGACTTAAGTTATACAACCAATAGGCAAGCACATCTTTAGAATTAGCACTATAAATGGGTAATAGAGATGGCAGTTGCTGCCACAAGCTCCACAATGAGTGAAATAACAGACTGTACAGAACACAGGTGGTTATACCATTTTAGAAACAATAACTGCCTAGACTCTGTTATCTGAGGTTATTTTACTGATCGTGGAGCTTTTCTCCCTGGGTCTCCACTGAAAAAGGGTTTCTGACCCAGTGGACTTTCCCAGTCAACCAATGTTTAAATCAATCAATAAATAAGAATACTTTGTAATCATTTTATTACAGCACTGCTGTTATATTTTAACATAAAATCTTATACTTTGCATTGAAGAATCTGAATTAAGAACTAAGTGAAATAAAAGGCTCCCTACTGAAATGTTAGCACCCAAAATGCTAAAAAAAAGACTGGAAAATGTAGAACAAATCTCTAACATTGCTCTTCTCCATTAAACTAATTTTTTGGAGGGGGCAAGCCCACCTGCTCTCCCCCACAACCCACAAACATGACCATAGTAACCTTGCGATTGCCATACCCTGGAGTAATGGGAATATTCTTAGCAATGGCCTGGTTAGACTTTGCATATGGAAGTCAGACTTTTCAGCCATTCAGTCTCCATGTTTTGGGAGAAGGTCTAGGAGGTCCCAGCATTTCAAATGATTATTGATATAAAATGCATAACCACTGTGTAAGAATGGACAGTGTAACATTAGTTATTAAACTAAACTGCATCAGCAGTACCCCAGGCTTATAAATCCAGCCCCTATATTTGGTATCCAAAATACACAATTAATTTGTTAGCACTGGGACTGGAGATACAAGGCATCTACCTTCACAAGGTGTGATCATGTCTACATTTTCCCCAGTCGGTGTCCAACACACTGAGGGCAGTTTTTCTTTTATCTGCATTATCTTTTAAGTTTTTCTGCCTGCGCTGACACTTTTAGTTTATTACTGGAAATAGTATGCAATAAGTCCTGCTTTGTTTTGATACTACGTGCTTCTTTTCCCACATCTACCCAAGACTTTTTTATGATCTGTTCCTTTTTCTACATTCATCTAACACCGATACTTCTTAATTGCTTTATAGTTTTTTCTCCTCAGTGCTTACATGGTGGTATTTCACATGCTACCTTCCTTTCCTTTGCTACTCCAAGTTTTTGTGGCAACACTGTTATTAGTTTAGCTGCAGTACAGCACATCCTATTTATATCAATAGTTCTGTTTAGTCTTCATCTGTTTTACTGGTCTTCTAGCATTTTCAATTTTTCCCTCTAAATATATTGCTTTAGTTTATCATTATAATCATCAACCCCTTTTTCCTCAGGTTCTATATGGGGTCAGTGTTGTGTCATCTGTCACAATATCTCTTGATTCAATACCACTGTCCTTCCTTCAACAGTTATGCCCGTCACAGATCTCTCTCTCACAATCCATCTGATGTCTTTGCCTCTTGCCTACTTCATGTCTCTCCCAAATCATCTTCAACAATTAGTCCTCATCTTCTTCACATAACCCTGAACCACAGTATCTACACTCTTCGACCTTCTCTGCAGTTGGAGCTACTTTGGCTTCTGCTCTTATTTCTCATTTCTTCGTCTGTCCCACTGTGTGTAGCCCACCACCTATCTCACGCACTTAAACTCCATCACCTCTAGCTTCCTCTTCTGCTCTGCCTTTACTGCCCTGACTTCTGTACCATACAGTAGTACAGGTCACACCACTGTTTTGTGCACTTTACTTCTGAGTTTCTTTGACATTCTTTTGTCATACATTAACCCTGACACACTGTACCAGTTCGCTGCAGTCCCTCTGATCCTAGCTTTCACCTCCTCATTTGGAATTCCCTTCTCAACTACCTCTCCCAGATACTTGCAGCTGTTAACTTGTTTCATCTTCATTTCTATCTCACTTCTCATATTCTTCTGATTTCCCCCATTTGCTGCCATTACAAATATACTATCTGTACTCAGTTTCATCCTGTGTGCCATCAGTTTTGCATTCTGTTCCCCTATCCTTTGCTTAAGTTCTTGTTCACAGTCTGCCTGTAATGCCATACCATCTGCATATAGCAACTTTCTGACCTGTATACTTACGTAGTCTAGCACCAGTAAAAAATGCTGTGGCCTCGGAGATGAATCGTGATCCATACCCTCTACCACTGGAAATCCCTCTGTATGGCCAAATACTGTTTGTACTTGAGTCATTGGATCCTTGTACATAGCCTGTACTAATTTTACCAATGTTTGAGACTTCAGACTGCCACAGGTCTGCCCACATCAGCTTTTCTGGGACCTTGAAATATGCTTTGTACAGCTTTGGGAATGCCCAGTTGGACTCTTTCCCCATCTGTATCTTTTTCTCAGCTATCTGTTCCACTGTAAACATTGGGTCAGCTGTGCTGCATCCTGACCTGAATCTGAACTGCTCATCTCCCATCTCACCTACTACTACTCTATGTATCTGTTTGTCAATCACCCTTTCCAGAACTTTCATGCAATGTGACAGGAGTTTCATAGTTCTGTACTGCTCACAGTTGTCTCTCTGCTCTTGAGCACTGTCACTAATATGCTTATTCTCCAGTCATCCTGGATATGCCTCTCTCTCTACACTATTATGAATACCCTCAGGACCCATTTCTCCCCTGTCTCACACAGTATCTTTATCATATCTGCTGTGACCTCATCTGAGCCTGCTGCTTTCCCTGACTTCATTTTCCTCAGTGCTGTTCTGACTTCTCCTAGGGTGGGCTTCTCCTCTTCTTTCATCATAGGCTGTGTCTGGGGCAGAACAGCTTCTGTGGATTTCTCTTTATTCAGAAATTTCTGGAGGTACTCCTTCCATTTGCCTTTGATGTCCCATGGACTGGTGAGCAAGTTGTTGCTGGGATCCCTTATGAAGGGTTTCTGATGACTGTCTTCATCTTTCTGTCTTTGTCCTGTAACCTGACAGAATTTCTTTGTACCATCTACTGGGTCAGTTCCCAGAAGCTGGTAGAGTCTTTCTGATGCCTTGCTCAATTATGTAACTCCTTTCTTAGCAAACCAGTGCTCTTTCTTAGGCCGGTCTGTCGTTTCTATCTCACACTTTTTCCAGCACTCCTTTCTTTTAATGACTTCCTGGATTTAGTTTGTCAATCTTCTCTTTAAGTAAGCAATATAGCTATTACTGCAGACACTCATTTACATGGTTGTGGACATAATATGGTTTGAAAAGTCTCATTGTTTCTAAGTGATGCCCACAAAAATATACTCAGAGTATACCTGGCTATCCCCTGCGTTGGGGTGTGTGTGTGTGTGGGGGGGGGTTGTGCATCCTCTGGAAGACAGCTGTTTTATTTTTACATTGATGATGTCAAATGTTTCTTGTTTTTTTCTCAAGAAAGGCAAAGTGTTGCTCATAGCTAGAAAGACGGTTTAAAATGACATCCTTAACTAGATGACTATTTGGTAACTAAAGTTTCATTAATCAAAATACAGGCCTTAAAGTCTGACAGTGTCAGTTTACTAAACCTCCTTACTTCTCCAGTGCAAGTATGGAAAAACAGGATGGAGTTTGTGAGCAGAGTACAGTATCTGGTCATTTTTCTGAGAAATTCACTGTTACTAAAGGTCCAAGTTAATAATAATAATAATAATAATAATCTTAAAATGGTTCTTGTTTTCATCTCAGGAATATTACGCTGATCAAACAATTCGGGCCAGATTCAATAAAGCCTACAATAACTGTATGTTGTTCTGAGTGAAGAGACATAAATAAGTAATAAATAAAGTGTGAGTTATTTACTTTATTTCACATTTGTTGACCGGGTTAGTCTGACTGAGCTAAGCAGCCATTTTCAGTGGAGGCCCGGGGAGAAAAGCTCCACAGTTTTACAGTTTTAGTGTCAACAGTATCAGCGGGTTAAAATGTATACATACAATGGAATACATTTTATCAGAAAAACAATAATCGGAAAAAACATAATAAAGCATACATAAGAAAAATAATTTGATACAAACATTTTCAATAAACAGTGACGAGAGTTGATAGTGTAAGTAGTTACTTCACGAGATTTGTGACATTACAAATGGAGATGAGAGAAGAGTGACACCTTGAAGAGGTTTATGAACTAAAAAGATGTGACGTTTTGGTGATTACAGATGAATTAATGTGCTAGATGAGGGAGGATGAGTGCAGAGCAGCACCAGTGAGTTTGGAGGTGCTCTCTAGTGGCAGTTTTGAATTGATTTGGATGTTTGCGTGACCTGCAGCTTTAAATATTGACAGGGATTCATAAAGGTTACCACAAAGTGTAGACTACATGTACATAACTGTAATCTTTAAGTGACTAGAAACCACAAACAAGTAAGACTTTTCTTGAATACATATTGTGTACACTTAGTGTAGGCTTTGTTGAATCTGGTCCTTCGTTAATCTGACTTTTTTTTTTTGGTTCCCTCAAAGCTGTAAATTAAGCTGCTCTCGGTGCCTGTAATTGACAGTGAGATATATCAAACCCACACAACATGTGTTGGACACTGTTTACACCATGCTGGGGAACTAGAAGGCAATAAAGGCATCCTAGGGGGGTGTCATACTATCGCTAGTGCAGCAGATGCCATTCTTCCATACGTCACCCCCCCCAGTAAGACAAGAGTGGGATGAACAACAAACATCAGTACTAATCCACCATTCACTTCTGCAAGGGGCTGAGGTTACCAGGACACCTAGAACGGCATGGTAGTCTTCCCACTCTCCACTAGAGAAATCATACCACCCAAGTGTGCTCTAACTGCACTCCTTCACCCTACATGTAGGATGGCATGCCATTCTTCCCTATCTGCACCATCAAGCGCCCAAGCCGATATTCAAACTCAGGTTGGCTGGGCCATAGTCAGTGCTTCATCCTTTTCTGTCACTGGTACAAGTAAATAAAAGGACTTTTGATTGCTATTCATTCTTTAGTTACTGCCTAAATTACTGCAATGCATTTTACCATGTGCTTCCAGATACCAATTTTGACCATCAGGACATTCAAACCTCAATTAATAGAGTTCTGCCAGGTACCTCCCACAGAAATAACAATCCTGGTGCTGTCATGTTGCCCTGAAGGGTTAGTCCTGTCTGCCTAAAGCACCTGTTAACCCTCTGAACTGTCCCGTTCTTTCCAGCTCTCAATCGAGGAGTTGCTACTTGTTGCCATGGTGTGCCTTGACTGCTCAAGTACTTATGGAATTCACTCTCTCTTCAGCTATGGCCGTACACTTCTGTGGCTAATCAATAAACGGTTACAACTATGTGACGCAGAGGCCTCCCAAATGTTGCATTGTTAGTGAAGTCTGAACGATCGTGCAGAGCCTTGCTGAAGTGCAGGGCAGCACTGTAGCCAAAAGACAGTCTGTGTGGTTAAAGGGTTAAGGTACTGCAGCCAATCACAGCCCATGTGGTTAAAGGGTTAAGGTACTGCAGCCAATCACAACCCATGTTCATCAGGACGATGACTGCTTTACAATCCTGTCACATGAGCTACACCTTTTGGGGAATGTAGTGTGGCTCTGCTGTGTACTACAATGCCATGACATGACCTGAGCTTGTTACGTGCGTGTGTGAGGGCGGTGAAGGGAGCAAATATGCCTCCTGTGTATACAATTCATAAGTTTCTGGCTACATCCCTGCATTTTACACGCTCATGTTTTTTTTCACCTTTCAGGTACATCTTTCTGGGTTAGGACTAAAACCTTCACATTAAAGTATTATCTACTGTGCAGCATCTATTACCATAACTACTGCTAAAGCAATCGCAACATGAAATAACATTAGATCCAACATAACACTGCAGTCATCACATCTGAGTACATGTATGCATGACCTTCAGAACCTGTCCACAGCCAGAAATATCAACAGCACTGCATGCATCAGTAACTCCTTAAACTCATCAAGTCTTTTGTTGCTGGGTTTTATAACACAGAACTTACTGCAAAAGCTATAAATAGCAATCTGCTGTTTTTTTTAAATATTTATGCAGCATCATTCGCAAAAATGTAAGTGTCATACCACTAATTAAAAGAAACAGAAAGATCATGTAATCCCAGGGAAAAACTTAACAGTGAAACTGAATATGAAGATAGTAATCAATTGAACAAAGTTTCTGGGATGATGAGAGTGGAATCTGGGTGTCATACCATGATAAAATGCAGAATCTGCGTGTCAGACCATGATAAAATGCATAACACTTCTGAAAGACCATCAGTCACATATAGCTGTTTATACAAACTAGAGCACAAACAGAACATTTTGTTACAGGATCCTAATGATTTCAAAAACAGAAAAGTTAAGCTGCTTAAACTAGGGAGACAATGTGCAAGAAATAAGTTGCGATGGAAGATGCACTACAATCTTCTACTTAGTACCTCTTAATGAATCTGCAAAAACTCCCCTCAACAAAGCAAGTCATCCTCGAAGTATTGTTCACCATTGCAATGTACTGTTAAGGCAACACCGCATGCCAGCATTTCCTAATTATATGTACTCAGGAACACTTCAACACATGGCTGTAAATAGTGCAGTATAAAATACATTAGTTTAGCTGTGACTTAAAGGAATGCACCATTCTAAAATGAAAAGTATACATTTTATAATATTTTGATATTCCATATATTACTAATACATCAGGATCGCTCTACTATATTCTAAGTTCTTGAACAGCAAAACTACCACCATGGGGAGTCTTGTTCTAGGATAATTTTGTCGTTCGGTTCCTGTCTCTCCCTTCCAAAACTGATTTTAGTTCCCTAAAATACAGGACTAGACATCATAAAAAGTTGTAGTTACACTGGTGGTGCTGTGAATCACTAGCATCTATGAAAGCAATGTCTGCACTAATTTTTCATGGAGTTGCTTTGATCTGCGTTGCCTGTCAGCTGGTGAAAAAGCCTTTTGTGGTCTTTGTACATTTTACACAGTACAAATGAAGTGAAAAAGTAGGATTTTGATGTGTTCAAAGCTGCAGTCACCAAAATCTGCAGCCTTTCAGTCCACTAAATTATTAAATGTCACATCTGTTAGATGTGTTCACCCACTGGTGACTGACAGTTGTTACTTTAAGAGCTGGTAAGGCAAATGAGAGCTGCCTTGTTTTTTTGAAACTGGACTTAATTTGTAGTTAAATGGATAACATGAGCACTTCACTGTCCAAAATGAGAGCGTTTAGTCACTCAGTTTATGTAGTTCTGTGTAGTACAACTCATCTACCATCGTACGAAGACTCCTCTAACAAATAACACTTTGGGAAGGGTACGCTTCAGTTGTTACTGCACTTTACTGAACTCTATCTCAATTTAAAATTGGGGGTGGTGACCCAAAAGTGAGAGATATAGTATCTCTGCAGTCTAGCCTCTGTTATACACGTTGAGATGATGTGAGAATGAAACAGTGGGAAAATGGTAGGATCTTCCCAGTTTGTGGCAGGGAAAACCACTGAATGATTTCAGAGCACCAAGCATCTGGATACTTCCAGGAGAAAACGATAATTCTGGGATGAGGTTAACTACACTGGAAGGTGGAGTTTTACTCAAATGCACCTACTGAACACCAGTAGGTTTTAGTTTCAGGAAACTTAGAGAAGTTTAAAAGCAACTCTGTTCTTGATGCTTCGCAAAGCAAATGGGGCTTACTGTGGTAAGTCACTCTGTTAACTATGGCAACCTTTTGTTCACCTGACATTTGTCTCCATAAAATCTAACAGGTGTATTTGTGATAAGCCACTTACCTGACTGAAAAAAATGATAATCTTATATAGTGGAGAGTCTGGCCAGAAAGCAGATTCAGAAGAAAGGGCAATCCATACACAGACCTTCACTGTCTCTCATATGTCCAACTCAGGAAGTCAGAGTCTGTAGAATGAAACAAAAGATGGTGACAGAGTTATCACAGAGTCCAGAACATAACCAGCATTTTAACCAAACTACATTTCCGATGATTGTGACAGTTATCAGAGTCCAGAACATAACCAGCATTTTAACCAAACTACATTTCCGATGCTCTACATACTACACAACACGATTACAGATTCTTCAGACACTAAACATTTTTATTTACCTGTACAATGAAAATGAAAACACCGCATTCAAATACATTCCTTTTTATATTATTTTAACAGCTGGTGACAGTACAGTAAAATAAGTATTAAACAGAGTCATGTAGGCGAAGAAAAAAACAAGCAAAATACCACCAACAAATTCAAAACACTAAAATAAGTATTAAACAGAGATTCATACCGAATAGCTGGGTAACTACAGCAGAGCTAGTAAGGGAGGACTGCTAGGAAGGTGCTTGGTGTGACATCTGGACAGAGGGAAGACAAGGAGACATGGTAGTGGAATGGGTAAGTACAGGAGAGTATACAGAGGAAGAGGCTGGCGAAGAAGTGGGATTGTCAAAGAGATGAATAAAGTAGACATGAGTATAAGGAGATGAGGTGCATGGCAAAGAGAGAGGTGGCGAAGGCTAAGGATAAGGCATATAGAGAGTTGTATGAGAGATTGGACACTAAAGAGAGAGGAAAGGACCTGCACCGATTGGCGGGACAGAGCTGGGAAAGATGTGCAGCAGATAAGGGTGATAAAGGACAGTGAGGGAAACGTACTCGCAAGTGAGGAGAGTGTGTTGAGTAGATGGAAAGAGTACTTTGAAGGGCTGATGAATGAAGAGAATGAGAGAGAGAGAAGGTTGGATGATGTAGGGGATAGTGAATCAGAAAGTGAAGCAGATTAGCAAGGAGGAAGTAAGGACAGCTATGAAAAGGATGAAGAATGGAAAGGCTGTTGCCCAGATGACATACCAGTGGAAGCATGGAGGTGCTTAGGACAAATGGCAGTGGAATTTTTAACCAGATTGTTTAATAAAATTTTGGAAAGTCAGAGGATGCCCGAGGAGTGGAGAAAAAGTGTTTTGGTACCTAAATTTAAGAATAAGGGTGATGTGCAGAGCTGCAGTAACTCCAGAGGGATTCAATTGATCAGTCACAGCATGAAGTTATGTGAAAGAGTAGTGGAAGCTAGGTTAAGAAGGGAGATGATGATTAGTGATCAGCAGTATGGTTTCATGCCAGGAAAGAGCACTACAGATGCAATATTTGCTCTGAGTGCTGTTGGAGAAATACAGAGGTCAGAAGGAGTTGCATTGTGTCTTTGTGGACTTAGAGAAAGCATATGACAGGGTGCCTAGAGAGGAGTTGTGGTATTGTATGAGGAAGTCGGGAGTGGAAGAGAAGTATGTAAGAGTGGTACAGGATATGTACAAGGGTAGTGTGACATTGGTGAGGACTGCGGTGGGAGTGACAGATACGTTTAAGATGGAGGTGGGATTATATCAAGGATCAGCTCTGAGCCCTTTCTTATTTGCAGTGGTGATGGACAGGTTGACAGATGAGATCAGACAGGAGGCCCTGTGGACTATGATGTTTGCAGATGATATTGTAGTGAGAGTAGGGACCAGGTTGAGGAGACCCTGGAGAGGTGGAGATATGCTCTAGAGAGGAATGAAGGTCATCAGGGCTAAAACATAATATATGTGTGTAAATGAGAGGGAGGGTAGAGGAATGGTGAGGATGCAGGGAGTAGAGTTGGTAAAGGTGGATGAGTTTATGTACTTGGGATCAACAGTTCAGAGTAATGGTGAGTGTGGAAGAGAGGTGAAGAAGAGAGTACAGGCAGGGTGGAATGGGTGGAGAAGAGTGTCAGGAGGGATTTGTGACAGATGGGTACCAATAAGAGTGAAAGGGAAGGTCTACAAGATGGTAGTGAGACCAGCTATGTTATATGGGTTGGAGATGGTAGCATTGTCGAAAAGCCAGGAGACAGAGCTGGATGTAGCAGAGCTAAAGATGTTAAGATTTGCACTGGGTATGACTAGGATGGACAGGATTAGGAATCAGTATATTAGAGGGTCAGCTCAGGTTGGACAGTTTAGAGACAAAGCAAGAGAGGCGAGATTGTGTTGGTTTGGACATGTGCCGAGGAGGGATGCTGGGTATATTGGGAAAAGGATGCTAAGGATGGAGCTGCCAGGTAAGAGGAAAAGAGGAAGGCCTAAGATGAGGTTTATGGATGTGGTGAGAGAGGTCATGCAGGTGGTTGGGGTGAAAGAGCATGATGCAGAGGACAGGAAGAAATGGAAACAGATGATCCGCTGTGGCGACCCCTAATGGGAACATCCGAAAGAAGATGATGATTAAACAGAGTCATACATGCGAAGAAAAAACAAGCAAAATACCAAAAAATTCAAAACAGTAAAATAAGTATTAAACAGAGAGTCATATATGCGAAGAAAAAACAAGCAAAATACAACCAACAAATTCAAAAAACATAAGATGCACCTAAACACGCTAATGTGGGGGTCATACTGGCGTTGCAAGTGTAGACACAACCTAAGAACTAACACACCACCTATATGACAAAAGCAGTCCGCTTGAACAAGGAGCATGAAGGGCAGCCTCAACGTTTAGCATAATAGGGATCAACAAGTAACAGACTGAGGTTTGGTACATATAACCACATATGTAAAAAAAGAAATAGGGGCAACAAGACATGATTAAAGTTCTAGCATTGAAAATGCAACTCGCTGAGTGGTGACCACAGAATAAACATTTAAAGATGAGTGAACATGTTGAACAAGTAGAAAGTACTGCTGTATAAATACATTTGCCATTTATTTGTTTGCTTGTTAACCAGGTAGGACAATGGGTTTGAAGACAGTCTTCAGCAATGACCAGGGCGAAAAGGCGACACAATATAACATACAACCACAATGAGTAAATGTAACTTTACGCCAAGCATGCATCCAAATATATAAGTAAATTTAGATATTTTAATGGGGCGGCCATGGTGGTGCAGCAGTTAGCGTTGCCGCCTCACAGCAAGAGGTTCTCCGGTTCAATTCTCAGCTGGGGTGCTTTCTGTGTGGAGTCTGCATGTCCTCCCTGGGGTCACGTGTGTTTCCTCCGGGTGCTCCGGTTTCCTCCCACATCCCAAAGACATGCAGTAGGCAGATTGGACACTCTAAATTGGCCCTAGGTATGAGTGTGTGCATATGTGTGTTGGGTGCCGGGCTGGCAACTTGACACTGTAAAACTCCACTGCCAATCATGAGCAGGCAGATGATCCGCTGTGGCGACCCCTAACCGGGAAAAGCCGAAAGAAGAAGAAGAAGAAGATGTTTTAATGGATCACCACAGGATCAGCCTAAACTATGTAGGTTCATCCCATCTGCAATCCAATTTCCAAATGTTTTGGCCACCTTCCAAGTGCTCCTTCTGCCAGGAGCATAGGGAGTGCTCCTACAAAAACACGAGGGGTTCAGGTCAATATTTAGTCCAAGAAAATGGCAAGAATCCTGAATACATGTGCTAGGAAAAAGAGATGGCGATGGAAATGTCGGTGCGTTAGAACATCTACTGTTACGCTAAAAGGCTACTTATACAACAGTAGTTTGTTCCAACATGAATCACTGTTGCAGTATCCGGAGCTATGTGGGTAGACTACGGCAGCTTACACCAGTGTAGTAAAGAGGGTGACGAATATAAAGAGGGTGACGAATAACACCCACAGCTCCAAGAGCCCCTGGAGAATGGTCCTAGCAAAGCCAATTCTGGACCTGTTAAAGTAATCTAATTTGTAATGCTTTGTAAAAGTATATGCTGCTGACCAAGTTAACTGCCTCCAGAATGCTTCTAAAGCCACTACTGACCAAGTTACTGCCTCCAGAATGCTTCTAAAGCCACTGCTGACCAAGTTACTGCCTCCAGAATGCTTCTAAAGTCACTGCTGACCAAGTTACTGCCTCCAAAATGCTTCTAAAGTTGCTGCTGACCAAGTTACTGCTGCCAAAATGATTCTAAAGTTGCTGCTGACCAAGTTGCTGCCTCTACAATGCTTCCAAAGTTGATCCATTTCCAGAAAGCAACTGAAGACAATGGCCTTGTTGAATGAGCTACAACTCTGCCTGGAAGTTGCTCATTGTACTGAGAGTAAAGTACAGTTGTATACACTTACCATAAATGTAGATGTTAGAGTGTACTCACGTTTGCAGTCATTACATTTGGGTAATCTGCTTGCAGGTAGCCCTCAGTCAGCCGGATTAACAAAGTCTTGGGTCCTGCATTGGTTGCTGTTCCTTCTTCCATGATGTCAGGTTGTAAGGGGTATAAAACATGCAGCCACTGCCATTACATCAGTTTTTCTTGCCTGAGATGTCAGGTGCCCCCCAATGGGAAGCAATTAAATATAAAAGTACAATGATATACCTCCAACAAAAAAGCAAATACACCAAAAAGGCTTTTAAGCATAGTAAAGGAAAGTAGAGGTATAGCCAAAAGAAGTTAGGGGGCTGGACGGAGGGTAACCAGGACTGCAACAGTGAATACACTTGAACATCTACATTTATGGTAAGTGTACACACAACTGTACTATGTTCTTCGTGTTTCACTGTTGCAGTCATTACATTTGGGTAGATTCTCAAAGCTATGGTTGGGAGGAGGAATTTAGATAACATTAGGACCAGCTATAAGGCCCTGCAAGACTGCAGTGGCAAAGCCAGCTCTGGATTTAGAGAAAATTGGCAAATGATGATGCTTGGTGAAAGTATGTACAGAACTCCAGGTAGCAGCTTCTAGGACATCCCTGGTAGGGACACCTCTGAGAAAGGCTGTAGAGGTAGATGCAGCCCTGTTGGAATGAGGTCTGACCCCCTGGGGGATAGGTTTTCCATGGTGCATATAGCAGAAATGAATGCACTGGTCTATCCATTTAGAAATGGTTTGCTTTGAAATAGCCTTCTGCTCCTGCAGTTGTTCAGATTTCCTTTGAGGTTTAGTCCTGTCCAAGTAGAATCTAAGTTGTCTGTGCACATCTAAGGAATGCAGTATCCATTCCTCTTTGTTCTGTGGAGTGGGAAAGAAGTTTGGCAAACGAATGGACTGATTAAGAGCCACACTGGATACCACCTTGGGCATGAAGGATGGATTGGTTCTGAGGGACACCCTGTTCGCATGAAAGATGATGAAACGCTCCACTGCCATAAGGGCCTGTAATTCAGATACCCTTCTAGCTGAAGTGATTGCTAAAAGGAAAGCTGTTTTCCAAGAAAGAAATTTTAAGTCTGCAGTAGCAGCTGGCTCGAAAGGAGGTAGAGTGAGTTTCTCCAAAACAAAGTTATGGTCCCAGGCTAGGTTTGGAGCTCTTCTGGGTGGTCTCAAATGTTTGGCCCCTCTGAGGAACTGCTTGATCAGTGGATGAGAGAAGAGGGGAGGTTATGTGTTATAATGAGCTGAAATGGCTGAGGCATGGATTTTAATGGAGGAAAAAGACAGGCCCTTGTGAAGCATCTCAGTTAAGTATTGTAAAATCTGAGGTAAACTGGGCACTGCTGTGCTCATCCCTTGAGATTGGTTCCAGGCACAGAATCTTTTCCATTTTTCAGCATAAGACTTTCTAGTACTAGGCCTCCTTGCTTCTAAAATGATATCAATCACAGGTTTACTGAGGGATGATAAAGGAGAGATTATGTAATTAGCCAGGCTGCAAGGTTCAGTGTTAGAAGCTGAGGGTGCAGAATCTGGTTCTCCTGCTGAGACAACAGGGAAGGAGTCTGAGGCAGGTGCCTTAGGGATAACCATGACACACTGCACAAGAGGGGGTACCAGTGTTGGCGTGGCCAGTCTGGAGCAATCAAAATCATCCTTGGCTTGTCCTGTTTCATTTTTAGTAGCACTTTGGAGAGCAGAAGCAGAGGGGGGAAGGCGTAGACTGATAGGTTTTTCCAGGTGAAGGACAGAGCATCCACTTTCCAGGCTTGTTTGTGGGGAGTCCTTGTGCAAAATTTGTCCAATTGGTAGTTCTGGGGAGAGGCAAATAGGTCTACATCTGGGCTCCCCCATTTGCTTGTCAACATGTTGAAAATCCTTGGTTCCAGTTTCCACACGTGTGGGTCCATGAGGTTTCTGCTTAGTCTGTCTGCCAGTGTATTTAATTTTCCTGTCAGGAATTGAGCTTGTAAGATTCACTTGGTAGCTCAAGGCTGTGTTCCACAATGCCATGGCTAGTCTGCAAAGGGGGTAAGAATGTGTACCCCCCTGCTTGTTTATGTACCACATAACAGTAGTGTTGTCCGTCTTTACCATTAGCTGTCCTGGAAGAATGTGGTCTTTGAAGGCTGTCAGAGCATTATGTACAGCTAACATTTCTTTTTGATTGATATGCAGGTGCATTTGACTTGGGTTCCATTTGCCCTGAATGCACTTCCTGCCAGGTGAGCCACCCATGCATAGTCTGATGTGTCTGTTAGGGTTTGGCAGCAGGGGATGGTGTGAAAGGTAGTCCCTTGTTTTGGTGGCAGGCCTCTGCCCACCAAAGGAACTCTAGGCATAGGCAAGGTATGATAGGAATCATTGCTTCTAGATCCGGAGAATGTTTACACCATAGGCTTTTTAGATACCACTGTAGTTTCCTCATATGCAGTCTTGTATATGGAATTAGAAGAATGCAGGAGGCCATGAACACCAAGGCTTGTAGTATTTGTCTTGCAGACAGCAGGGTTTTTGTGGCCACTTGTTTGAAGTAGGTTGTCAAATGAATTAGTTTCTCTAGCGTGAGGTAAGCCATCTGGGAAGTTGTATTCAAGCTTGTTCTCAGGAATATAATTTGTTGACAGGGTACCAGGTGTGATTTATTTTCATTTATGGTGTACCCAGACAAGTTAGAACCCTTCGTACAAAGGTCAGATGATTCAAAAGTATGTCCTGGCTTTCTGCCTGAATTAGACAATCGTCCAGGTAGGAGTATATTTGAATATTTCTTTGCCTGCAAAATGCAATAACTGGAGCTAGGCACTTTGTGAATACTCTGGGCGCAGTAGATAAGCCAAAGGGCAGTGCACAGAACTGATAGTGCATGTAGCCTGCTTTGAAGCATAGGTATCTTCTGCAAGATTTCCAGATTGGGATGTGCAGGTATGCTTCTTTTAAATCTAGTGTTTCCAACCAGGCATCTTTGTCTAGCATAGGAAGTAATTGGTGAAGAGTCAGCATCTTGAATTTTGGAATCTCCAAAAAGGTGTTTAGAGTAGACAGGTCCAGGATAGGACGCCATGAATTGTCTTTTCTGGGTACCAGGAAAAATCTCGAGTAGAAACCTTGTCCCATTTCCTCTTCTGGTACCAGTTGAATAGCCCCCATGCTTAAGAGAGAAAGTACTTGTTTTGGGGCCTCTACCCACTGATTTGGGGGTAGGTCCGGCCACCCACTTGGTGTTGGCAATGTGTGGAAGTGAAATCTGTATCCCTGGGACACTATTTAAAACCCATTTGTCCTGGGTAATGAGTTCCCAATTCTTTGCATGAAGAGCAATCTTTCCCCCCAAAGGGGCAGTCAGTTGATAAGTGCTTGGAAATTTTAAACGGTAGTCATTGAGACAGTTTACCATATGGGGGAGTCTTATTACTCCCAGATTTGGAAGTGGAGGCCCCTCACTGCTTAGTCCTGTGTCTCCCCTAGGACTGCTACCTGGGGTTTTTGCTGTGTCTGGGTTTGGCTTGAGAAGACCTGGAAGGGGTTGGAAAGGACCAATTCTTCAAGGGCCAGTGCCTACTAAATCTAGGAGGCTGAACTTGTAAGAAATCTTTAACAGTTTGCATACATTTAGCTTTACCTTCCATCTTTTTAAGAACTTCCTCAGCCTTGTTGCCAAAAGTACAGTTTTGTACCTACCATAAATGTAGATGTTCGAGTGCTCATACAGCTGCAGTCATAACAGATGGGTCATCCTGCCGTCAGGCGGTTCCTCAGTCGGCCGAATTCCAAAGTCTAGGTCCGGCGTCGGTTGTCATCGCTTCCTCCCTGACGTCAGTGCGGCAGGGGTATAAAAGAGGCAGCCGACGCCATTTTCTTCAGTTTTTCTTGCCTCAGATGTCAGGTGCCCCAGAAGGAAGGCAAACATAATGTTATGCAAAAATGCAATGTTGATAAATCAAAAAACAGTAGTTGCAAGCAAATACACCATAAAAGAGTACCCCAAAAGGTTATATGAAAAAGGTTTGTCATAAGGCCTGTCCTAAGAGGGGTTGGAGGGAGGGAAACCTGGACTGCAGCTGTATGAGCACTTGAACATCTACATTTATGGTAGGTACAAAACTGTACTATGTTCATCGTGCATACAGCTGCAGTCATAACAGATGGGTAGACTCCCAAAGCTAAGTAAGGGTGGGAGGCACCAAGTGGAACTAGGAGGGGCTAGGATGCCCTGCAGGACTGCTGTGGCAAAACCTGCTCTAGATTTAGAGTATAGTGGGAGATGATAGTGCTTGGAGAAAGTGTGCACTGAACTCCAGGTGGCTGCTTCCAAAATATCCTTGGTAGGGACCCCCCTGAGGAAGTCTGCAGAGGTAGCTGTGGCTTTGGTGGAGTGGGATCTGATGCATGCAGGCACAGTTTTTCCATGAAATGAGTAACAAAAGCGTATGCAGTGGGCTATCCATTTTGAAATTGTCTGTTTGGAAATTGCCTTTCCTTGAGTACCTGCAGCATAGGACACAAAGAGTTGTTCAGATTTCCTGAATGGCTTTGTCCTGTCCAAATAATAACCAAGTTGTCTGTGAATGTCCAAGGAATGTAGTAGTCTTTCCCCTTTGTTTTGTGGATTAGGATAAAAGGTAGGTAAGTGGATAGTCTGATTCAAAGCTACACTGGATACTACCTTTGGCATAAAGGTAGGGTTGGTTCGTAAGGAAACTCTGACCTGATGGAAAATCATGAATGGTTGCACAGCCATGAGGGCCTGTAGCTCTGAAACCCTGCGAGCTGAGGTGATAGCCAGAAGAAAGGCTGTTTTCCATGACAAGTACTGTAACTCTGATGAAGAAGCTGGCTCGAAGGGAGGAAGGGTCAGCTTTTCCAATACGAAGTTGAGGTCCCAAGCAGGGACTGGTAGTTTCCTTGGGGGTTTTATATTCTTTGCCCCACTGAGGAACTGCCTTAAGAGAGGATGAGAGAATAAAGGAGGATCTGTGTTGTATTGTGCAGAAATGGCTGAAGCGTGGATCTTGGAGTAGAAGGAAAGTCCATTGTTGAACATCTCAGCTAGGTACTGTAAAATTTGAGGTATATTTATTACCCAAGGATTCTGTCCTTTTTCTTAATTCCAGGCACAAAATCGTTTCCATTTGGCGAAGTAGGCCTTTCTAGTAGAAGGTCTTCTGGCCTCCAAGTTGACATCCTGCACCTCCTTGGAGAGGAGACACAGTTGGGAAATCAAGGAATTCTCCATGCAGCTAGATTTAGGGTTTTGAGATGGCTGTGAAGGGTTTTGTAGTTGTGCTGGGACAACAGAAGAGGGACTAGAGGTAGGATCCATGGTGGGGAATGTGTCAGGCTCTTCAGGAGTGGATACCAGTGTTGCCTTGGCCAGTCTGGAGCAATGAGAATCATTTTCGGCCTCTCTGCTCTGGCTTTTAATAGAACTTTGGGCAGCAGAGGAAGAGGCGGGAAGGCATAGACTGTTAATGTTTCCCAATTGAAGGAAAGTGCGTCCACTTTCCAGGCCTGTGGATGGTAGGTCCTTGAACAAAATTTTTTCAACTGGCAATTTCTGTGGGTAGCAAAGAGAACTATGTCTGGCTGTCCCCATGCCTGAGTTATCTCTGTGAAAATTTGAGGATGCAACTTCCATTCGTGTGGATCTGTCATATTTCTGCTTAGGTTGTCTGCCAGTGTGTTTTCCCTCCCTGGCAGGAATTGTGCTTGTAGTTGAATTTTCAATTCCAGTGCTGTGTTCCATAGGGTCATGGCTTGCCTGCACAGGGGGTATGAATGAGTTCCCCCCTGTTTGTTTATGTACCACATCACTGTGGTGTTGTCTGTCCTTATCAATAGCTGGCCTGGATGCAGTAGGTCTTTGAAGGTCATAATAGCCTTTTGGTATGGCTAGCATTTCCTTTTGGTTGATGTGAAGGAGCTTCTCTTTTCGTGCCCATTTTCCCTGAATGCACCGATTTGTCATGTGTGCTCCCCATGCGTAGTCTGAGGCATCTGTTGTGATGATTTGAGTCGCTTGAGGTAAAGAAAGGAAGACCTGTGTTTCTTTGGCAAGCTTGAGCCCACCACATAAATTCCTTTTGAAGGCATGGAATGAATGGTATAATTGCTTCCAAGCTGTGGCTGTGTTGAGACCATAAGTTTTTTAGGTACCATTGAAGTTTTCTCATATGCAGCTTTGCACATGGGATTAGTAGGATGCAAGATGTCATGAATCCCAGAGCCTGCAGGACTTTCCTTGCAGTTAGCCTGGTGTAAGTTGCCATTTTTCTGAAGTATTGAGACAGTTGCCCTTGCTTGTCTGGCGTGAGGTAGGCCATCTGGGTGGTTGTATCCAAGTTGGCACCCAGGAAAATTATTTGTTGAGAGGGTATCAGTTTTGATTTCTTTTTGTTGACTGTGTATCCCAGGAAGTTCAACAGTTTTATTACAAACGCCAGGTGCTGCAGTAGTATGTCCTTGCTGTCCACTTGGATCAGGCAGTCGTCCAGATATGGGTAGATTTGTATCCCTTGTAGTCTGCAGAAGGTGATTACTGATGCCAGGCATTTAGTAAACACTCTGGGCACAGTAGATAAGCCAAAGGGCAATGCAGAGAATTGGTAATGGGTTGAACCTGCAAGAAATCTGAGGTATCTTCTGCAATCTTGTCTGATAGGGACATGCAGGTATACCTCCTTGAGGTCCAATGTTACCAGCCAAGACTCCTTGCCCAGCATGGGAAGAAGCTGCTGTAATGTGAGCATCTTGAATTTTGGCACCTGTAGATATGTGTTTAGGATGGATAGGTCTAAGATAGGTCTCCAATCTTTGTCTTTCCTTGGTACCAGGAATAGTCTGGAATAAAACCCTTGACCTTGTTCTTTTGCAGGTACCTCTTGAATTGCTTTCATGTCCATGAGAGCTGAAATTTGTTTTTGTGCCTCTGCCCTTTGATTTTGTGGCAGGTTTGGCATGCCTCTCTCATTTTTGGAAGGGTGTGAAAGTGGAACCTGTAGCCTCTGTCTATAATGTCCAGAATACATTTGTCTTTTGTAACAATATGCCAATATTTTGAGAATAGTGTCAGTTTTCCGCCCAAAGGTGCTGCCATTAAAGCTTTGCTTGGCAGGTGTAGGGGGAAGTCATTGTGTCTGTTTTCTGAAAGACTGTGATCCATCTTCTCCACCTCTTGGGGTTTGGTGCTTGCCACTGTCTGGCTCTGAAAGATCCTTGAGGTTGCCCTCTACCCCTTGGACGCCTGTATCTGCCCCTTTTAGGTCTGTCCGTGGCTGGAAAGGACCAATTTTGTGAAGGCCAGTTTCTGCTGAAACATGGAGGCTGTACCTGCAGGAAATCTTCCACTGTTTGCATTGATTTCGCTTTTTCCTCCATTTTCTTTAGCACCTCCTCTGCTTTAACACCAAACAATACATCTTTTTGAAGAGGTGCATCTAATAATTTAGCTTTGACATGATCTGGTAAGGTTTGCTCTTTGAGCCAAGCATGCCTATGTATAACAGACCCCATAACAGCAGCTCTACATGAGGCCTCTAAAGCATCAAAACCACACTGCAAGGTATGTTTACCCACTTGCTCTGCACTATGCAACAAATCCTGCAACTCTTTTAAATCTGGTTGTTCTGGTTGTGTCATTTTGCTTTTCAGCTGAGATATCAAAAACTGTTGATACTTTAACATATGGAACTGACAGTTTAATGCCCTCATGGTTAAAGTGGCAGAGGTGTACACCTTTTTCCCCCCACCTTTCTAAAGATCTGGAATCTCTCTCAAAGTAAAGGGTGTTTAGCAGTAGAGGCCTTAATTCCCTTGGGACCCTGTGAAATAGTTTCTGGGTCAGCAGTATGGCTTTTATATAGGAACTGGTGAGAATCAGGAACCCGGTAATACCTGTCTGGTTTAACAGGAGCTGGAGGCAAAGAATCAGGATTAAGGCTGGCTTCTGTGTACACATCATCCAATATATCTAAAACAGGAGGGATAGCCAGAGGCCTATGCTGGGGGAGCAGAAGAAATTCCCTGAGCCTTTTCTTGGAATCTGAGTAATCTTGGCCTTCCCAGTGAAAGTGTTCCCTCAATGTATGCAGGGTTTCCCCAAAAGAGAAGTCCTCGGGGGGGGGGGGGGAGGGAATAGACTCCTCTGCATCAGAGTCTTTGAATGGAGAATAGGCCAAATCCTGGTCCTCAGATAGTTCTGAGGTAATAGAAGCTTGATCTGAGGAAGGGTAGTCTTCCTCTAATCTAGGCCTTTTGTCAGAGGGGGGTTGAGAACCCCTGATAAGAGTAATCAAATCCTCAGCCATTTTAAGCATCTGCTTTTTAGACATGGTGCCTTGAGTGGGTGTCTGAGGAACCTGTTTTTTGGTTTACATGGCTGTTTTAGATTTAGTGAAGGCTTTAATGGAGAAGGAGGAAGGCCTGAAGACCCCTTGAGAAATGGCAGGCCTGTCTAAATTCTGAGTTTCCCTGCCAGGAGTGGCGTCGGTATCTGTAGTAGGAATGGGGGCCGAGGAGCCTGCAACCTCGGGTACTGAAGACACCAGTAATGCATTGTCATCGGTACTCAGGGGCTGCGTAGGTGCCTCGCTGAGTACCGGAGAACCGGTAGTCGGCCTTAGCATGGTATCAGTAGGTGGTGCGGACCTCGTATGCCGGTCCTTATCTTTCGTTTTGCTCAAAACTGGAGTCGGAGTATCCGACGACATAATATAATTAAATTTTTTGCCAAAAAAGTGAAGGGCGAACTCACCCGATGCTTAATAGTGCGTTTGTTGAATCTAGCACAAAAACGGCAGGCCGAGACGACGTGGTCTGGGCCGAAGCAAGGTATACAGTAAGAGTGGAAATCCTTATGCGGTATTTGCTTCCCACATGAAATACAATTATTAACTTTGTCTGACATCGGTCTGAGGCAAGAAAAGTTTCCCCAACGGGGTACTTAGCTTTCAAGAAGACTTCGGCTGAAATACTTTTGTAAATCTCAGGAGCTGGCCGACCGGCACTTGCGAACTGCTTCTGCTTCGGGCACCGCGTGGCAAGAAAGACTGGAGAAAATGGCTTCGGCTGCCTCTTTTATACCCCTACCGCACTGACGTCAGGGAGGAAGCGACGACAACCGATGCCGGACCTAGACTTTGGAATTCGGCCGACCGAGGACCCGCCTGACGGCAGGATAACCCATCTGTTATGACTGCAGCTGTATGCATGATGAACATCAGGCGGTCCTGATTTAAGGGAGCATCCAACAATTTAGCTTTAACATGATCAGGCAGAGATTGCTCCTTAAGCCAAGCAGACTCAGTAACAGCAGCCCTGCAAGAGACCTCTAATGATTCAAAACCACATTGCAAAGTATGTTTTCCAACTTGTTCAGCAGAATGCATTAAATCCTGTAATTCTTTATTTTCCACAGAGTCAGGAATTAACATCATTTTCTGTTTAAGCAGTCCAATAACATGGTGCTGATACTTCAACATATGAAACTGGCAGTTTAAAGCCCTAATGTCCAAGGTTGCAGAAGTGTAAACCTTCTTACCCCATATATCCAGTGCCCTGGAGTCTCTATCAGAAGGGGTAGGATTTTTAGCAGTAGAAGCCTTAATGCCCTTGGGCCCCTGTGAAACAGTCTCTGGATCTGCAATAGGATTTTTAAAAAGGAACTTTTGGGACTCAGGAACCCTGTAGTATCGGTCAGGTTTCTGGGAGCAGGAGGCAAGGAATCAGGGGCCAAACTAGATTCTGAAAAAGCATCATCAACAATACCTAGTACAGGAGGGATAGCTAAAGGCCTATGCTGAGGTAGGAAAAGGAAATCCCTTAGCCTCTTTTCTGAATCAGAAAAATCCTGGCTTTCCCAGTGGAAATGCTCCCTTACAGTATGTTAGGTTTCCCCAAAAGAAAAATTCTCAGGAGGGGAAGCAGAGGGAATGGAGTCCTCTGCATCAGAATCTTCATAAGTAGATATGGGCAAATCCAGATCAGAAGAATCAGAAAAAACAGAATCCTGGTTAGAAGATTCATAATCAACTACAGTCCTAGGCCTCTTAGAAGGGGGGGGGGGTTGGCTACCCCTGATTAGAGTTATTAGATCTTCAGCCATTCTTAGTTGTTTTTTAGGCATAGAGGCCTGAGCATGTGGCCTGGGCGCTGTTTTTTTAGGCATGGTTCGAGATTTAAGCCTAAGTAAAAAAGGAGGCATTGGTTTAATATGCAAGTACGTAAGCCTGAATACACCCTAGAAGCCAGTGCCTGCACAGCGTCTCCAGACCCATCCAATGTAGAGACATCCGCAGGTTCCATAGTTGAAGCATCTTGCGGCATACTGGACTCCGAATGGGTTTCAGTAGAGGCCTGCGAATCAGAAGTAGCAGGTATCAGGGGCTGTGAAAGCGCCTCACTGTGTGCTGGCGACTGGCTTAGGAGAAGCATCGTCGGCAGTTTTGGTCCTCGGTGGCCTGTGTCTGTCTTTATCTTTGCATATTTTCAGAATCCCGGTAGTCAGATGGCTAACCGATGACATTTCTGGATAATTAAATCGAGAACTGAAATATTTGGAGGCGAAAATATACCAATGATGGATAGTGAGCTGATTAAATAAAGCACAAATCTGACAGCAAGGTACATCGTGGTCAGGGCCTAGGCAAGGAATACAGTACAAATGAAAATCTTTATGAGGTATTTGCTTTCCACAAGTAATGCAATTAACTTTTACTGACATCGGTAAGGAGCAAGAAAGTTTTTCCAATGGGCTACT
Organism: Protopterus annectens; assembly: GCF_019279795.1. Lineage (NCBI taxonomy): Eukaryota > Metazoa > Chordata > Ceratodontiformes > Protopteridae > Protopterus > Protopterus annectens. Next base: position 1,492,161,770 of record NC_056745.1, on the reverse strand, counting down.
TAGCTTTAGTTGAAGGCTTCGGTTCTAAAACTCGAAAACAAAAATTTCAGGAGTCGGCCGACCAGCACTTGCAAACTGCTTCTGCTTCAGGCACAGCACGGCAAGAAAGACTGGGGTAATGGCGTCATCGGCATGTTTTATACCCCTGACGACCTGATGTCATCGAAGAAGGGACAGCAACCAACGCAGGACCCAAGACTTTGTTAATCAGGCCGATTGAGGGCTACTGCAAGCAGATAACCCAAATGTAATGACTGCAACAGTGAAACACGAAGAACATCAAAGTAATAGCACTTGACAACCATAAAGAAATTGTTAACTTTGACACTAGTTGCCCTTTTTCCTCGGAGTCCAAAAGCTAGTCAGCTTTCCTCAAATGTTGTTTTGTCTAGGTAATATCTGAGCTGCCTGTGTACATCCACAGAATGAAGAAACCTGGAGGGCTCATGGCTTGGTTTAAAGTAAACTCTGAAACTACTTGAGGAATAAAAGTAGAATTTATTCTCAAAGAAACCCTGTCCTTGTTAAAAATAAGGTACGGTTGACTCAACATAAGTCCTTGTAATGGAGATACCTTGCTAGCAGATGTTAGAACAATGAGTAAAATGGTCTTTCACGTTAAGAAACTTGCTTAAAAGGAGACCTCACAAGCTTTTCAAGTACAAAACTGAGATTCCAAGGAGGCGTCACCTGTTCTCCAGTTGGGTGGATATTCAAGACCCCTTCCAAAAACCATTTTACTCGAGCAATGTCGGAAAGGGATGATGTACAGGTGGATATGCAGAAATGGTTAATAGATGTACCTTTGTAGAGTACAATGAACCACTGGACAGTAATTCACAAATAATAAACAGAGGCATCTGGGCCCGCCATGGATCTTGCCTCAGAGTGGCACCAACTAGATGATCTTTTCCACTTACCCGTACATGATTTCCTAATAGCAGTTTTTTTCACCTTCTTTAGTACCTCAGAAAAAAGGTGCCTAAAAGTTATCAAAATTGTATCATCCAGACACAGACGATCAGCATTTCCAGACCGGGAAGGATCAAACTCTCCCTGTCTTGTGTGAATAAATCTAGTCTGTGGAAGGTTGTAATTGCCCTTGGCCAAATTAAAAAGAAGGGAGAAGCACTGCAGCCTTGGTCAAAGGGGGATCACCATTACAACTTTTGGACAGTCCTGGAATTTTAGTAATCGGTGGAAAGGCATACAGGAAACATTTCTGTGCATGATGATGAAAAGATATCTGTCTTCCAGGCCTGCCTGCAATGGTCCTGGAGTAGAATTTCTTTAGTTGCCTGCTCTTAAAGGAAGTAATGGATATAACTGGGGTGCTCCCCACAGGTAGACTAATTCTTGTAAGTCCCCAAGTTGAAGTTTCTATGATTGGGGGTTCTATCCTGGACCTGCTGAGTTTGTCTGCAGTACGGTTACGCTCTGATAGAATGTATGTAACAGGAAAAGTCAGACTGAGCTACACTACCCTCCAGGCCATCCTAGCCAGTCTGCAAAGGGGTAGGATCGGGCCCCCCCACTTGTTAATACACTACACCACCGTGATAAATCTGTGTACAGTAGCACAGGTCCTGGTGACCAGAGATGATTCAAGGCCTTCAAAGCAACTATAACAGCCAGCATCTCCTGGGCATTTCTGCACTTCTGTCTGTCTACAGAATGCCACAGAGTTGCACTTTTAACCCTTTTAAAACCACTGCCCATGTTAGATCTGAAGCATCTGTGGTGACTGACTGGAAAGGAGATAGAAAACGGACTGTAAACTACCTGATCTGTCCACCATCCAATCTCCTTCATCGCAAACTGTAGAGCTGGAATCTGAAAAGTCAAAGGGTCTAGATGCCAGGTTCAGACTGAACGAATATGAGGTACCCATTGTATTTTCTTCATGTGTAGTCTGGCAAAGGATAACATCATAATCACAGATTTCATGTGGCCCAGAATCATGAGACACTCCTTTGGAGATGCACGGTTTAAGGCTATAAAAAAAAACAGTGAGAACTGTTAGAACAATTCTACTTTGTCTGTAGGGAGAAAAGCTTTTCAATCAGTCGAGTCCAATAAACATCCCAGGAATGGCATTTTAAGTTAAGAGAATACAGAAGACTTCTGCCAGTTTATTTAAAACCTCAGAGTAAGTAGAATTTCTTGGACAGCTTGTAGAGACTTCTGACACCTGGGATAAAGTCTCCAAAGATTACACTATCATCCAAATATGGGAAAATATGTTTGCTTTGGAGTCTGCAATGAGCTATGACTGGAGACAAGTGTTTTGTAAATAACCCTGGTACAGTTTAGTTGAAAGGGTAAAACAAACAACTGAAAGTAGGCCAGGTGTAGCATATTTTAAGAAATGCCTTAAATGTTTGGAAATAGGAATGTGGTAATAGGCGTTCCCATGACAGCTAGGGAATAGAATCATGGGTACAAGATTCTGAAGTGATAACATTTTGAACTTGGGAATCCTGACATTATAGCCAAAAGATCCAGTACTGGTCTTCAGTATCATCCTGGTTTGGGGAGCAGAAAAATCTCTGCCTTGAAGCTTGAAAGGCACAGATTCTGTTAGTCTTGTGGGCATCATGTTGTTCAGAAGGAGAAGAAATAATGAAATCTGGTTCCTAGGGAAAAAGGGAATTCCCAGGAACTGAGGGGGATTCCCACTGCCAGGAGTACCTCACTGGATCACACTCAAAACCAGACTGATTTCAAAAGGGCAGTTTTAGTTTGCGGGGGACAGAGATGCTTCCAGAGTTGGGTGATAAAGGCCTAGTCATACTGAGTGGGAGGGAGGCTGTCCTTGATTTTTTTTTTTTGTTATGCTTTTCACTTTTTTTTTTAGAGGTTCCCACCCTGATGTTTACATTTTTGTTGGGAAAGGGGGAAGAGAAGGGGTTATAACGGTTACTTGGTTTAAAAAAGGTGGGTCAAAAATGCTGCGTCACTCCTTTCAGCAATTTCTCCACTCTCCTTAAACTTGTTAGGTACCTCAGCTGCAGAGAATCTTTAGGAGACTTGAAGACCCCAGACTATTTCTGTAGGAAAGTTTTGAGAACAAACTTAATCAAGTAATTTCAAAAGTGATCCAGAAACAGCCTCTCTAGAAGAGTCAGAGACATCACCCATACTCTACAGAGTACGCTTACTCATCTGAGAAACAGCGGTCACAGAAGCAGTTACAGAGTTTTCACATCAGAAGATGGAAGTTTAGCGAATAACTTCTGTACAGTCCCAAAAGACAAAAGCAAAAACATTTACATGTGGACTTGACAATTTAAAATCCTGAAAGTTGAAGTACTAGAAGCCCGACGCGTCATCTTCCCCCACCTACACGCTACCCTCCCATCTTCATCGGAGGGAATGAATTTAGAAGCGGCAGCAGATTTAGAAAGCAAGAGAACTGCTGGGTCCGCCTCGGGATTAGAAAACAGGTACTGATGTAACGGGCATATCTTAAGAAAAACATCCTTTAAACAAGACGAATGGGAAGGACTGCTGGGTCCACCTCGGGATTAGAAAACAGGCACTTCTGTAACTGGCATACCTTAAGGAAAACATCCTTTAAACAGGACGAATGGGAAGGACTGCTGTGTCCGCCTCGGGATTAGAAAACAGGTACTTCTGTAACTGGCATACCTTAAGGAAAACATCCTTTAAACAGAACGAATGGGAAGGACTGCTGGGTCCGCCTCGGGATTAGAAAACAGGTACTGATGTAACAGGCATACCTTAAGGAAAACATCCTTTAAACAGGACGAATGGGAAGGACTGCTGGGTCCGCCTTGGGATTAGAAAACAGGCACTTCTGTAACTGGCATACCTTAAGAAAAACATCCTTTAAACAGGAGGAATGGGATTTGCTTTAGGCATCTGTAACAGTCATAATACATTTCAAGTCCTACAGGTTTTACTTTGTTCCCAATGAAAAACCTCACTCATATTTTTATTTATTTATTTATTTGTTGTCATTTGTTAAGCGGGTTAGTCCAACTGGGCTTTTGGTCCATTTTCAGTGGAGACCCGAGGAGAAAAGCTCCAGAAAATTGCATAATAGTACATTGATTGCATGCAGAAGTATAGTACTAACATAGTTGAAGGATTTACAAAGCTGTTAATAATAACAAAGTCGAGTACAGAAAAGAATGATTACAAAGCTGTTAATACATAAAATGCAGACAAAGTTCTATCATCAACATTTTTTTTTTTTTCAGAGAATGGTGTGCAGAAAAGTGTGAGACAGGAGAGGGAGACTACGTGGGTTCATGACAAGAGCAAGTCTTGGGAGTTAAGTAGAAAAGTTTTTAGTTCATTTTTAAACTGGGTGTAGTGGGTAATGGACCATAGGCTAAGGGAGTTTGTTCCAGGCATTGGTAACAGTATGTTTATAGAGCATTTTCCCAATAGATTTGTTTGGTTGATATATGTCTAGTAGCTGTTGGTTTGATGTACGGAGGGTCCGGGATGCAGTATAGGTGGAGACTAAGGGTGAGAGAGATGGACAGAAAGAGGGTTTGCAGAGAATAGAGTGTAGTATTTGAAATTGAGATAGATGCAGTTGTTGGGGGAGTTCTAGCCATTGGAGAGAGTTTAATGCAATACAATGGTGTGTGTTGTATGGTGACTTGGTGATGAATCTAGCTATTTTGTGATAGGTTTGTTGGAGTTTATTCAGGGTGGTGACGTGTATGTTGGTGAGAACAGGGGCGGCATAAAGGAGGGTGGGGAGGAGTAGTGCCTGTCCTTTTGTCAGTCTAGCCTCTGGGGTGAGAACAGGGGTGGTGTAAAGGAGGGAGGGGAGGAGTAGTGCCTGTCCAAGTGTCAGTCTAGCCTCAGGGGTGAGACATTTTTACTTTCAATAAAGTAGACCTAATTTTTGATGCGTTTTCTTTATGCATTGGAGTAAGTGGAGGTTGAATTGAAGTTTGTCATCTACTATGACCCCAAGTAGTCTTGTATGGGTATCAGGTTGAATAGTTGTGTTGTTCGAGGATCTGATGAAAAATGATGATTTATGATGAGCAAGAGATTGGGGAAGGAAGAGCAGGAGCTTAGTCTTTTTGGAGTTTAGAATCAATTGGGTGTCAGATAGCCATTGCTCAGTGGAAAGGAAGGCTTGTTGGGTTATGGTATAGAGCTTGGAGATATTGTTGGAGATGGACATAAGTGTGGAGTCATCAGTATACTGTATGAGGGAAGACTCTCTGCAGGAGGTAGACACGTCATTGGTGAATACATTAAACAGAAGGGGACCTAAGATGGAGCCTTGGGGTACACCAGTGGGGGTAGGAAGGAAGGGGGAGATGGATAAGAGCCATCTGACAGATTGTTGCCTTCCGGTTAGGTAGCTGGTGAACCATGCTAGGGAGGATGTGGATAGGTGTAGGTCAGAGTTTGGATAGTAGTAAAGGATGAGAAACAGTATCGAAAGCCTTTGAGAGGTCGAGGAAGAGATAAGAGACAAGCTTATTGTTATCCATTGCCTCTGCGATAGTGTGAGTGAAGGAAAGAAGGGCAGTGGTAGTACTGTGGTTGGGACGGAATCCATGTTGGGTGGGGGCGAGTAGGTTGTGTTTGATGAGGTGGTTTAGAAGCTGTGTATAAATACATTTTTCTAGTATCTTAGAGGGGTGGGGGTAGAATGGCAATGGGTCCGTAGTTTGTGGGGTGAGTTGAGTTCCCTCCTTTATGCAATGGTATAGTGAAGGAGGATTTCCACGAAGTAGGAACAGTTGATTCAAGAACTGATCCGTTTATTAGTACAGAGACAGGGAAGGCAATAGAGTCAGCAGCAAGTTTAAGGAAGGTAGGTGGTAGTTTGTCTGTGGAGGCAGAACAGGGTTTGAGCTTAAGAAGTAAAGATTTAATATAACAGGTAGAAATGGTCTGAAAGGAAAATATTAGATAAAATTTCTGAAAAGATGAATTACTCATTATGGAATGATGGATAACTGCAGGAATGCCTTCTTCAGAGTCTGCAAACTCGCACTGAGTAGAATACTCAGAAGCTCGCTCCTCCAATGTACAGTCTCACTTTCTGGTGGCAAAATCTTGTCAGACTGAGAAGGAATTACTTTCTCTTCCTGCCTGATGACTGAACTCACTTCCTAAATATCAGCTCTATCCACAGGGATAGAAATAGGTTGATGTTTTTCTCGCCCAGCACAGTGTTCCCGTCTGACAAGCTAATTAAGCACACTGGTCCCAGCTTCCACATTCCCCTTCCAGCCAAGTGAAAACCATTCACCTGTCACTTCCCCTGCCAGCAAAAAAAAAGTGGGTCTTCTTGGCCTGCTCTTGGCTTTCATACTGAAAGTGGCTATTTGTCAGTCTTTGGTGGGTGCAAATGTTACACAAGAACAGGGGAATAAGATGGGTGGTGGTCTGAGGAACAATGATCATGCACTGCAGAGTCCGTCACTGGGGGGGGGGGCAATGAAGAAGCAGGAACCCCCCTACAGGAAATCTTAGAATGTTTCGTCTTTTGGGGAAGGAAACAATGAGAAAGTAGGTAGCTGCTCCATTGGTAATCCTTAAAAAAAGATCCAAACGTAGGTGGGATATACTCTAGAAATGCCAGTAAGTACGCAACCGAAGAGAACTAGGACGTAGATATTATACTGACAGCACCTCAAAAACACAGTACCATTCCCATAGTCTCTACACAGTAACCTAAGTAAGGGTTTTATTCATAAATTAAACCTTTTCCTCAAAAAGGTTTACACAAGCACTGCAAATTCATTTGACATAACAAACATGTCCAACCCTTTCACCCTCTTTCTATAAGCATACGCACACAAATTCTTGTCAAAATAGCAGACCTTTTCTACATAAAAATTAATTCTAAGAAGGAAGGCTTTTCTCCAACGGGGGACTTGCCTGCCCAGCTTGAAGATCGTAGCTAAGAGGTGGACTGTCAAACAAGTGCTCATTTCAGCAGCTAAAAAGCTCTAAAGCATTTGACTCTCCAGCTATTACAGGGAGTGTTCAGTGTGCTTGTAACAAAGGGAGTGCCCAGAAGGTACCAAAAGGTTTTAGAAGCTGGCCAGTGTGGGTGGGGTAAAGTAATACAGATTAGGATACTGCAACAGTGATTCATACTAGACTATCTACTACATCATTTCCAACACATTTTAAAAAAGTCTCTAACACCGTTTCATTAAGGGTTAATAAATAAACTGATGTGTAAGTAACATTCTTCAGATTAAGTGTTGCTTCTTATCATGACCTTAGCGACATGGCTTGAAGTTCCTTCCAGTCAATACTTTTTTTCCTTCTCAAAGTTGACTTTGATGGGGGATTATTACAACAGAGTACACAAAATTCCTTAGTTGCATCGAGCTGTAGAGTTAATGGTCAATATTTCATAATTCCAAAAACATGTAAAGCAAGTGTTTGTGCCAATTATGTAGAGCCTGTGAGAAGGAAAGTTATTAATTAAACAAGTTTCATTCCACAGCACTGTACAAGTGTTAAGATTCTTCACATTTCTATCTGTCATTCCGCTCTCAAATCTTTTTATCCCAAAGTGAAACACAGGATAAATAAGAAATGCAAAAAGCATGTAAATGAATCTGTTGTATCAATAGCTGAGCCCTCTGCAGTTCTGTGAATATGTTTAGAGTGATCACTTTTGTCCAGCTGATGTCTGTCTCCTTGGCCTGTTATCAATTAAAAATGCAGTCAGTCACCAGGCTTAGTTATGAAACCGCATATTAAAAAACAATCATAATTGATTGTAGCATAACCTACCTCTGTCTCTGCTGACTGAGCAGCAATGTCTCTGCCCTTTAACTGGAATTCCTCCTTGTAGAACTTTCTACATCACATGGCGGTGAAAAGATGGGGGGCTACAAAACAACAAACACCACCTTCTAAAGTACAGGCAACAGGCCAAAGGTCTACTTCTCCGACTTTGGCAAATGTCAATACAGCTGCTACGCAACAAGCAACGGAGTCTGTCCCTTTCCAGTTATCTCCTTCCTTCTTACTGATAAAGACCAGAACCAAAAAAAAAAAAAAAAAACGCCTGCATTGCAGTGCACCAATAAGAGTCAAAATGTGCGACTTTCAGTTAACAAAACAAACACATGGGCAGCTCCATGGTTATGGTTTGACTTGCACCTCCAGGGCCTCAGTCTTTTTTTTTTTGGGGGGGGGGCAAAACATTTTTGTTGCTTTATAAAACCACAGCTTAGTATGCCAGAACAAATTACATAGGCAAATTCAGAAATGTTGAGCAGTGGTCACTTTTTTAATTCAACAGACCATGGCAGCAGACAAATAGAAGTCAACCACTGTGAAAATCCTGTTGCCACGATGAATCTAGTTTGCTCAAATTCTTCTGTATCAATGGATATTAACTGACATGATTTTAGTTTAGGTCTCTACTACACTTCAGATTTCCTGACATTTTACAATAATGTTAAGGCACTGAACATGAGCATTTCAATTGATGTTAAATATAAACATACTCTTCTAGGGGAAGTATTTGAAACCTTCCCTCAAAGAACAATAACTCACATGTGGTCAGCATAGAATGCAAGCATCATCTCTATTATCTTGACAGGCAACTGGCTTTGCAGTCACTCAGAGATAAAGGACTCATTTTTCTCCATTGAAGTAGGGGTATCCAAAGCATAAACATTGACCCCTTTCTTTTTAATATATTTATTGATATCTTTTCAACTGTAGACTATGCATGGACAAACACGTTTACTGAAAACTGAAAAGCCGCCATGACTATTTATTGGTTTGGGAACCAGCCAGACTCACCAAAAATGTTTGGATTGGGCAAAGGTGAAAAGGTTGTGCAACACTAAGATGTGCGATTTTCTACTGTCCAGAGGTCAGGAACAGGCAAGATTCTTCCTCAGAGGTCAAGGACAGGCAAGATTCTTCCTCAGGTGACAATTAACTTCTGCTGAAGGTAAGCAACATTTAAGACCTCTGAGACACTGTCGGTTATGACTTCTGCTTTAAAGTTAATGTTTAACGGATACCAAGAAAAAGTTTTTGTATAATTAAAAATACTCTGTAGACTTAATGTTTACAGCATCAGTCTGCAATGTTTCACTATTCAAGTCCTGAATTCAGTATTGTATTGAACACTGTGTGCCTTTTTGTGTTTAGAGTTTGGTGCATCAAGTAAGTTGGGAACAGTACAAATATACAAAGGAAGTTTTCAGTGTTTGATCAAAATCTTTCCTAAACAAGTGGCATATTTAAACCTCCATTTTGTACATCAAGGGTTATTGCAGGGTGACCGACTATCAGCTTAGAAATGCCTCAAAACTCTTAATTGCTGTCTCCTCTTCCATGACGTCAGGGGTATAAAACATGCAGCAGACGCCATTTTATTCAGTTTTTCTTGCCCCAGATGTCAGGTGCCCCTCAAATGAGGAGCGAAAATTCATTTTTTAGCAACATAACCTTTACCTTCATCTAAAAACAAATACACCACAAAGGCTTTTGTGTATAGTGAAGGAAACAGAAGTTATAGAAAAGGGGGATGGCGGGTGGGTAACCCAGACTGCAACAGTGAATACACTCTAACATCTACATTTATGGTAAGTGTACTCATCTGTACTATGTTCTTCATGTTTCACTGTTGCAGTCATTACATTTGTGTAGAATCCCAAAGCTATGGATGGGCGGCTGGAACTAAATAGCATTAGGAGTGGCTATAAGGCCCTGCAGAACTGCAGTGGCAAAGCCTGCCCTGGATTTAGAGAGGAGAGGCAAATGATAATGCTTTGTAAAGGTATGAACAGAGCTCCAAGTGGCAGCTTCTAGAATGTCTTTGGTTGGAATCCCTCTGAGAAAAGCTGCTGAAGTAGAGGCAGTTCTGGTGGAATGTGATCTGATACCCTTGGGCACAGGTTTACCATGGTGCAAGTAGCAGAAACGAATGCAATGGCTTATCCACTTAGAAATAGTCTGCTTTGATATAGCCTTCCCATCTGATCCTGAAGCAAATGCCACCAGTAGTTGCTCAGACTTTCTTAGAGATTTGGTCCTGTTTAAGTAGAATCTTAGTTGTCTGTGTATGTCCAATGAATGCAGAATCCACTCCCCCTTGTTCTGTAGATTTGGGTAAAATGTTGGCAGGTGAATAGTTTGGTTAAGAGCCACACTGGATACCACCTTAGGCATAAAGGAAGGATTGGTCCTGCGAGACACCCTGTCCGGGTAAAATGTAATAAAAGGCTCCACAGCCATGAGATTCTGTAGTTCTGAAACCCTTCTTGCTGAAGTGATTGCCAAAAGCAAAGCTGTTTTCCAATATAAAAACTTTATATCCGCAGTAGCTGCTGGTTCAGAAAGAGGCAGGGTGAGTTTTTCCAGTACAAAATTGAGGTCCCATGCAGGAGTTGGTGATCTTCTGGGAGGACTTAAATTTTTGGCCCCTCTAAGATACTGTTTTAGCAGAGGATGAGAAAAGATGGGAGGCTCCGTGTTGTAATGAGCCATGGATTTTTATTGAAGAGAAGGATAGGCCCTTGTCAAGCATCTCAGTCAAGTATTGTAAAATCTGAGGGATATTTGGTTTTGCTGTGTCCGTTCCTTGTGCTTGGTTCCAAGCACAGAATCTCTTCCATTTATCAGCATAAGATTTTCTAGTACTAGGCCTTCTGGCTTCCAAAATGGCATCCATAACAGATTTACTGAGTGGTGGTGTTTAAATAATTACATGATCAGCCATGCTGCAAGGTTCAGTGATTGGAGCTGTGTGTGCAGAATTTGATTGTTCTGCTGAGACAGTAGATCAGATATTTGAGGCAAGTTCCAAGGAGGGAGTTGAGACGTATTCCTCAGAATTGTTTACCAGTGCTGGCAAGGCCAGTCCGGAGCAATTAGGATCACTTTTAGCTTTTCCTGTCTGATCTTTAGTAAGACCTTGGAAAGAAGAGGCAGAGTGGGAAAGGCGTAGACTGATAGGTTTTTCCAACTGAAGGATAGGGAATCCACTTTCCATACTTGTCTGTGATAAGTCCTTGTGCAGAATTTGTTCAGTTGATAATTTTGGGGAGAGGCAAAAAGATCTATGTCTGGTTTCCCCCATTTCTGTGTTACCATGCTGAAGACTTGTGGATCCAGTTTCCACTCGTGCGGGTCTATAAGATTTCTGCTTAGGTCGTCTGTCAGAGTATTTTGTTTTCCTGGCAGGAATTGAGCTTGAAGATGCACTTGGTAAGTCAAGGCTGTGTTCCACAATGCCATGGCTAGTCTGCAAAGGAAGTAGGAATGTGTACCCCCCTGCCTGTTTATGTACCACATAACCGTGGTGTTGTCAGTCTTTATCCATAGTTGTCCTGGATGACGCAAGTCCTTGAAGGCTGTCAGGGCATTCTGAACAGTTAGCATCTCTTTCTGGTTGATATGCAGATGCATTTGTTTTGGGCCCTGAATGCATCTCCCCGCCAGGTGGGCCCCCCAAGTATAATCTGATGCGTCTGTAGTTAGGGTTTGGGTGTCGGGGTGGAATGAATGACAGTTCCTTGTTTTGGTGACATGTCTCTGCCCACCAAATAAACTTCTGTTGCAGGCAGGGAATGAGAGGAATCATTGTTTCCAGACTGTAACAATGCTGACTCCATAAACTTTTTAGGTACCGTTGAAGTTTCCTCATATGCAGTCTTGCATATGGAATTAACAGAATGCAGGATGCCATGAACCCCAAAGCCTGCAGAATTTGTCTTGCAGATAACTGGGTTTTTGTTGCCATCTGTTTGAAGTAAATAGTATGTTGCCTTTGGTTGTCTGGCGTAAGGTAAGCCATCTGGGCAGTTGTATTCAAGCTTGTACCCAGGAATGCAATTATTTGAGAGGGTACCAGTTGGGATTTCTTTTCGTTTATTGTATACCCTAGGCATGTTAGAAGCCTTTTACAAATGCCAGATGTTGAAGAAGAGTGTCTTTGTCCTCTGCTTGAATGAGACAGTCGTCCAGGTAAGGATACATTTGTATGCTTCTTCGTCTGCAAAATGCAGCTACTGGTGCCAGGCACTTTGTAAAGACCCTGGGCGCAGTAGATAAGCCAAAGGGCAGTGCAGAGAATTGGTAATGCAAAAAACCTGTCTTGAAGCGGAGGTATCTTCCGCACAATTCCCTTATTGGGATATTCAGGTATGCCTCTTTCAAATCTACAGTCACTAACCAAGCGTTCCTGCCCAGCATAGGCAATAGCTGTTGTAAAGTCAGCATTTTGAATTTTGAAATGTCCAGGAACGTGTTCAAATCGATAAGTCCAGTATTGGACACCAGGCATGGTCTTTTCTGGGTACCAGGAACAGTCTTGAATAAAAACATTGTCCTTTTTCCTGTTCTGGTACTGGTTGAATAGCCCCCATATCCATGAAGAACATAACTTGTTTCTGAGCCTCTGCCCATTGATTTTGTGGCAGATCTGGCCAACTGTTTGGAATTGGCAAAGTATGGAAATGAAATCTGTACCCCTGGGATACTATGTTTAATACCCACTTGTCCTGGGTAATTAACTGCCAATTCTGAGTATGAAGTGCTAATTTTCCCCCCAAGGGGGCTGCCAAAAGATAAGTGCTTGGTGATGGAAGAGGGAAGTCATTGAGACTGCTTACTGTAGGGTTGTGCTTTGTTTCCTCCAGATTTGGAGGTGGAGGCACCCCATTGCTTTGACCTGTAAGAACCCTGTGATTGGTATCTAGAGCCAAGGCAAGACACTATGAATCTTCAGCCTTGAGAGGCTCTGTTGGGACACAGGAAAGGAACAGTTTTTAGTAGGCCAGTGCCTACTGAATCTGGGTGGCTGCACTTGTAAGAAAACGTTTACAGTTTGCAGAGATTTAGCTTGGTCTTCCATTTTCTTTAAAACCTCTTCTGCCTTATTACCAAACAGAGTGTCATGCTGTAAAGAGGCATCCAACAATTTAGCTTTAACACGATCAGGCAGATTTTGCTCCTTGAGCCAGGCATGCCTTCTAATCACAGATCCAGTAACTGCAGCCCTGCAAGAGGCCTCCAAGGAATCAAAACCACACTGCAAAGTATGCTTTCCAACCTGTTCTGCTGCATGCAATAATTCCTGTAATTCGTTATTTTCCACACAATCAGAAATCAACATCATTTTCTGTTTCAATAAGCATAACATGCTGTTGATATTTAAGCATATGAAACTGGCAGTTTAAGGCCCTAATTGCCAAGGTTGCAGACGTATAAACCTTTTTCCCAGATCTATCCAGTGCCCTGGAATCTCTATCAGAGGGTGTAGGATTTTTGGCTGTAGAGGCCTTTACACCTTTGGGACCCTCTGAGATAGTTTCAGGATCAGCAGCAGGATTTTTGAATAGAAATGTATGGGAGTCAGGAACCCTGTAATATCTGTCTGGCTTACTAGGAGCCGGAGGATAGGGAATCGGGAGCCATGCTTGAATCCGAAAACACATCAACAACAACGTCTAATACAGGAGGTATAGCCAAAGGCCTATGCTGAAGAAGGAAATCCTTAAGCCTCTTTTTAATTCAGAGAAATCCTGACTCTCCCAATGAAAATGTTCCCTTAAAGTATACAAGGTTTCTCCAAAAGAATAATCCTCAGGAAGAGATGCAAGTGGGATGGATTCTTCTGCATCTGAATCCTCATAGGGTGGTACAGAAAATTCCTGATCAGAAGAAATAGGAACCTGATCTGAAGATTCATAGTGTCTTGCCTTGGCCTCTTAGCAGGGGGGGGGGGTTGGCAACCCCTGATCAAAGGTAATTAAGTCCTCAGCCATTTTGATCATCTGTTTTTTAGGCATAGGGGTCTGAGCAAGTGGCTCATGCATCAGTTTTTTAGACTTAGATGTTGTTTTTGAAGCTGGCGTCGGTTTTACATAAAAATGTTGAGGCCTGAAAACACCCTCAGAAGCCGGTGCCTGCTCATCGGCTCCAGACCCATCCAAGGGAGAGACATCCGTGGGTTCAATACTCTGAGAATCTCGTGGCATACTGGACTCCACATGGTTCTCGGTAGAGGCCTGCGACTCAAAAGTAGCGGGTATCAGGGGCTGCGAAAGCGCCTGACTACCGGCGAACCAGTGACTGGCTTAGGAGAAGCTTCGTCGGCGGTTTTGGACCTCGACGGTCTGTCTCCATCTTTTTCTTTGCATTTTTTGTGAACTCCGGTAGTCAGATTGCTATCCAACGACATTTCAGGGTAATCAAATCTGGATCCAAAATATTTTGAAGCAAAAATATACCAATGCTTAATAGTGCGTTGGTTAAATCTAGCACAAAACCGACAGCAAGGCACCTTATGATCTGGGCCTAGGCAAGGAATACAGTACAAATGAAAATCCTTATGAGGTATTTGCTTCCCACAAGTAATGCAATTATTAACTTTTACTGACATTGGTAAGGAGCAAGAAAAAGCTTCCCCTACAGGTTACTTAGCTTTAACTGAAGACTTCGGTTCTGAAACTCAAATGCGAAAATTTCAGGAGTCGGCCGACCGGCACTTGTGAAAGTACAGTTTTGTACCTACCATAAATGTAGATGTTCAAGTGTGCATACAGCTGCAGTCATTACACTTGGGTTATCTGCCATCAGGCAGGTCCTCGGTCAGCCGAATTCCAAAGTCTAGGTCCGGCGATGGTTGTTGTCACTTCTTCCCTGACGTCAGTGCGGCAGGGGTATAAAAAGAGGCAGCAGACGCCATTTTCTTTAATTTTTCTTGCCCCAGATGTCAGATGCCCCCAGAAAGGAAGGCAATACATGATGTTATGCAAACATACATAAGTAGATAAATCAAAACAGTAGTTGCAAGCAAATACACCACATAGGAATACCCCAAATAGGTTGTATGTTAAAGGTGTTTGTCATAAGCTCTGTCCTAAGAGGGGATGGAGGGAGGGTAACCTGGACTGCAGCTGTATGCGCACTTGAACATCTACATTTATGGTAGGTACAAAACTGTACTATGTTCTTCGTGCATACAGCTGCAGTCATTACACTTGGGTAGAATCCCAAAGCTAAGTAAGGGTGGCTGGTACTAAGTGGAGTTAGGAGGGGCTAGAATGCCCTGCAGGACTGCTGTGGCAAAGCCCGCTCTAGATTTTGAGTATAGTGGAAGGTGGTAGTGTTTGGTGAAAGTGTGCACTGAACTCCAAGTAGCTGCTTCCAGAATGTCCTTGGTAGGGACCCCCCTGAGGAAAGCTGCTGAGGTAGCTGTAGCCCTGGTGGAGTGGGATCTGATGTATATAGGCACTGATTTTCCATGAAATGAACAACAAAGCGTATGCAGTGGGCTATCCATTTTGAAATAGTCTGTTTGGAAAAAGCCTTTCCTTGAGCACCTGTAGCATAGGACACAAAGAGCTGCTCAGATTTCCTGAATGACTTTGTTCTGTCCAAGTAATAATGAAGTTGCCTGTGAATGTCCAAGGAGTGGAGTAGCCTCTCCCCTTTGTTCTGGGGATTTGGATAAAAGGTAGGTAAATGAATAGTCTGATTCAAAGCCACACTGGATACTACCTTTGGCATGAAGGTAGGGTTGGTTCGTAGGGAAAACCTGTCCTGATGGAAAATGATGAATGGTTGCACAGCCATGAGGGCCTGTAGTTCCGAAACCCTGCATGCTGAGGTAATAACCAGAAGCAAAGCTGTTTTCCATGACAAGTATTGTAACTCTGCTGAAGAGGCCAGCTCAAAAGGAGGCAGTGTCAGCTTCTCCAATACGAAGTTGAGGTCCCAAGCTGGAGCTGGTGGTTTCCGTGGGGGTTTTATATTTTTTGCCCCTCTGAGGAACTGCCTTAATAGAGGATGTGAGAATAAAGGAGGATCCGTATTTTATTGTGCTGAAATTGCTGAAGCGTGGATCTTGATGGAAGAGAAGGAAAGGCCACTGTTTAACATCTCAGCTAGGTACTGTAAAATCTGTGGTATATTTATCACCCAAGGATTCTGACCCTTTGCTTGATTCCAGGAGCAAAATAGTTTCCATTTGGCGGAGTAGGTTTTTCTAGTAGAGGGTCTCCTGGCCTCCAAGATGACATCCTGTACCTCCTTGGAGAGGAGAGCTTGCAGGCAAATTAAGGTATTTTCCATGCAGCTAAATTTAGAGTTCTGAGCTGGCTGTGAAGGATCTTGTAGTTGTGCTGTGACAACAAAATAGGGACTTGAGGTAGGATCCATGGTGGTGAGTGTGACAGGTTCTTTAGGAGAGGATACCAGTGCTGTCATGGCCAGTCTGGAGCAATAAGAATCATTTTTGGCCTCTCTGCTCTGGTTTTTAATAGGGCTTTGATCAGTAGAGGTAGAGGCGGGAAGGCGTAGACTGTCAATGCTGTCCAACTGAAAGATAGTGCGTCCACTTTCCAGGCCTGTGGATGATAGGTCCTTGAGCAGAATTTCTTCAACTGGCAATTGCTGTGGGAGGCAAATAGATCTATGTATGGCTGTCCCCATGCTTGAGTTACCTTTGAGAAGACTTGAGGATGCAACTTCCATTCGTGAGGGTCTGTCATATTTCTGCTTAAGTTGTCTGCCAGAGTGTTTTCCTTCCGTGGCAGGAATTGTGCCTGTAGTTGAACTTGCCATTCCAATGCCGTGTTCCGCAGGGTCATAGCTTGCCTGCACAGGGGGTATGAATGCGTCCCTCCCTGTTTGTTTATGTACCACATGACTGTGGTGTTGTCTGTCCTTATCAATAACTGGCCTGGTTGCAGTAGGTCCTTGAAATTCATAAGAGCATTTTGCACAGCTAGCATCTCCTTTTGGTTGATGTGTAGGTGCATCTGTTTATGGGACCATTTTCCCTGGATGCACTGGTCTGCCATGTGTGCTCCCCATGCGTAGTCTGAGGTGTCTGTTGTAATGACTTGCCTTGCTTGTGGTATACAGAAAGGGAGACCAGTGTTTCTTTGGCATGCTTGAGCCCACCACAAAAATTCCTTTTGAAGGCATGGAACGAGTGGTAAAATTGTTTCCAAGCTGTGTTTGTGTTGAGACCATACATTTTTTAGGTACCATTGTAGTTTCCTCATATGCAGCTTTGCAAATGGTATTAGTAGAATGCAGGATGCCATGAACCCCAGAGCCTGCAGGATTTTCCTTGCAGTTAGCCTGGTTAAAGTTGCCATTTTGTTGAAGTATTGAGACAGTTGCCCTTGTTTGTCTGGCATGAGGTAAGCCATCTGGGCCGTTGTATTTAAGCTGGCACCCAGGAAAATTATCTGTTGAGAGGGTATTAGCTTTGATTTCTTTTTGTTTACTGTGTACCCCAGGCAATTTAACAGTTTTATTACAAATGCCAGATGTTGCAATAGAATGTCCTTGCTGTCCGCTTGGATCAGGCAGTCATCCAGATATGGGTAGATTTGTATTCCTCGTTGTCTGCAGAAAGCAATTACTGATGCCAGGCATTTTGTAAACACTCTGGGTGCAGTAGACAAGCCAAAGGGCAATGCACAGAATTGATAATGGGTTGAACCTGCAAGAAATCTGAGGTATCTTCTGCAATCTTGTCTGATAGGGACATGCAGGTATGCCTCCTTGAGGTGCAACGTTACCAGCCAAGACTCCTTGCCCAGCATGGGAAGAAGCTGCTGTAATGTGAACATCTTGAATTTTGGTACCTCTAGATATGTGTTTAGAATAGATAGGTCTAAGATGGGTCTCCAGTCTTTGTCCTTTCTTGGTACCAGGAATAGTCTTGAATAAAATCCTTGACCTTGTTCTTTTTCAGTTACCTCTTGAATTGCTTTCATATCCATGAGAGCAGAAATTTTTGTGCCTCTGCCCATTGATTTTGTGGCAGGTTTGGCATGCTCCTCATCTTTGGAAGGGTGAGAAAGTGGAATCTGTAG
Organism: Protopterus annectens; assembly: GCF_019279795.1. Classification (NCBI taxonomy): domain Eukaryota; kingdom Metazoa; phylum Chordata; order Ceratodontiformes; family Protopteridae; genus Protopterus; species Protopterus annectens. Next base: position 1,492,143,933 of record NC_056745.1, on the reverse strand, counting down.
CCTCTGTCTATAATATCCAGAATCCATTTGTCCTTTGTAACAATGTGCCAGTTTTTTGAAAATAAGGCCAGTTTTCCGCCCAAAGGTGCTGCCATTATAGCTCTGTTTGGCAGGCAAAGGGGAAAGTCATTGTGTCTGCTTTCTAAATGACTGTGTTCTGTCTTCTCCACCTCTTGGGGCTGGTGATTGCCTGGCTCTGTGTGATCCTTGAGGTTGTCCTCTACCCCTTGGGCGTCTGTATCTACCCCTTTGGGGTCTGTCCGTGGCTGGAAAGGACCAATGTTTTGAAGGCCAGTTTCTGCTGAAGCGTGGAGGCTGCACCTGCAAGAACTGTTTGCATAGATTTAGCTTTTTCCACAATTTTCTTTAGTACCTCCTCAGCTTTAACACCGAACAGTACATCTTTTTGTAGTGGTGCATCTAATAATTTTGCTTTGACATGATCTGGTAAGGTTTGTTCTTTGAGCCAAGTGTGTCTACGTATGACAGACCCAGTGACAGCAGCTCTGCATGAGGCCTCTAAAGCATCAAAACCGCACTGTAAGGTATGCTTCCCCACTTGTTCTGCTCCATGCAACAAATCCTGCAACTCTTTCAAATCAGGTTGTTCTGTTTGTGTCATTTTGCTTTTCAGCTGAGATAGCAAGAAAGTACAGTTTTGTACCTACCATAAATGTAGATGTCCGATAGGTATGCATCTGCAGTCATCACATATGGGTTGTCCTGCCTCAGGCAGCCCTTGATCGGATTCCAAAGTCTGGGTCTGGCGTCGGCTGATGTCGCCTTTCCCGGCGTCACGCCTGGGGTATAAAAGCGTCAGGCGCCATCTTCCTCAGTTTTTCTTGCCCCAGATGCCAGGTGCCCTCTAGGAAGGCTAAATTTGGAAAAATGCAATAAAAAATCCAAACATTTGCAAATATATATATGTATAAAACAAATACACCATAATAGATCCCCCAGCTAGCTAATAGAGAGGTAAGCACCCTAGGAGTACCACAGAGGGTAAGGAGGGAGGGTAAACCTGACTGCAGATGCATACCTATCGGACATCTACATTTATGGTAGGTACAAAACTGTACTATGTCCTTCAAGGATGCATCTGCAGTCATCACATATGGGTAGAATACCATAGCCAATCTGGGGGTGGAGGTACTAGGAAAAAGATGGTGTAGCTAAGATACCCTGCAGGACAGCCATAGCAAAGCCTGCTCTGGATCTGGAATATAGAGGTAAATTGTAATGCTTGGCAAATGTATGCATGGAGCTCCATGTGGCAGCTTCTAAAATGTCTTTTGTAGCCACCCCTCTTAAGAAGGCAGTGGAGGTGGCTGTGGCTCTCGTAGAATGAGGTCTAATGTTAGCTGGTACAGTCTTTCCACGAAAAGAGTAACAAAAGCGGATGCAATTTCCTATCCATTTTGAAATTGTCTGTCTGGAAATTGCTTTTCCTTGAGTACCAGCAGCATATGCTACCAGCAGCTGGTCAGTTTTTCTGAAGCCTTTGGTTCTGTCCAAGTACTAAAGCAACTGTCTGTGAATGTCCAGGGTATGCAGCAGTTTCTCCCCTTTGTTTTGTGGATTTGGGAAGAAGGTAGGCAGGTGAATGGCTTGATTCAATGAAACCCTGGATACCACCTTTGGCATAAAAGTAGGATTAGTTCTTAATGAAACTCTATCCTGATGGAAAATAATAAATGGCTGAACTGCCATCAGGGCCTGCAATTCCGAAACTCTTCTTGCTGAGGTTATTGCCAGAAGGAAAGCAGTCTTCCATGAGAGGTACTGTAGATCTGCAGATGCTGCTGGTTCAAATGGAGGCAGTGTTAGTTTTTCCAACACGTAGTTAAGGTCCCAAGCAGGTAGAGGTGGTTTCCTAGGAGGTTTGATATTTTTGATCCCTCTTAGAAACTGTCTTAGGAGCGGATGAGAAAAGACAGGAGGATCAGACAGGAGGATCAGTATTGTACCCTGCTGAAATTGCTGAAGCATGAATCTTAATAGAATAGTAAGACAGTCCATTGTGGAACATTTCTGCTAAGTATTCCAGGAAATGTGCCATGCTCATCATTGTCGCATCTAGGCCCTTTGTGGAGTTCCAGATGAGAAATCTTTTCCATTTTGCTGAGTATGTCTTCCTTGTGGAAGGGCGGCAAGCTTCCAGAATAATATTCTTTACTCTCTGGGATAGCTTATCCTGAGGAGGAGTCAAGGTATTCTCCACGCTGTTAGTTGCAATGTTTTCAGGTTGGAGTGAAGAGTTTTGTATCTGTGCTGCGTCAGTAGAAGTGGCCATAGAGGTAGGGGCCATGGCTTCGTACGTGACATGCTCCTTAGCAGTGGGTACCAGTGTTGTCTTGGCCAGTCCGGAGCTATCAGGATCACTATTGGCTGCTCTGCCCTGATCTTCAGTAATACCTTGGTCATTAATGGAATAGGCGGAAATGCATACACTGTCAGATTTCTCCAGCTGAAGGAGAGGGCGTCCACTTTCCACGCTTGTGGGTGGTATGTCCTTGAGCAGAATTTCTTTAGTTGATGATTGTGGGGGGATGCAAATAGATCTATGTCCGGGCTCCCCCAAGATTGTGTTATCTGTTGGAAAATGTCTGGGTGCAGCATCCATTCATGTGCATCCATGATATTTCTGCTTAAGCTGTCCGCCAGTGTATTGTCCTTCCCTGGCCCAAACTGAGCTTGTAGCTGTATATTGAGTTTCAAGGAAAGATCCCATAGATTCATTGCCAGTCTGCACAGAGGGTAAGAATGGGTATCTCCTTGCTTGTTTATGTACCACATAACTGTGGTGTTGTCTGTCCTTATTAGTAGATGGCCTTGATGCAGAAAGAGTTTGAAGGCCCCGATTGCATGCATCACTGCTAGCATTTCTTTTTGATTTATGTGCATGCGTAGCTCCTTTCGTGACCACTGTCCTTGGATACCTCTGCCCTCCATGTGAGCTCCCCAACCTAGGTCTGAAGCGTCTGTTGTAATAGTTTGGGAGGTTTTTGGCTTTGTGAAGGGCAGCCCTCTGTTGGACTGGCTGGCCTGAGCCCACCACAGAAATTCCTTGTGAAGGCATGGAATGAGTGAGATTAAAGTTTCCAAACTGTGACTGTGCTGAGTCCATAAACTCCTTAGGTACCACTGTAGCTTTCTCATATGTAGCCTTGCTTGTGGAATCCGAAGAATACAGGATGCCATGTAACCCAGGGCCTGCAGGATTTTCCTTGCAGTCAGCTGAGTTTGTGTTGTCAGGTTCCTGAAGTAATCCGGTAGTTGACTTTGTTTTTCTTCTGTGAGATAAGCCATTTGGGTGGTTGTATCTAGATCCGCCCCCAGAAAGGTTATTCTTTGGGATGGAACAAGTCTTGATTTGTGCATGTTGACTGTATATCCCAAGGCCTGTAGAAGATTGATGGCATAATTTAAGTCCTTTATCAGAGTTTGTTGGTTGTCCGCTTGTATAAGGCAGTCGTCCAGATAAGGGTAGATTTGAATCCCCTGGAGTCTGCAGTGTGCTATTACTGATGCCAGGCATTTCGTGAATACTCTGGGTGCAGTAGATAAGCCAAAGGGCAATGCTGAGAATTGATAATGCTCTGACCCTGCAAGAAATCTGAGGTATCTTCTGCAACTTTGTCTGATAGGGACATGCAGGTATGCCTCCTTGAGGTCTAGAGTAACCAGCCAAGACCCCCTGCCCAGCATGGGAAGGAGTTGCTGTAGAGTCAGCATTTTGAATTTTGGCACAATGAGATAAGTATTCAGTACGGACAAGTCGAGAATAGGCCTCCATTGATACTCTTTTCTTGGAACAAGGAATAGCCTGGAGTAAAATCCTTGGCCTTGTTCTGAAATAGGAACTTTTTCTATGGCTTTCATTTGTAATAAGTTTGTGATTTGTTTCAAAGCGTCTGTCCTTTGATTTGGTGGCAGATCTGGTATGCCTTTTCTTTTTGGCAATGTGTGGAAATGGAACCTGTATCCATTGTCTATTATTTGGAGTGTCCATTTCTCTCTTGTAATGTTGTGCCAATTTCTTGAGAATAAAGAAAGCTTCCCGCCCAAAGGTGCTTCTAATTGAGCCCTGGTTGGTGGAGTCAAAGCAGAGTCATGGAGTCTGTCCTTGTGCAGCAGTTGCAGATCCTGAACTGCCTGTCTGGATTGGAGGTTGCCATTGACGGCCTCTGTAGGAGCCCCTAGCTTGGCCTCTACCTCTGGCATGCCTGTTTCTGCCCCTTTGAAATCTCTCTGTGTCCGGAAAGGACCAATTCTTGGAAGGCCAGTTTCTGCTGAATCTAGGCGGTTGGACTTGAAGAAAATCCTTAACTGTTTGTACAGATTTTGCCTTTTCCTCAAATTTCTTTAGGACGTCTTGAGCAGTGGAACCAAATAACTTTTGCTTTTCCAGTGGAGCATCCAAAAGCCTAGCTTTAACATGTTCTGGCAGAGATTGTTCCTTCAGCCAAGCATGCCTGCGTATGACAACACCTGTCATTGCTGACCTACATGAAGCTTCCAATGCATCATAGCCACACTGCAAGAAATGGTTGCTAACCTGCTGGGAATTATGTACCAGATCCTGAAGGGATTTACGGTCCAGGGGTTCAGAAGAAGACAATTTCTTATGCATTTCTTCTAACAAATACTCTTGATACTGTATCATGTGAAATTGACAATTTAATGCCCTCATAGCAAGAGTGGCAGAAGTATACACTTTTTTACCCCATCTCTCTAATGCCCTGGACTCCTTTGCAGAGGGGAGTGGGTTTTTAGTAGTAACAGCTGCAACCCCTTTATGGCCCTGTGAAATAGTTTCAGGGTCAGCAGAGTGGGCCTTATAAAGAAAATTGTGTGTCCGGGACCCTGTAATACCTATCAGGCTTTACAGGGGCCGGAGGCAGAGTGTCAGGGGTCATACTAGAATCAGAATATACATCATCAATCACATTTAAAACAGGAGGAATAGCCAAAGGTCTATGCTGTGGTAAATGAAGAAAAGTTCTTAGCCTTTTCCTGGAATCAGAATATTCCTGGCCCTGCCATTTGAAATGCTCTCTCATGGTGTGAAGGGTCTCCCCAAAGGAAAGCTCTTCAGGAGGGGAGGCTGAGGGAATAGATTCCTCTGCATCCGAATCCTCGTAGGCCGAGTAAGCCTCCTCCTCGTAGTCTGAGTGATCTGAGCCAACAGAGGCCTCCTCTGAAGAAAGGGGATCAGGGGGATCCATCCTGGGCCTTTTGTCTAGAGGGGGTTGGGAGCCCCTGTCCGGATGAGGCTGAGAGCCCCTAATTAAGGAGATCAGATCCTCTGTTAAAGTTAAAATCTGTGAACTAGAAGAAGGTCCCTGAGGAATAACTCTGGGAGGCATGGCTTTAGTGTGTTTTGCAGCTTTAGCCCTGGTAAAGGCCTTAATAGACATGGATGCAGGAGGCCTGGCTGCACCACGTTCTGGTGTAGCTTTATCTAAAGGAATGGTGTCGGAAGATTCCAATACACCAGTTTCGGAAGGCAATTCTGTAACCGACTCGGTAGGAGCCTAAGGGACCGAGGCTGTCGGTTGTATTATTTTAGGGTTCGGAAGTTCCAAGGACTCTGCATCAGCCGAGACCGAGACACTCGCGGTAGGCCTAGCCACGGTTTCAGCTGCGACCGCGGCCCGCGTGTGTCGGTCCTTGTCTTTCCGCTTCTTAATTAAATGAGATGTCGGGGTTTCCGATGGCATTTTGTAAGCAAAACTATCCCCAAAAAACTCTTCTGCGAACTCCGACCGACGTCTAAGAGTGCGTCGGTTGAAGGAAGTGCAGGCAGAGCAGGCCGAGACATCGTGGTCTGGGCCTAAGCAAGGAAGACAATAAGAGTGGAAATCCTTATGAGATATTTGTTTCCCACAAGTTAAACAATTATTAACTTTTTCTGACATCGGCTGAGGCAAGAAAGAGTCCCCAACGGGGTACTTAGCTTTTGAAGTCTTCGGATAGCGAAATTACAGGAGCTGGCCGACCGGCACTTGCGAACTGCTTCTGCTTCGGGCACCACGCGGCAAGAAAGACTGGGGAAGATGGCGTCGGCTGACACTTTTATACCCCAGGCGTGGTGATGTTGGAGAAAGGGAGACATCAGCCGACGCCGGACCCAGACATTGGAATCCGGCCGACCGAAGGGCTACCTGAGGCAGGACAACCCATATGTGATGACTGCAGATGCATCCTTGAAGGACATCTGCTGGTACTTTAACATATGAAATTGACAGTTTAATGCCCTCATGGTTAAAGTGGCTGATGTATACACCTTTTTCCCCCACCTTTCCAATGCTCTGGAATCTCTCTCTGAAGGTAAAGGGTTTTTAGCAGTAGAGGCCTTAATCCCCTTGGGACCCTGAGAAATAGTTTCTGGGTCAGCAGAAGGGCTTTTATAAAGGAACTGGTGAGAATCAGGAACCCGGTAATATCTGTCTGGTTTAACAGAGGCAGGAGATAAAGAGTCTGGATTAAGACTGGCTTCTGCGTACACATCATCCAAAATATCTAAGACAGGAGAAATAGCCAGGGGCCTATGCTGGGGAAGCAGCAGAAATTCCCTGAGCCTTTTCTTGGAATCTGAGTAATCTTGGCCTTCCCAGTAGAAGTGTTCTCTCAATGTATGTAGGGCTTCCCCAAAAGAGTAGTCCTTAAGGGGGGGGGGAGACAGAGGGAATAGACTCCTCAGCATCAGAGTCTTCAAAAGGGGAATAGGCATAATCCAGGTCCTCAGAAAGGCCTGAGGTAATAGAAGCCTGATCTGAGGAAGGGTAGTCTTCCTCCATCCTGGGTCTTTTGTCTGAGGGGGGTTGAGAGCCCCTGATGAGTGAAATCAAATCCTCAGCCATTTTAAGCATCTGTTTTTTGGGCATGGGACCTTGAGAGGGGGGGCTTGAGGACCCTGTTTTTTAATTTTCATTGGAGGTTTAGATTTAGTGTACAATTTAATAGATAAGGTGGTAAGCCTGAAAACGCCTTCAGAAATGGCAGGCCTTGCTAAACTTTCCATTTCTCCGCCAAGAGTGGCGTCAGTATCTGCAGTGGGAATGGGGACTGGGGAACCTGCAACCTCGGGTACTGAAGTCACCGGTAATAAGGTTTCATCGGTAGTCAAGGGCTGCGTAGGCGCCTCGCTGAGAACCGGTAGTCTGCCTTAGCGTGGTCTCAGTACTCTGTGCAGGCCTTGGGTATCTGTCCTTATCCTTGCGTTTTTTTGCCTAAAACTGGCGTCGGCATATCCGACGACATAATATAATTAAATGTTTTGCCAAAATAATGAAGGGCGAACTCCGCCCGGCACTTAATAGTGCACTTGTTAAATCTAGCACAAAAACGGCAGGCTGAGACGTTGTGTTCTGGCCCTAAACAAGGTATACAGTAAGAGTGAAAATCCTTATGCGGTATTTGCTTCCCACAAGAAATGCAATTATTAGCTTTGTCTGACATCGGTCTGAGGCAAGAAAAGTTTCCCCAATGGGGTACTTAGCTTTAAAGAAGACTTCGGCTGAAATACTTTCGTAAATCTCAGGAGCTGGCCGACCGGCACTTGCGAACTGCTTCTGCTTCGGGCACCGCACGGCAAGAAAGACTAAAGAAAATGGTGTTGGCTGCCTCTTTTATACCCCTGCCGCACTGACATCAGGGAAGAAGCGACGACAACCGACGCCGGACCTAGACTTTGGAATTCGGCTGACCGAGGACCCGCCTGACGGCAGATAACCCAAGTGTAATGACTGCAGCTGTATGCATGAAGAACATCTGCTTCTGCTTCGGGCACTGTGTGGCAAGAAAGACTGAATAAAATGGTGTCGGCTGCATGTTTTACACCCCTGAAGACCTGACTTCATGGAATATGAGACAGAAACTGATGCAGGACCCAAGACTTTGTTATTCAGGCTGACTGAGAGCAACCTGCCAGCAGATTACCCAAATGTAATGACTGCAACAGTGAAACACGAAGAACATCCAGTAAAACTGAACTAAATAACAAAAAGAAAAAAAGTTGGAAAAAAACAACAGAGATTTATTAAACTTTAAAAATACATTACACATTAAATCTGATGAAGTATTTATTTGGTACAAAAAAAGAAGTTGTGTCTTACCATAACGTTCCATCTGAGTTGTTGATGATCTTCCAGGCATCACTGATGGGTTCGGTTCCGAGCCCTCAGAACAGTCTCGGCCTTGTACCAAGCTTGTGTGCACCAAAAACTCTCAAGCTAAGCTGCTAACCCACAATGCCCTTCACTCAGTTACCTCAGATTGAGTTTGCATGCAACAGATAGAAGAACCAGAAAGTCAGAGGCCATCTCTGCGCAGAAACCCTGAAACACCACTAGACCCAGATCATCCGCCAGGAGCCTTTGGTAGGGTGTCAGTGGGAGGGTGTGATGACTGGAAGAAGATCAACAACTCGGATGGAATGTTATGGTAAGACATAACTTCTTTATCTGAAGTTGTTAATCTTCCTATTCATCACTGATGGGACAGAATACCAAGCTACTTGGAGAACCTGGGTGGCCCTTATGGAAGAACATTCTTGAGAACCATTGAACCAAAGGCAGCTCTTCCCCTGGAGATCAGATCCAATTTGTAATGCTTGATAAAGGTATGGGGGTTAGTCCAAATGGCAGCTGCACAGATGTCATCCATGGAGGTCCTAGCATGGAAGGCAACCAATGCTGCGATAGCTCTAGTTGAGTGAGCTTTGATTTGACCAGGCTTAGAGTCATTCGTAAGTGAATATGAAAAGCTAATGCAATCTCTGAGCCATTTTGACAAGGTAACTTTTGATACTGCACCTCCCATTCTAGGGCCCGCGAAGGAGATGAAAAGTTGGTCCAACTTGCGAAAGGACTTAGTTCTGTCCAGGTAGAAACGTAATTGTCTATGAACATTCAATGAATGTAGGCAGTATTCTCCCTTGTTTGAATAATTTGGAAAGAATACAGGGAGCTCAATGGATTGATTAATAGAAAAGTCGGAAAGCACCTTGGGAAGAAAGGATGGGCTAGTACAAAGTCATACTCTGTCCTTATGGAAGATCAGATAAGGTCTCATGATACATAAAGCTTGCAACTCAGATATTCGTCTGGCTGTAGTGACCGCCACCAGAAATAAGGATTTCCATGACAGGAATTTTAGATCACATGTAGCCGCAGGCTCAAAAGGGGGTAGAGAGAGACTGGAGAACCCGGGAGAGATTCCATGCTACCACTGGCTGCTGATGGGAGGTCTACTGTGGAATATTCCCTTGAGAAAGGTCTTGCAAAGTCAGGTGGAAATAAGCGGAACTCCATATGACCCATTATGGAAGTTGGAAACAGCTGCTAAATGGACTCGAATGGTGGAAGCTGATGCACCACTGTCGAAAAGCTCAGCAAGATAATGAAGAATAATAGCTACAGGAGCTAAGAATGGATCTAGCTTCTGATTATGTGACCAAATAGAGAATCTTTTCCATTTGTCCCTGTAAAGTTTTCTGGTGGATGGTTTATGTGAGGCCAGTTCAATATCATGGACTGATGAAGAAAGGGATTCCTGCCTGGCAACTAATGGAAGTGGAGAAACCAAGCCGTCAGCTTGAGAGTGGACAGATTTGGGGGAGTCAGCCCTTGCAGCAAGATACGAGGTCCTGACGAGTGTCTAGGATCCAAGGAGGTTTTAACAGACTAGATCAGAGGAAGGGAAGCCACACTTGATGAGGCCAGAATAGGGCAATGAGGATCACTTTGCTTCTCAAATGAATAGCTTTCCTTAGAAAAAGGGGCATCAGAGGAATCGGAGTATAAGCAAAAAGGAGACCCGCGGGTCAATCATGAATCAAAGAGTCTCTCGGTGACTCCCTGTGAGGGGGAAAGAGCGCAAAGTAGCTGCTGTGCATTTTGTGTTTGAGGGGGAGGCAAAAAGACTGCAGCATGGCTGGCCCCAACGGCTGAAGATTTCTGCCATCACACTCGGACTGAGAGACCACCCATGAGGACGGAGCATGCAACTGCTTAGCCTGTCCGCAACTACGTTGGAGCTCCACAGGATATGTGTTGTGATCAGACAGCGGTTGGAAGCTATAATCCACTGCCAGATTCTCATGGCTTTGCGACATAGGGGGTAGGACTTGATCCCTCCCTGTTTGATTATGTACCAGACAACAGACATGTTGCCTGACTTGATAGCAATCACTCCGGCTGGAAGGAGTGGGTGGAAAGCTTGCAACGCCAATAGCACCACTCAGCTCCAGGACATTGATATGCAAGTTGACCTTTGTATTGGATCACATGCCCTGGACTGACTTTCCCTGGAAGTGCCCTCCCCACCCTATCAGGGAAGCATCTGTGGTCACCATGGCACTGGGTTGGTAATCCTGGAAGGGGCGACACCAAAGATTTTCATTTGTACTCATCCACCAGAGGAAATCTTGTTTGCAGGTGTTTGCGATGAGGATCTGTGAGCTCAAGGGGTGAAGATTGGATATCCACTGGGACTGAAGAAGCCACTGTAGCAGTCTCGTGTAATCTGGCTTGGGAACAACTGAGATGGCTGCAGCCATAGACCCCCAGAGCCTGGAGAACTTCCCTTGCAGATGCCTTTCTTTGAGAGAGTATCACTTGAACTTGTGCCTTTAATCTCTGAAGCCTGTGAGGAGGAAGAGAGACCAAACTTGATTGAGTGTTGAACATTGCCCCTATGAATTCCAACTGTTGTGAGGGCTGAAGGTTGGATTTTTCCCAGTGGATGGTGATGCCCAGCGACTCCACTAGTACTAGAGTGTAGCGGAGGGCCCTGACCAGAAAGCGCTTGGTAGGGGTGGAAAGGAGCCAGTCATCTATATATGGAAACACCTGGAATCCCTGAAGTCTCATATGAGCTGTGACACTGCTAGGCATTTCGTGAACACTCTGGGGGCTGTCAAGAGACCGAATGGCAGGGCTCTGAATTGGTAGTGATTGGCTCCCAGCCAGAAGTGAAGGAGACTCCTGGAGCACTTGTCCGTCTTGATGTGGTAATACGTATCCCGGAGGTATAACGAGCACATCCACACACCCTCCCGCAGAAAGGGAAAGGATGGATTGAATCGTGACCATGCGGAACTTGGTCTGAACTGCTGATTTGTTTAGCTGGCTGAGATCCAAAATGGGCCTCCAGTCCCCGGTCTTGAGTAGAACCCTGATCCGCACTGGTCTGGGGGGACCTTTTGGATGACTCGTTTTTGACATAGCTTTCGCATCTCAGAAGCTGCCTCCTCCCTTTGACTGGGTGGAACATCAGGTAGATATTAGGGGAATGTGACAGCCTCTGGTAATAATTCTCTGCACCCACTGATCATTTGTAATAGAGAGTCAGGCAACTTGGTTACTCTCCACGACTGCTTCCAGAGGAAAGCAAGCGGGCAGCGCTTCAGGAACACTGATAAGGTCTTCCCAAGAATGAATCTCTGGAGTCCTGTTTCTGGGGACCCCCTCTTCTTCAAAAGGGGAATCTATTGGAACCCCTTCTGCCTCTGGGGGAGTCCTCAGCACGTTCGTCATGGAAAGGACCTTGAGACTGCTTGTGCCACATCTTCCCACTCTTCTGGTTCCTGGAGAAGGAACGCTGAGGTTTGGAAAAGCATAGGCCCATGGCAGATGAGATCTTCCTGTCCTGCTCGCACCTGTATAATGTATCCTTGACCTAGCACCGAACAGAGATGATGGTTCAATAGGGGCATTTAAAAAGGAAGACATGAAGGAGTCCGCAAGGTCACAAATAATCATCCAGGCGTGGCATCTCATGACTCCACCTGCAGCTCTAGCTACTCCTTTGGTTGCGTGTGACAGCAACCTCATGGACGAATTGGATACTGACTCTAGGGTGGCAAGTTGGGAAGCAACTTTATCACATGCTCCGTCCGAAACTTGACCAGAGAGGGTTCTGAAAGTTTGGTGATGAGATCTATCTGGAGCCTCGTAAAATGTGCAAAAGGTTCAGAGACCTGACTGAAAAGGTCACTGATGCAAAAACTTGCTTCCCTAACCTGTCCACCACCCGGGACTCTCTATTGGGCAGATGAATAGCAGGACTTTCCTCAGCAAGGTCCCTTTTTCGTGGCTGCCACCACCACCATAGTGTCTACTGGCAAACCTCTAGACCAATGGGATTGATCCTCTGGAGGGGAGAGTATTTTATCTGATCACCTGGGGATGGCCTTAATGGTGTCAGGGTTCTTCCACGCCCGCTGCACGATGAGCTTGACCAACTCATCAGCGGCATGGGGGTCACCCTAGAAGTAGATGGCCGAGAGTGGAAGGCCTGCAGGAATACAGATTCCTCTGAGGAAGGATTGGTGGACTTCCACTAACCCCTCTGTTTCAAGATTTCATGATGTCTCCAAATGAGAAATCATCAGGGGGCGACCGTGGGGATCCTTCCCCATCACTGTAGTCCGTATCTTCCATGAGGGACTCCTCTGAGGAGTCCATGTGTTTCCTCTTACACACCCGTTTCCGAGGGGGTTCTTCAGTGGGAGCATCCGAAGAGGACTCTGAAAGGGAAATACCCCAAATAGGGGTCTCCTGAGCCTTGTGCTCTCGGAGTCCTGGTGGGGGGTGGCCTTTGACAGCTGTGGCTCAGAGGGAACTGGTGGGATGACCGACATAGGAGGATTGCTGGAAGCAAGCACCCTCTCCATCACCTGGAAAGCAGGCCTGCCTGAAGAGGAATGGAAGCCCGAAACCAAAGAAGACAATTTCGGAACCAGGGTCACATCCCGCTCCACACTGTCTGCCCCCGGGGATGGATCAACAAACTCGGGGCAGGAGTCATCCTCGGACCCGAAGACGGAATTGGCAACACAGCTGCAACCGTGGCTGGAGCCGTGGGTTCTACCCCCTAAGCATGAGATTTAGAAAGGGTGGGTTCCAATGGAACAGACACCCAAAGGGGTCTCAGACACGGTCATTGTTGGTGCCAAAGAAAGGGGTCCTCTCGTAGACGCCTGGTACATTAGCTTTGGAACCGAGGGATCCAAGGGAGGAGAGTATGTAGGGGTCGCCGGTGTAATAGACCCAAAGCCCAAAGTGGGATGGGGTCTAGGAAAATTTGTAATTCCCCTGGCGGTCAGCAGCTGATCAAAAAGGCACATCACATTCAATTCTGAAAGGCTCCTGATGGACCTTACCGATGCCCCTGAGGGGGAATCAAGCCAGTCTAAAAAGGGACTGAAGGCTTTTCCGACAAAAGGATCCGCAGACAGAGTACTGGGTTCGTGGTGTATCACAAAATGACACTGACAATTCCAATTTGGAAACCGGCAATAAAGGAATGATCGGAGCCGAGAACGGGCTCGGGGCCACTGTCACAGCTGGGGTGGAGGTCAATAACGGCTCCGAAGTTGTCAGAACAGAGATGGGGGACATCAGTGCCAAGATGGAGGCAGACAAACTGGTCAGAACCAAAGTTGTAGTTGGCGCCATAGTCAGAGTCGGGGCAGGCACCGATGAGGCGACCCCAGTTAGAATCACTGGAGTCAAACTCAGAGCCGAGGTGGTTGGAACTGAGGAGGCAGTAGGTGCTCAGTGGAACTCTTATGGGCCTTGTGCTTATGGCTTTTGCCCCTATCACCAGCCAGTGAAGAGAAATCTGAGTGAGGACGTTTCTTGTCCACAGAAGGAGGGTATGAGACCTCAGACACAGAAACAGCCTCCAAAAAAGGCAAAGGAAGCAGGCCCTTAAGGAAAAATTTCTTTTGTTGCTCATTTAGCATCCGCTTACTGAAGCTGGCACAAATATCACATGCAGGTTTTGCCGATAAATGCTGAACCCCAAACAATGCACACACTCTTCATGAAGGTCACTATTCAGGAGTTTACCACTTCAAGAAGAGCAGTGTTTAAATCCCATAGTCCCTTTCTTTCAGACATAATAGGAAACACTCACACACAAAAATAGAAGAAAAGTAAAGAAAGAAGGAAAGAGGGAAATACCAACAATATGGTACAAAAGGAAATACCTGTGGGTAGAGCTAAGTGTAGTAAAGATACAAGAAATTAGCAAACTAACAGGACAAAATCCACAAAAAACATGTAAAATTTTGAAAAATATAACACTTAGCTGGAGAGCTCAGTGAAATGCTGCTATATGGCTGCGTGGCAAATGAGATCTGAGGTAACTGAGTGAAGGGCATTGTGGGTAGCAGCTTAGCTTGAGAGTTTTTGGTGCACGCAAGCTTGGTATAAGGCCTACTCTGTTCCGAGGGCTCGGAACCAAACCCATCAGTGATGACTAGGAAGAAAATTAACAACTTCAGATGCATCTTTAAGTGTTTCAGTTTCTAAGAAGCCAATATTTATTCTGATAGATGTCTAGGGATAGATCTTTTTGTTAGCGAGTTAGTTTTTTAATTAAGAAAGTTTGGATTAGTAAGTTAGCCTTAGTAAGTTGTTCTTAGATTATACATTTGAATTTGTCTCTAGCTTTTTAGCTTCTTTCTAAGGTAGCACAGTCTCAGTTGGCACTATGGTGTTAAGGGGGACTTGGTTAAAGCAATGTGTTTATTGGTTTTATTGCTCTTGACAGAACCACCTTCTGTAACCACTCCCTTGCTCCAAACAACCTGATTACATATAAATAATGAATGTCTAATGCTTTTCATTATACTCAACTAGGATCGCTTGTTTGTGTGTTTCAATAAAGGATATTCCATTTTTTAACTCAGCTGTGGACTACCTACTACTACTTTCTGTTTTATTATTTTGTAGTACATATTTTACAGCCCGTTTTTTATTAGTGAACTAGGTGCATAATGTATTGCAAGGAGTGACCCTCACACATTCCACACTGCTAGGTGCATAATGTATTGCAAGGAGTGACCCTCACACATTCCACACTGCTAGGTGCATAATGTATTGCAAGGAGTGACCCTCACACATTCCACACTGCTAGGTGCATAATGTATTGCAAGGAGTGACCCTCACACATTCCACACTGCTAGGTGCATAATGTATTGCAAGGAGTAACCCTCACACATTCCACACTGCTAGGTGCATAATGTATTGCAAGGAGTGACCTTCACACATTCCACACTGCAACGTTTCTTGTTTTTTATTAGTGAACTAGATGCATAACGTATTGCAAGGCGTGACCTTCACACATTCCACACTGCAACGTTTCTTCGTTATCCTTCTAAAATTTCAAACAAGAGAATCTATGCAGTGAAAAAAAGTGATTATTCCACTTGCTGGTCAGTTTACAGGTTTCTAGTATTTTACAGAGAAATTTATAGAAATTAGTCCTCAAAATTCAAAAAAATTATTTAAACTGACCTTTAACAAAGTAAGAGTCTGCGGAGGCAAAAAATGTTGGTAAAGCAAAGACTAGACTACATTCCCTCACAGTGTCTTACTCAACATAAAATAGCAGACTGCCATATAAAGTCAGGTTAGATCAGATCTTACACTTCTGTAACATAAATGCAATTATGTTCTCAATACTAAAATTAATGTAGTTGCAGTACTATAAACTTTATCATTTCTTTTTCAGCCCAATCTGCTTAGCTACATCAGTAAATGCCATGGGGTGGTTTTTCTTTACCTTAGGCTCAAAAATACTGTTGTGACTTATACCAAGGAAACTGTACTGAAGCCTGAGAGTATTTCACTTTGATCTCATGTCAGCATATGTTACTTCATTTGCAGATGGGGTACTTTATTTTTATTTTATTTTACATTTGTTGACCGGGATAGCCCGACTGGATACTTGTCCATTTTCAGCAGAGGCCCGGGGAGAAAAGCTCCATACATACAGAAAAACTGTTACATTAAACAAGTTAAAGCACTGTTACAGATACAATACATAGGCTAAAATTCATTAATTCTGTCATATATAAATCTGATTTGTTAGAGAGTAACAATTAGGAAGCAATGTAGGGGTGGCCAAAAGACCTCTTTATCACAGGTTTATATTGCACAAGTTTACTTTAGTTCCTCAACCAATCAAAAATGCACTTGTCGAATGGTTATTCAAAACTACTCACACATACACTGCATCTAATCTTACTCCTGTGACTGTAGAGGGACAGCAGAGTCTCAACTTCGCTACACATGGACAGCCAATGATGCGTTACATTTGTGGATAGAAAATGAGAACAGCGCTGCTTAAAGTGCTAAAGGAAACGCTCCTCCCCAATGCCATGCAAACAGTCACACAAGTTTTAATTGTGGGCGCTTATATAAAATATTTGTCAGACATAAAACAGCTAAATGCAGGGAAAGAGTTGTAAGGCAGAAACAGATTTTTCAAATGGTTTGTCTGCTTTTTCATTTATCTGGGGAAGACAAGTCCAGCTTCATCATCAGTAAACATTCTTTAGGCATCCAAGAAGTTTTAGTTTTACATCTCCAACTAATTTTAATTCTGCAGTTGTTCAGTTAATAGTTCAAGCTCCAATTTTGGTGTAAGATATTTTCCTCTATATTACTGGAAGCCATAAGTCAAATGAGTGTGGAGCTGATTAAAATAAACAATTGAGTACATCAACTCAAATAATAAAAGGATGTAAAAATGGAAGAAGCTTTAAACAGCTATTTACATGAACTGACAACACTGTAAAAATCAGAGGATGAAATGAAGACCAGCTAAATATGAGACTGCTCAAAAAGCGACGTCTCAAAAGATGGTAGATAGAGCACACAGAGAAAACATGTGATTTTTTGCTGTACCAGAGAAATTGGAAGAAACAGACTGTATTAATTTTTATGAAAGCACAAATAAGCAACTGGACTAGTATTCCACAGCAGGATTTGTAAATTGATAGGGCACATTGTGTGCATGCTCCAAACCTGGCCATGAGAAAGCAGCCAAGACCTGTATTAGTAAAGATGCAATCATACTAGCAGATAGAGGTGATCCTGACAAAACTGTCAGAAGGGCAAAGTATTAAAAATTAGAGACAGTATAGTATTCGTGGAAAATGATTATTGACTGTACACCAGGCAAAAGGGAAACAAATTTATCTCAGAAATTAGGGAATGTCAAGCACCAGGAGTGAGATTCAAGGTGCTGTATCCAGCTGTCTTCAGAATTATTTTTCCTGGAAGATCAAATTCATTATTTGATGCAGAACATGCTAATGAAGAAATACAAAAGTTCACCCAACAAAAAGTGAGCCATCAAGCAAAAGGGGAATCTGCATCTTGTTCTTCTGATAAAGCTCGCAGCTAGATTTTGCCAGTGAAAACTTTTCTAGTGTTCCAAATGAAAATGCTCAAGAGATCAAAAAACACAGGCGTTAACTAAAAGAATCAGGAGTACCTTGGACTTGAACTAGAGTCTTGGGTTGGGAGATGGAGATGAATAGGAAGATGACCAGCAATATCGACAGTGAACAAGTGTGAAATTATAAAGCAATCACATTTATGAAATAAGGCCTTACAAGAAAAGCTGTACTCACCCCTCCATAAACCATCTCCTTCTCGTACAAAGCTAGGTCTCTGCCCTCATTGGTATGTTCTGTATGTGACAGCTCTCTTAGTCATCTTATCTATGTAATTAGCTGTTGATCTTAAAAATATTTCTACTTGAATACTACCTGTACAATCCTCATCAATTCAGATCCACTGGCTGTACTTAGAAAATCTGCATACTGTTTTTGCACTTATCTTAAGATAAAGGACAACTTAAGCTCTTTAAAGTGCAGCCGAAGGGCTATGTGGCTGCCTCAGAAATACGTTGTGCCAAAACATTTCTGAAACAAAGGCAGCTGTATTGACTGCTGCCTTTATAGTGTGTGCTTTAACATGTTCTTAACAGGGCCATAACAAAAAGTGACCATCAACTAGCCTCTCTAGAGAGGTTTACTTGGACACTTGTCTGGTCATGCCTGTTCCTGGCAAGAAGACGACAGGTCTGTTTGTCTAAAGATTTAAGCTCTGTCACTATACTATGTTAATTTGCCCTGTTTGTATATAATGGTCTCTGTTACCCTTGTTCCGTGGACAACAGTAGAAGGCTAGTAGTTCTATTATTGTCCTGGCAGATACAATATTCACCAGGATGAGTGTTTTCCAACATAAAAATCCGACAAGCTGAGCTGACTCATCAGGGCATAATCAGCATTTCTACTACAACCGAATGGTTACAGGAAGGTATTCTCACTTCTTTGGTTACAGGAAGGTATACTCACTTCTTTGGTTACAGGAAGGTATTCTCACTTCTTTGGTTACAGGAAGGTATACTCACTTCTTTGGGGAGCATGAAATAGAGGATACCTTTTAAAGGAGACTTCAGGGAGAGATGCAGAAGGGAGTTTCAGAGGCAAACAGTCTGGGAACAGAAAATGCTGCACTTCGACAGATACAAGACAGTCCAGTCCCTTAAGTAAAGTAGATGCTTCTGCAGAGGTTATCGTGGACATACCATGTTCCTAATTCCAAATGCAAAATCCATTCCACCTGGCTAGGAAGGATTTCCACCTTCCTTTAGTTTACAAAGCACCACTGTATGAAAGAAGCCGGACTATGAGAATGCAGTCCCATAAGCTCCAGGCTGCTAACTTGAAGCTCTTCTGGGTTGGGTATACAACCATCCACTCCTATTGGGCTGCAAGACAGACAGACAGGGATCCTTCTCTGTTTTGCTGGATTAGCCCGTCTCCACATGTGATGGGAGACACATTTCTGTGACCACCTCTAATACCTTCTGATTTAAAGACCAATTTGAAAGGCTAGAATGCATAAATAATGACCAATACTGAGAGACTTCTAAGAATGACGGATGCGTGTATAATCTTAGGGAAGCTCACTTTGTGGGGGTGGGGGTCTTAGAGAATTCCAGCTGATAAAAGTGATACACTTCACAGATGTTACATTACAGACAGACAACCAAGGGAAGCTCATATACACACTACGGAGAGACAACCAGCTCCATCTGGAACAACTAGGACTGGAAGTGGTTAAGAACACAGGGTGTGCCAGACAAATGTGTAACTCGGAGGCATTCCAGCGAAAGCAGTCGTGAAGGATCTGACAGACTTTCTTAAAGGCTTGCTGACTGAATGGACTAGAATAATATTTTAGGAAATTGTGATGCAAGGAGCTCATTGGTTATTTATAGCATGTAGTCTTACAATATCAAATCATGGTATTTTCTTCCTTCTGAATTACAAAACAGAATACTCTGCACTGCCTGAAAGCATAAAAAAATTGTTACTGTGGATGAGCTAGAGAGCGTACACAGCAGGAGTTTAATACAGAAACAAATAAAGGAGCTACTTTATTCCAATTATGCAACTATACAAAGTGAAAAAGTTAACATTTAAAATAATCTATCTGGCATATTTTAAGGTCTATTTTTCATCTATGGTGAATTCATATATGAATCCAACAGAACGCGTTTCTGAAGACCCCATGGGTATGCGTAGAAATGAGGCAGGAGGACAGCAAGGAGAACGCTACCAGACATGTGCAGTGACTGACAAAGGGTCGTCAGCAAAACACATCCAACTTTCATTAAGTAAAAAAACTGCAACAGAAAAGTAAGGACAGAAGAGTTGGGAGAGTTAAAAGTAGTGCTGGGCTGTAAACTTCAAGCAGTTTATACATTAGATTAATGTGGAAGAATCCACAAGAGTATGGTTTAAAATAAATTATACTAGTTTCCTTTATCTTAATTGTGTTGGGTTTTTCCCATCATTTCACTGTCATTAAAAAGGAAATAATGGCTGACAATTGAGGTCCCCCCCCCAAAAAAAAAAAACAGAGAAATGTTCAGCGATTTCTATAACTGCAACACCAGGTTAAATACCCACTTTCAGTAAGATTATACAGAAGCACATCAGTTCTCACTCAGTCTTAATGGCTAGTGCCAAGGCTGCCACCAAGCAATGCCAGGAATGACAAATGATGATTGGAGTGGATTTATAAAAGAAAGGCAAACATTTGATAATATCAACACGCTGATAATAATGCAAGAAGCACACAAAGCAAAGAATCATGACAGCACAGATACTTCTTGGAAACTTTGGAAACAGGAATAAGGAATCCTGGCCATTCAAACAACACAACTACCCTCCTGGAAGCAATCAAAGCAGAACGGTTTGCCATATGACCATGCAAATTGTTTTTTGGGATACGAAGGTTTGGATTGCACATTTCCAGCACTGACCTGTGGTCCATTTTCTTTCACAAAACAGATTATTATGGATCAATACCGTTGCCCTTTCTGGCTTAGCAGGATGTCCTGGGCTGCTGTTTTTTTTTTTTTTTTTTTTTTTTTTTTTTTTTTTTAAGAGGCTTAGTACCGCCTCCCTCCTTTGGTGTTACATTTAATGCAAATAGGACATCTGGCAAAAGAAGTGCAGTTTGGGGTGGAAAACATGATAATTTACACCATGTACTGTCAAAATACACCTGGCTGAAGCTTTACCTAGATGCAGAAACATAAATCAGTGTTCTTTCTTGAGAGGGAGCTCCCTTACACCTCTGTGGGAGGGAGGGGTGCACAATATTACACTCCCTTTTTGGTGGTTACAGAAAACCGAAAAGCTTACAAAACTTTGAATCACTCATGTAGCAATAACAGAAACCAATGCAAACAGTGACTGAACAGAGTCACAACTTGGGGATGCCAGCTTGACAAGTTACAACCTCATTCTGTTCACACTCAGGAGGTACAAAAAAAACAATATAGGATTATGCAGCCTCCCATATACTGCATCCCTCACCCACCTCTGGTGAACTTCAAGCACTGCAAAAGGTGTATGAAGAAGCAAACCACCAAATACATCTGGAGTGAGGCAGCCATTCTGAAACACCGCTGTCCACCTTGGGGCTAACCATGACTTCTGCAGGAATGAAAGTTCTTTCTAATTCTTGGTGATCACTCTTACTGGAAACTGCCTTTGTATTGTCGGCCTGTATTTTTATTGTAGCCGACACCTGAATCATATTCAGTGCCATCACCTCTGTATTTTTGTACATGAACCTTGTAGATGATAAACTTTTTCTCCTACAGCTAGGATGCATTGCCCTGATCCCCCACATATTTAAGGTACCTTTTTACTTCATTACCAAATGGAACAGATATTGTAACCTGAGACAGAGATGCTGGTGTAGGTTTATGCCAGCTGTTGCTACTCTGTCTACTAAATTGGCTGCATTGTAAGTCACGTCTGCTAGTCAAACTCAAGGATGGTGTGGCTTGGGGCTTTATCATGTCTCAAGTGACATATCCAGTAGCTCATCCATCAAACTGAGCATTTTGTTAGTCACTGATGGAGTAGCAGTCCCTAAGACATGCGTCCAAATCTGTCCATGACTCTGAATTCTTCAAATATGGAGATGAACAGCAGGGTCCTGAAAAGTAAGAGTTTTACATAGAGCTACAATGGATACAATGAGGTCAGGCTTTAGTATTAGGCTAATTCCCCTTGTGGGTCACTTGAAGCTTAGCCAATTACCTCATGTAAGAGTCAAACCCTTCACTTTGTGTCTATAAGGTAACCACTTTAACCATTATGCCAAACTCTTACCCCTCTTAAGAGTCTGTTCACAGGAAGTACAGTTCTGCATGGGCAGGAATATACTGGAATACCAGATGGGGAAACTTGGGCTACTGAGAGAATTTTGCCTCAGGCAACCATGGATGTAACGCAAGATGTCTACAAGTGTAGGACCACTTAGGAGAACTATGTAGTAAATATAAAGGTCTACTGCAGCCTTTTCCAGGGTGACATGATGGGGTCCAAGGCATCCCCTATTTTAACTGCATCATACCCAGGTATTCCCTTAACCTGGAATTTCCTGAAGGCGATGTGGACAAGTTTGTTCGTTCCTCCTTTTTCAGATCCATGGTTGGGGAATCAAGGGAAGAATTCATGGTTCATTTCCCCAGGTTTCTCCTGGGATCTTTTTGGTGCAGGAACCTGTCCTAATGACGAGGAGTTTCTTCGGTGAAATAGCCTCTGCAGAAAACTACATTAGGGTTGGCTTCAATGTGGACATTGGTCAGGTGCACTTACTTGAGATATGGGTATAAACACCCAGTAGTCAGGATGGTACGCTGGTTCTGAACCATACCTCTCAACCACTTAGTGTAAGAAATCTAGACCAAGCCCAAAATTATGGGGGAGGGAGGCGGTATTGGTCTAACAAACTTAAGAGCTGCTAGAATAACAACATTTGTGTTAGTATGCATTTTTTGAAGCGTATGACATCCAAATCTTAAACTTATGTCCTTATTTAGTAACTTCAGTTCTCAGTCATTTGCGAGGAACCCACACATTGGATGAGAAACAGACCAAAAATATGAACCAAACATCTGGACATTCTGTGAAAATTGGGACAGTTGATAGGTATGTTTTGGGCAATGCTGGGACCAGAATACATTATCAAAGCTGACGTGAGGGGGGGTATACACCATGGAGTTGTGCTGTCTGGTGCTGACATACATAGAACTGGTTCTATCAGGCATTAACAAACCTATGAGGATCAATGCAAACAACAGTGGGGTGGTACGGATGAAAAGTAAGGTACGTAAAAAACATTGGTGCAACCAGTACTTCTATACAGCACAGAAACCTGGACAGTGAATGCAGAGCAGATGAGGAAGATAGAGATGGAGAAAGTGTGTGAGAAAGATGGTAGGCTGTACATTACGGGACAAAAGGAATTACAACATTAGAGCAGAAGCGAAAGCATCTCCAATTGCACAGTAGTTCAAAGGGAACAGTTGACTGTGGTTTGGACATGTGCAAGAAAGCAGATGATAATCTGGTGAAAGGGGGAGAGAGAGAAAGAAGGCAAGTAAAAATGAGGATGTCTAGAAAAGAGACCAGATGAATCATGTCAGACAAGACCTGCACCAGTGAGGCATATCTGCTGGAAGTAGGCAAGAGAGTGATACAGAACCAAGAGAGGAGGCAACTGTTGACATGACTCCTCAAAATCCATAGAGAAAAAGGGGTATGATGAGGATAGTTGATGGTATAAATGGGACCCTGGACTGTGACTATACTGATGTGGTAGTGAATGGTGTCATGTGGAGGATGACAGAGCGAGTAAGAATACCCATCTAATGGCCACCAAGAAATGTGTCAGCAAGGACACTAAGAGCGTTATTAGAAAGCGTAAAGCAGAGCACAAGCTTAAGGTCACTACATTTAGCAAAACAAACCCTACAAATATTTCTTCAGTTATGTCAGGAAATTTAAGGAAAAATGCCCAACCATGCTCTCAGCTCATCAATAATGATATCACATATTCCCATGCTAAGGATATCGCCAATATAACAGCAGATAAATTTAGTATTGACTTGACCCCACCAACCCACATTGTAGCTGGCAGTATCCCTAAAAATTTAGTTTGCCCAGAAATCACCTTGGAGGAAGCTTTAAAATGTCTGTCGAAGTCTATAAGTAATCCTTATACTGGGACATGACAACATACCAGGCCACATTCTCATCAGTGCCACATATGCATAATCAAAGCCTTTACTTACATTTTTCAACATCAGTCTACCCAGTGTGTTTTCTCTGATGCTTTTAGGACAGCCACTGTGACTCCCCTACACAAGGAAGGCCCCACTACAAATCCAGGCAATTGTAGACCCATCCTCACCAGCCTTGGATGCAAACTCATGGAAATGCTAGAGCACAACTCATTTATGCAGACATAGGCACCTTAACTGATGTAAAGAACAGTCTGTTTAATTTTGTGAAGGGCAGGCCCAGTCTCCTGCTCCTAGTATGCTTCAGTGAAAAAGTTGCAGAGGGCAGCGATGCTGGTCACACCTTGTCTTAATCAGGCTAAAACTTCTAATGCTCTCTCTTTCCTGTTTTGTTACTGTAAAAAAAAAAAAACTTAAATGTAAACCCCTAGATGGTCTACCTGCCGTCCAACTGATCCTAGGTTGTTAAAGCTGCTGGTACCTTCTCTGAAAATAAAATTGTAACTCATGAGGTACCGACAAGGATCATTACACTGCTGGGTCATCTCTTGTTTGGCATTTACTTTGCAGGAATCCAAGTCCAATGTCCCAGAAATGTCACTGACCAAGTTTACCCAGTCCAAAGTCCCAGAAACATAACTCTCAACTGTTCAGATTTTCACAGAATGCCCAGATTTTTCTTTCATATGTTCTCCAGAAAAATGTGTGGTTTTCTAGCAAATCACGGGGATGATCTGAGGACTGATGTCACTAAATAATGACATATATTTGAGTTTCAGACTTTAAATCATTCAGAAAATGCATATTAAATTTATCAAAATTGACATGAAAATTGTATAATTGTTCAACAAAGATACTGGTCTGTAAGAGCTAACAATAGATAGGATCTTTACTTTCTTTTAATATGGGAGTAATTAGAGAGTATCTCCATAAAGAGGGAACTATTGCTTGTGATTGAACTGCTAAAAAGATTTTATGTAAAAGAAAAGTTATGGAAGTAGGGAACAACTTATATAATTCTATGATTAAGCCATCTATCCCTGGCACCTTATTAGATTTAAATTCTTTGATCTTATCTATAATTTCTTTGTGTCTGATTAGTTTTTGCAGTTCTAACTTTAATTTCTCAAAAATGTTCTGTATGTTAGGAGTTACATTTCCTATATTCACATGTTCAGTTATATTTGTTTCACTTTTATGATGTTTAGTACAGTGATTCCTGAATGCATCTAGGATATCTCCTATCTCTGATGTTTTTTTTCCCTTTTCCTTCATGTAATACATTAGCAATATTGCTGTCTTTGGATTGGTATTTAATTTTCATAGATTATCCCAAATAATAAAGAATGACCAAACTGGTTTCATATAGAACAGACATGCACAGGATAATATTAAAAGGATACTAATGCTAATCGACTTTTTAAATAGAGAAAATTAAGAAGCACTGGCAATTGGTCCAGATATCGAGAAGGCCTTTGATTCTTTAAACTGGGACCATTTCATTACAATTCTACACATTTGATTTCTCCCTCTCCTTTATCACACTTATTAAAAAGGTTCATGAAAATAACCTAGCATATGTTAAATGAGGACCTTTACCTCTGAAAGCAATTCAGATCACTAGAGGTACTAAACAAGGTTGTCCCATGTCATCCATTTTATTTGACTTAGCTATAGAGATATTGGCAATTTTAATACATAACAATCCAAAGATAAAAGGTATAGATATATATGGTCACTATACTTCCAAAATAATGTTATTTGCCGATGATGTGCTTCTTACTCTGCCCAACTTTAATAAGTCAAAATTAAAATTTTTAATGTTAAATAAAAAAGGAGATAGAAGCAACTAGAAATCACATTACTGGAAACCAAGTTTCATCATTAAACTATTTGGGGATTGTTTGTGAGAACATGATAGAAATACTAAATACCAATTACTCCAAAGTTATAGATCTAATTAAATCACTAGTGGCTAAATGGAACAATATGTTCATAGTATTTGAATATAGATTACAATTGATAAAAATGGTCTTACTCCCTAAAATAATGTATGTAGCCCAGACTCTCTCATGTCCTGAAAAAAAAATTCTTAAGGAAGCTACATCAACCCTGTTGAGATTTGTATGGTATCCCCCCGCCCCCCCCCAAAAGAAAGAGTTGCTTTTTCTCACCACATTAGACAATGGGAGCAAGGAGGGTTAAAGTTGCCAGACACTGAGTCTTACATAAGAGCTTCTATACTTAAAACTGTAATAGACTGGGTAAGTCGTAATTATTCCTCTAATTGGAAATGATTACATTCAATCATACGGATGATTGAAAATACTCTACCAAAAAATCTTCTAGCATCAGATAAAGAAAATAGAAAATGGCATTATCAGAGTATAAACTTACAACATAATAAAACCTACCAAATTAAATTTAATAAATCAGGTTATTGATGTCTTCAGGAAATTTATTAATACAAATATAGACATAAAAAGCTTTGGTTTGCATTTTTAATCCCATTCAGCATTACAAGGAATTTCTATGATAGGATGGACAAAGAATTAGGAATTTAATATGTATGTAAATATATGTTTGTTCCAATGCATAAAAAAATCAACAGGTTTTGGAATCCCAATATTTATTATCAGCCTATGATTTGACATCTCATGACTCATTATTGCAGACTGTTTTAACATATTTTAAGGACCCATGTAGAACAAATAATTCATCGCTTAAAAGTACTACAAAATGTATAATATGGATGTTTGAAATAATTTATAATAATGCCAATATAGAGAAGCAGTTATCCTACTTATAAAGTAATAATTGATTAGAAAACAGCTCCTAAATCAAACTATTGGCAATATATAACTAAAGGTATTTTGTCTCCTTTATCGGCAGAAGATAAATCAAACATCTTACTTTCAGTTAAATTCATATCCTATTCACAATATTGGAGAATATTTAATTGGAAATATCTACATAGGTCCTTCTTAACTCCTGATAAAATTTCAAAACTTCAAAAATCAATTCTAGTAATGCGTTATGCTGGAGGTGTCAGTCATCAACTAATGCAGACTGGTCCCATATTTACTATGATTGTTCCAATGTTAAAACATATTGGAATGAAATTAACACATTTTTACAAGCAATATATACAGATTCATTTGTTTTGACCAAACCTTCAATTTTATTGAATGTAATTGAGTCCTAATTTAAAGAAAAAAGATCTACATTTACTATGGACAACGCTAGTGACAGCTAGGAAATGTATAACAAGATGATGGAATTGCAGCATAGCACCCACCATAGAAGAATTTCTATGTCTACTGAAGAAATCTGCAATATTGGAACCAAAATTAAAGAAATAAGAACATATCCTAAGCCATTAACTAATAACCCGTGGGAAAAGTTTTGCCATTGATGGACACCTTACAATTGAATTAGTCTCTTCCTGTTTTCTCACAATGTACTATGATTATTATCTATATGTAGTTGTGATGTCATTTTAACTTATTACAGTCAGGCTTAATGTAAATATCATATATAGCTAAATAATTTATTAGTTAAAATGTATACAAACTTTCACTGTAATTATGTTCGTCTTTCTATTTGTAACATGTAACTTGCAATATCTTGGAGCTTTTCTCCCCTTATTTCCATTGAAAATGGGCTCTTTATGGCCGGTCATCAAACTTAAATAATAAAATGTTTCAAATAAAAACTATTTGAGTAAAAGAAAATGCATATTAAAACAAACCCTGTTAGCCTAGCAACTTTCTAAGTTTATAAGAGCAATATTTGAACTATGACCCTATTTTGGGCCTTTCTCCCATCATTTTGTCAGGCTTCATCCAGATTTCTTGCACTAAAAGGTTTGAGAGATGTGCCCAGAAACGTGATTAACCATGTTTGCCCAGTCCAATGTCCCAGAAATGTGACTGATCAACTGTTACCTTCCCATCCACTGATACTAAAGAGCTCCAGCAATGGTTGGAATAGAAACATACCTGCTGTCCTTAAAACAGTCTCCGCTGAATACAAAAAAGTGCAGCACAGCAGCATTCAGTAAAAACAAAAGCAACTCCTACCTCATGTATTTTAAATGGCACTTACGTGGACAATTCTCTCACATTTGATCATTTTCTACCATAGCCTGTAAATCCTTCCATCTACCCACTTAATTTCCAAAGCAATGTCTTCAAGATCCAAAGTTGTCATTAAACCACTGCACTCTTCCCTTATTGGATCCATTGAGTACAGTGCTCCTCTGATATGTAGGAATTGAATCATACCTTACCAAGAAAATCAAATGCCTTACATTTTCAAATATACAGATGGACCAGCACAATGCTTATACTCAGTACCCCACATGCTGCTACAAGGTGATCGGTTTCTTGTTTTCTGAGCCATGAAATAACCAGTCCTATTCAACTGCCTCTGTTTATAAAACCAGTGGCTCTATAAATTTCTGTACTAGGGACATAAATGTACCAACAAATAAGATTTTCAAGAAAGGTTTCCAACTCAGCATATTCCCAACCTGTGAAATAAGGTACCACTGCAGGCCAAACCAAATACTGCTTTGAATACCTTTTAGGTTAGTCCTGGCAAACAGATGGTTGGACACAAATTTTCATCAACACTGACATAATGAGTAGAGTTCGATTTAGGTAAGCACTATTAATAGTCTGAAAATGGAGGCACAAACATTTACGCAAGTCTTCTTATAGGTGTATACAGCTATATATATCTTATGGTCTTCATGATTATTTGCCTAGTTTTGTTATGTAATGCCATGACAGTGGGAGTACCAACAGCAGCCGATTATGTGGCACATGGTGTATGAATGGCAAAGCCAAAGAATTTATCACCAGCAACAAAAGGGGAGTCTAGACATCAGCAATTGGCAAAAGGATGCCTCCAAGTTGAAAGATACACCTAAGCAATATAATACTCTAACTGCATTCAAGCCCAATCTAGACTAGATGGACAATCTCAAATTCTTCCTGGGTCTATCTTGCGTGAACCTTTTTTGAGGTTGGGTGTTCTGGGATGAGCTGTTAATAGTCAGATGACTGGCTGCCTAATATCTACATACAAAACTATGACCGATCCATAGGGACAAGACATGAAAATTCAGAAGCCAGGGGAAAACAACATCTCGGGTCCTGTCTTCATCTTATCCTTACATCCTTGGAATAATGGAGCATAAAATAACCTTGAAGAGTTTATCACTGCTAAAGACAGGCATGGGTTTTATGGAGAATGGAGGCGTAACAGGCCTGGAGGTGTCCATAACCATCTGCAATTTAGACTACTGAGAGATTCTAAAAATCAGAACAGTGGACATCCTGCCTACTTTACACTCCTGACTTATGTCTTCTGATGGCTCTGATGCAATGATCACCGTAACTTCTCATTACACCTTTTCTGTGCAGCATTGCTAAACTTCTCACAAATGCAGCAGCAGGACATGTTCTGATTCTGTCGCTCAAACAAATCAAGCAATGTTTGCACCTGAAAGTGGGAGAATGCCTTACTGCAAGCACAGCTGAGGTATCACAACAGTAAAAAGATCTAAAGAACCAAGATGCTAAACAGTGCTAAGGTAAGAAAAGGGAGGTACGTAACGGAACCTCTAAAATTAAAGGGACATTAGCAGCCAAAGGGAAAAAGAAGAATCGTCAGATTAGTCGAAACGTTTGTGGTGGTGATAGTTTCCAACAATTTCTCTATTTTTACAAGGTGCATAATTATTCACTGCTTTTCTGACAAACAGTTATTTTTTTTTCTCAGACTAACTTATTCTGTAAAACTGTTTTCCCCAAACTCTCCCAAATATCCTTCTTTGTTAGGAATGTGTTTACCAAAACTGCATTTAGTATCTCTCTCTCATTTTATCTGATCTTAAATTGTGCAATAGCCGCAGTCATGATGCTTTAACATCCACGGCAGTCAACAAAACATGCAACATTAACTTGTTAACCAGGTAAATAAACAGAGATGTGGTATTCAGACCAAACAATGGAACAGGATAATGTTGGAGTAATCTATGAAACAGTAGCACTACTATAAAACCCACAAAGATTAAGGGAGAGCATCCAGACTTCAAATATAGTACTAAACATCAAGGTCGAACCTTGGATACCTGAAGCAACAATGCAAAATCCCTAATTTGTTAAATCATTCTGCAGTACTGTTTAATACATATTTGGTTTTGGGGTCTGAGCTTGCAATCAGTAATGGACTAATTGTGAGTACACCTATTCTTAATATTTAAAATTATAGCTCCTACAATGGCCTCTAAATAAATTTAAATAAAGTGATGCGCCTGGCTTGCTCTCTGTAAAATTGAAAACGAACATCAAGTCTGTCAATATCAAGACTGCAAGTTGCTATGGACACAATTATATGTGCTAATTACTCTGATGGCATTTTGGAGGAAGTTTTTTTTTTTTTTTTTTTTTTATTTTGTTGCACAAACTGGGATGAATGATGTTTTTGAGCACAGTGTCTCTAATCTGAATTACTGAGCAAAAGAGAAGTGTGACCCCAAAACTGCAACTAAAACAGATAATTCCTAGAATGCAGTCAAAACAGACCATGTGCTCATTTCAACCAGATTAAAAGAGTTTATATAGGATTCAGAACGGCTTTTTTATCTTGGAATAGAAAATGAAACTATACTTTGCTGCACCACATGAGATTCAAACTCCGTTCCTTAATCACACAATCCAGCCACTTCAGTGAGAAGGAACCCAAGACTTTCATGCTGAATGTATATCAGAAGAAAAGGCATGGCGGTGCCCCTCAGGAGTTCTTCACGGAAGGACTGAAGCTCATTATCTCCGTATAACAGCGCACCGTCTGCTCTAGTTATGGTTTGGGAATGAGACGCTCATGAAAGGTCAATCCTGCAATGCAAAATTGGGTTACAGCTGCTAAAATTTTACTGTGAAACTCTTAATCTCCACCACAGTGAGATACGAAGAACTGATGAATATGATTTAATGAAGCCCAATAATGAGAAATGGAGAAAATTACTTCTAAAGTAAAATGAAAATATTAGCTGATGCATCTAACCTGGAGCTAAGCGGAGTGATTTTACTTTGCAGATTCATTCTTCTAATGACATCTGATTCTCACTCTTCAGTTGATACCTATTTTCCATCTACTTTATTCTTAGAATTTCTAAAATCCAAGAAGTACTGCGGTATTTTTCTATGACAAAGATTCATCTTTACTGTTGCTGTCACACTGCAAACTAAAATATCAAAAGCTGCTCTGTGTTAATGTTTAATTATGCTATAATTATAAAGAACTTCAGTACTTATGACTGACGTGCTTTTGCAAATTAATTTAACAGCCACCCTTACAGCATACATCACTGAAACAGGTGTCTAAGTCACGGAGATCAGATTACCTTTGTAAATCACTGCTTAAGTACACTCCAGTGAGGTGTATGTTGGTGATTCCCATATACTTATCCACGCAGACATCTTATACCACTGTACCTGCACAGAAAGCTCCTTAAGGTCAGATAGTAGAAGTGGTCAGTTCGCCGACAGCAGCAAGCACACCGCAGATGAAATGAAGCCCAAATCCAGGGTCTGTTCCAAACCTTGATACGTTTCACACTATGTACACTTCAAATGCCCGCATTTACTACTATAATGACAGCAGAGTGAAGCCTAAAGGGAACTGAAGACAGAAAGGTCTCATTTGTATGGATATGAATAGTACTGTACCTATCATTTCACTGGGAGACAGAAGGGTTAGGCTACTAATGGACAGGTCTTGTCTATTTATAAGGAAGTGGAAAGCTTTCCCTTGACACAAAACTACAATTTTGATGCATTTAGAAGGCCTTTTTCCTAAGGGCTATACTCACCTTCTCCATACATATTCTTAATTTTTCTCACTACTCTGGTAAAGCCCCCAGGCACTCTATGTGCATTCAATACTCATCTTTTTCAGAAATAAAACGCGAGGCTTTCACCAATATGTGGTCTTACCTTTGATTGTTTGCAAGGACTGTCAACAAGGAGGGACAAGGAAGAGAGATTGTGGGGTACAGTGACATCACTCAGTCCATCTGACAATACACACACAGACACACACAGACAGACACACAGACACACACACACAGACACACAGACACACACACAGACAGACACACACACACACAGACAGACACACACACACACACAGACACACACACACACAGACACACACACACACACACACACACACACACACACACACACACACACACACACACACACACACACACACACACACACACACACACACAGACACACACAGACACACACACAGACACACACACAGACACACACACAGACACACAGAGACACACAGACACACAGACACACAGACACACACACAGACACACACACAGACACACACACAGACACACACACAGACACACAGACACACACACAGACACACACACAGACACACACAGACACACACACAGACACACACACACACACACAGACACACACACACACAGACACACACACACACAGACACACACACACACAGACACACACACACAGACACACACACACAGACACCCTCCATGAAGCCATGAAGTGGCATGCTGGCCATCTGCAAATTAGGCATGTTGCAAGATATGATCTGGCAAAATAAAAAGAATCTGAAACAACAGAGCTTAAGGTAAGAAAAGGGTAGTTACATTATGGAACCTGTACAGTTAAATGGACATTAGGGAGGATAGAATAGAAACCAGAAGCTCCTAATGAAGGTGCTTACAAGGAGAAAAATTACTTAGAATTTACTGGCTGAATGTGACTTGGACACCAAGGAACAGTCAAGATGTTTGCGGTCTGATGCAGATATGCCAAAGCATATCTGCAGATTGTAATGCCAAGTCTAGAATGATCTCAACAGCTATCATATCACTTGTAGAAGAATGAATGCACTTCTGCAAGTGACTGATGCATTCTGCAAAGACTGGTTGCAAACAAAGCATCAGTGTTTCATTTTAAAATTAGTGCAAAAACTCATTTGTTTGAGCAAATGAAAAGAACAAAGTGGTGATAAGGCCACAAAAGGAAAAACAGTCATGTAAAGTGTTAAATCTGATAAGTGTAATGCACACAAGTAGTAAGCAATGTAAAATAAATGGAGTACCTGAAGGCACATGGACAGACATCACTGGCAGTGATATGGGAGAGCCGTCTAAGCTTCACTAGGACATTTCATTCATTTCATGACACTCTCCCCAAGAATGGATGCAGTGAATATAAATAAACAAGGGCAAAGGAGTATGTCAAAACTGTGCAGATCCTAAGGCTTAGGGAACTAAACAGGTGTCGACTTAAAGATAGCAAGAAACAAGATACCAAGATCCATTTGTTCAGTTTCTCAGAGGGGTGTACAAGTACACAGTGCTTGAAACGGATTTGTTTTATCAAGCCAAAGACAGTAAATACAAGAAAGTTGTTTAAAGCAAGGAGTAAAAGTACATGTGGAAAGCAAGGGTTGAATGTGATGCCATAAATAAGAACACCACAAACAGTAGACCTGAAGACCATGAGAATAGCATTTGGGGTGATGTGCAAAGAAATGATTAAAAAAAAAAAAAAACATGCACAAAGATGAAGTAACAAAATAAACTGCATATATTATGGCAAACACGCATGCTTGCGTGTGTGTGTGTCTCTCTCTCTGCATGTCTGTGCATGTGTCAGTGTGCGCGCATTTGTCTCTCTCTCTGTGTGCATGCATGTGGGTGCCTGCCTCTCTGTGCGAAGTACAATGAAAAAGTACAGTTTTGTACCTACCATAAATGTAGATGTTCGCCACATTCCACTGCAGTCCTTACCTATGGTATGGGTAGTGGTAGTCCGGCGGGGTCGAAGTAGTCAAAGTATTAGGCTGGCGTCGGTCAAGCTTAACTGACATCAGACATCAGGAGGTCAACAAAAAGCAAGCGAGCCCACGTCCTCTCCATTTTCTTCCCCAGATGAGAGAGATGTCAGAAGGCCCTAACAAAAACCCAAAAAACCAAAAACCAAACCACCCAACCAACCATATACTAAATATAACCATATACAGTACACAACACACACCCAACACCTTCAACAGAAGAGAGGAGGGAAGGGGACTGCAGCAATACAACAACAACATGGGTCTTAGATCTTGAACATCTACATTTATGGTAGGTACAAAACTGTACTCTTCATCTCACATTGCCACAGGACATATGAGAGGATAGGCAAACTATAAAGAAGGGAGGGCAAAAGCATAAGCAATAAAACTGCCAACATTACTTGCCCAATAACAGTTGCAAAATCAGCCCTAGATTTTTAGAGAAAAGTGGAAGGGTAAAGTACTGCTTAGTAGTGCTTTTAACTCAACCTCCAAGTAAAAAAGTAAATGCTTCAAAGTGTCTTAACCTTGAAAGCTGTAGAGTAACCAGAAGTAGCTGAGGGCCTATGGAATGATGGAATCTCCTTACCATGATGGGAATACCAGGGAAAAATATAAAAAAACCATACCAAAAGAAAACCACTGTTTGAAAAATTGTTTTGCCCTGAGAACCCAAAAGCAAAAGAAAAAAAACAAACAAACAACTGCCTGACCCTGTTTGAACTGTCTGTTAATAAATAATAACTGTGTCTTCTTCTAGTGTGCAAAAAAAACCTTTCCTTTTTTTTGGGTTTTAAAGCCAAGTTTTTTAAAAAGTAGGCAAATGAAAGTTTGGTTTTAAAAGCCACACTAAAACAAAAAGAAGGAAAAAAGAAGAGTAAGGACACCCTATCCTTGTGCTTGTAATTCAGAAACCCTTAAGAAGGAGCTCCTGACAACAAAAAGCAGTCTTGCAGAAAAGCGTCACATGGCCAAATAGCAGTCTTCCAAGAAAAATATTTCAACTCTGCTGGTTGCTGAGTGAGCAGGTCCCAGAGTGAGTAATGCCCTCACAAAATTGAGATCCCAAAAGGAGTAGGGAGGCTCTTGGGTCCTCTAAGTCTTTGCCCCTTTGCCTTTCTTTTAAAATAAGGCTGAGAAAAGGATGAGTGGATCAGAGTCATAGTGAGCATGAACCTTTATAGAGGAGAAATTGAATTGTTTGAAACCAAACTCAGTAAGGTTTGGAAACCACTGCAATTAAGTTGCTTAAGTTCAAAAATAAAAAAGGTTTTATTTTATCAAATCTCCTTTGTTTAGGGCCTTCCCAAAGTAAAAATCTCCTCCATTTATCTCGTGAAAACTTTCCTTGCCTTTAGGCAAAGAAATATCCCAAAATATTGTTGTGGAATGGGAGATTGTGCTGCCAGGTCAGAGGATGTAAATCTGAAGTGAGACATAGAGTAGAGAACCGTTCCTGAGAGACAGCAGGGTACCAGTCGTTCCAAGGCCATGGAGGCCTGCCAGACAGGGCAGTAAGCTTGGGTACCAGATTGGAGGCCAATCTGGAATGTTTAGAATCAGAGGTGGATTAGGATGTGAGATTGTCAACGCAACAACTGGGTGATGGACCTTCAAGGGGAGAACACGTCCAGGAGCTCCAGACAGATGGGAAACATAATTTAGAAGATTGCTCAAGCTGAATGTGCAAAACTTAGTGCAAAGGTCTTGGTCAACCTTCGAACACCTTGTACTCCTGAGAATAGATTCACAAAAATTTCCTCTGGAATACATGTATAAGAAGTTCCACTGTCACATATCATAATTTGTGAGCTCAACACATCCAACCTGGATCTCTGTGCACCTATAAGAAACCTGTGCTCCTGGAGAGCATTTCTGTTCAAACAGAGCAGCTAAAACATCCACATTGCTGATGTGTTGTTGTTGTGAAGTCGTTCCCCCCCCTGATTGAGTATGCACATGACAGTTAAGTTGAATTACCAAATCAACTTGTTGATGTCTGTTTGAAATCCTTGTTAGCTGTCAGAAGTAATTCCCGAACTAACATCTCCTTCAAGTAGATCATCCAATGTTGATTACCTGAATCTCCTTTTTCTGTCCAAGGTGTCTTTTGAATGACAGTGTCACTTTGTCTGGCTTGTTTGTGTCTATATCTGATGAGCAAGCCATTGGGCTGACATCATCTGTCGTTATCGACAGAGAGTCCCTTAATCCAAGATGCCTTGTCCATGCAGACTTTAAGATTTGAATGAATGCAAGCAATTTGGAGAATGGGGCATCCATGCACTTGAGATACCAATGTTTTTTCATGTCGGGGTCAAAATTAGCCTTGGGATGCTGGTTTGGCATTCATGAAGACCAGCACTTGAAATGAGAGGAAACCAGAAGGCTTGATATTGATAAGGACCCAAGGCTTGAAGGACTGTCCTTGCAGTCAGCCTGAAGTAAATGAAGACACTTGGTGGTCCCATGTCTTGGGTCTCATCAGGCAGAAAAGTATTCAAATGCATCTCTGTATTCCTATTGTCCTGAAAGCAGCACATACTGGAGCTGCCAGAGAGTCAACGAAATTGGTATGAAGAGATTAGGCAAAGGGCACCACTGTATCTAGATCTGTATCCATCCAGGAAGAATCTGAAGACTCTGGAGGCCAGGGCTAGCACTGAACACGGTGTCGCCTCTTTGATGAAGAAAGCAGTGGAGAAAGCCAAGGGGCAAGTAACAGAACTGCTGCACTAGAACAGCCCTTGGGCAATGCAGAGAACTGAAACAAGGCCTGAGAGATCCAGAGTCAGAAGAGCTGCCTCTTTGAGATCCAGAGTCACAAACATGAGGTAATAGCAGCAGGAAAGTAAAAGACCACATAATGATTATTGCCCAACTTGTAAGTATCCAGATGTTTGCTGAATTAAAGAAAGTACTTGGTCCAGTCCACGTGTTTCCTCAGATTGAGTACTAGAAAAGGGGTGGATAAAAAAAAAGGCCATTGGGTGTATAGAAACCGTTTGAGCAGCCCCTATAAGCAGAATAAAGGGGGCCCTTTGCCCTTCCTCCCTAGGTTTGCTATGGGAGTAATCCTGCCTCTAGTCTTTGCTGCTGCCAAGCGTAGTCTTTGCTGAGTTTGAGAAAGTGGGCAAGCCCCTTAAAGATTTAAATTGGGTGTAAAACATCATATACCACTGGAAAGTGCTAACCTACCTCCCCAAAGGCCTTGAAGCCAAAGGATCTTCTCCCAAAAAACCTGCCAGAGGGGCCCCCCCTGAAGCGTGAAAACCCGTGGATTCTGCCTTGTTTGAAGAAGGACCTGCCCTACCCACACCACAGAGACTGCCCCTAGACTGGAGAATTCTAGGCCTGAAAGAACTCTGATTCTGGGCCTGAACCCCGCTAGATCTACCCCTAGACTGAGAATCATCCTCTGGCATGAGACTGCCCTTAACAGCATCTTAATTCCTTCCCATGCTTCCATTTGGTTCTGAACCAAACAACAAGTGCCTGCAACAAGGAGCATCCAAAAAAAGCTTTCTTCCATTTCCTTGATAAAGGTGATCCAGATGACAGGAAAATCAAAATCCAGCTGCTGAAGTGGTCAGCCAAATGCAGATCCTTAGAAATTCAGATCCAAAACCAACTTGTAACCAGTAATTCCCACTTGTTCAGAGATTCCAGAAGATCAAACCTAATTTAAGAATCAATTACACTCAATGCCTTCCATGGAGCAGCAACTGTAGAAAGAAAGAAGATTCTTGTTCCATTTATATTTAAAGCCTTGGCTTGTGAGCTCAAGGTAGCATATGTAGAAGAGAAGATGTTCTTTCCAAGAAATTGGCTAGCCAAAGCTCATATTTCTACAGTAGAAGCTACCAGAGACCTACAATATTGGCCTTTCCACCATCATCCCAAGCTAATCTAAGAGGAGAGGACAAAGTTTTTTAGAGGCCTAGATAGCTACACCAATAGGCTCCTGACAAATGGGATAACAGGAACAGGAGGGAGGCTATTGGGAGATTTAAGTTAGAAAGTTCAGCCTCTGCTAACCCTCAAGGCCAATGAGGAGGCAGAGAAAGAAAGGGCTATGCTGGGAACAACTAAGTGGAATCTTCCCTTTCCTAAAGAATCTTCCACAACCTAAACTGCCAAAATGTTCCCTCACTTAAAGAAATATCTAAAAAAATCCTCTGGAGGAGAAGCTGAAGGTGGAATCAAAAGCATCTCCCCATGAATAAAAGAATCTGCCTGAAAAATCCTTCTGTCTGAGAATGAAATATCTGGAGCTGCATCAGAGTCAGTGGAATAAGGCTCATATTCTCACAGAGTCTTCAGCTGGGAGAGAACCTCTAGAAGCAAAACTTCTGAAAGTGCCCAACCTCTGGCTCCACCCTAGGCTGGGCTTTCAGGAGGGGGCATAGAACCTCTAATCACCTGGCTGGCCTCTTTCTGCCCATTTTCCTGATGTGTTTAGGAAGGCCTGAGGCTGATAGGGGACCAGGGAGTGCAGTAGCAAGAACTGGCTGGCCTCTGGGAACTCCCTTGAGCTAAAGGAGAAGGAAAAGAAGGAAGGCCTAGGGGAGGAGGCCTCGGTGGAAGACCACAGTTCAGCCTTCCTCCTCTCCTGCCGCGTCACCTGGCAACTGATGCAAGTCTTGCCTCTACTCCAAAGTTCCTTTTGTCTCTGCGCACAGTCGCAGAAAGCCACTCTTTAATCTGGCCAGCATCGAACGGCTAGCCCTGTCTCTGCTGGGTTTAGGTGCTAATACGGCTGCTTATCGAACCTTGCAGAACCGAGAATATTGGCATCCACCAACAACGTATTGCTCAAAACCCAAACTACATACCATAAAAAACAAATCCGTATCAACTTATAACAAAAACGTGAATTGAACAACAAACTTTCTGCAAGAAATACAAGACTGAAATAAGAAAAATAAACAAATCCGGTATCTGTGCTTGTTTAACTTGGATTCGGTCTGAACACTTGAATTCGCAAAAATTAGGCATTGGCAACTGAAAATAAAAAATTCAGATTGGGGTACTTAACCAAAAAAAGACTGAGAAAATGGACATTCGCGCAAAAACAGCCCGGACTCCCATATGTGCAACGCGCTTTCGGCGTCAGACCACTTGCATTGCTTCTCTCTCCTACTCAACTCTTCCACCTAATCAAGAGCTGCATGCAGTCTGTGCTGCCACGTTTGTATGGCAAGCAGGCTACATCATGTGTCTGTACCACACTACAGAGGTGTCACTATTCACCCACCCCACTCTAATAAAAGGGAGAGCCTGAAGTCAGTACCACAGCCCCC
The DNA here is from genome assembly GCF_019279795.1 of Protopterus annectens. NCBI lineage: Eukaryota > Metazoa > Chordata > Ceratodontiformes > Protopteridae > Protopterus > Protopterus annectens. The sequence continues at coordinate 1,492,105,285 of NC_056745.1, read as the reverse complement.
CAAGCACTCAAGTCCCATGCTATTCATGTCAACAGTACAGCTAAGAAATAAAACCGTGAATATCTCACAATACAGCAATGCGCTCTTATGATCTACTCCTAACAGACCAAACCTTAAAAAAGGATAGGCCTTCATAACATGAACATGCAACGACAGAGACAAAAAATGCTAAACTTTTAACTTGCTATCCAGACAAAAGTGGCCTATTGTAAAGCAACAGCATTGCAGTCTTAATTTTGTCTTCAGTGTTGCCAGCATTTTGACACTGTTCACACATTTTGCAACACGCACAAGTCTTTTGCAGTGCCTGGCACACATTTTACATAAGCCTCTTTTTTATATGCTTTATGCCTAAATGACCTGCAAAAGAAATAATCTTGACCTTTAGGAATATTTTTTGCAGCATCAGTTCTTCCTCCATCACTTCTTCAGGAGTCCATTCTCCATATAACAAACCCTTATGCACTAAAAAAACTGCCACTGGCCTAGAGTGTCACAAGCTTCATTTGTTAACTTCCTCAAGTCCTTTAAGATGGGATCAGAGGTGCTTTACCTGACTCAACTCTCCCTTTCTGAGCCTTCTTATTTACTCTTGTAACAGAAGCCTAAAATTTTTAACAACTGTGCCTCAGCTTTAGACATACTGCAATCAACCACCTTCTCTTCTGAAGAAGGCTTTTCTACAAAAAGTCAAGTACCCTCATACAGATGTTCTTACCCTTGTACATATGTGGTTTAGGCAGCCTAATACTACCTAGTTCCTTCCCTGAAGTACCCACATCAGCAGCCTACGTTGGAGATAAGAGCATTATCTAAGTCACCCCCCCCACACCATTTTCCCAAATGACGGTCTGCATGCCTGAACCCATGTAACTTAATGTACACATTTCATGTGCAGCATGAAACTAATTTTCTACAAGAACATCTGACGGGATATCATCAAGCACAGACTCCTGCTCATCTCCCTGAACTATTTCATGTCCAAGTGAACCATGTCTAATGGTACCTGGCCTGCCAGGTCAACTAATGTTTGTCTCTCACAAATGCAAACTTGACAGTTCTCTCTGTTGCATTTTATCTCTCATGGTAATGGTTTATTTTGCCTCTACTAGAATGGGGTTCAAGCCCTCTACATAATTTGAAGTAACTGTAGTTAAGACAACCAACTGCTGCTGCACTGTTATCGCCAAGTTTCCTCATGTGGCTTTGTTTCCCCTGCATTGCTGCTGTAGATATTTGGTTCATACATGCCCCATCTGGTTACATTGGAAACATTTTACTGAAAGATCTGGACATGTACTCAAGACAGTATTTACATCTGTTTATACAGCCTACTGTGAAGGTTTAAAGTGTCCCATGGGTTCTTTCATCAAGCACAGGGGTAGTGCTAAGAACCCCATGCTTATAAAGTTGTGCCTTTCTGACAGGAAGACATCACCCTTTTCTCCCCATTTCCTCAGCAATGTTACACAACTGGTTAGACTTGGACATAAAAAAGTGTAGCTGTTCCCTTATGATAAGGTCTCTCAACATTCAACAAGTAGAAAACTGGCATTAATTCACCCACCAATGGAAGTTCTTACTTCTGCAACAAATGTATTAATAGTTCCCTCTGCTTTTCTTTTACATCTTCCAAACTTTTTCTTATAAATTTTATGAGTAAGTTTAAAACATTCAAATGTTGTTGAAACTTTATCACAATTGTAACAGTCTATACAATTCAATCTGGTAAATGCAGAGAGTAGCTTACCCATTAGCATAGGAGTTAAAAGCCCTCACTCACTGCCCCAGTCAAATTTGCTGACTACACACACTTTCAAATGTCTAAAGAAGACTCTTGACACCAAACAATGTCCTAAGAATCCACTTCTGATAGAGCAGTTGCAGTTATCCAACTTGCGCCTCTGATTGTCTGAAGTGTTGCGTCAGCTAAAATTCCTAAAACTGGATAACTGCTGTTAAAAAAGGGATAATTAGTAGGGCATAAAAAATACTGCACAATAACTATAGGAATCAATAGTAGGAAGTTATAAAAGATTGGGAAAAGAGATGGGATAAGCGATTCACAAGGAAGCAGAGTGAAGACACACGTACGGTTCCCAGAATTCCCAGTATGCAAAAAAGTATAGAAAATTTTGGATTTTTGCTGTAAAGCATTTGCATGGGCATTTGCATCAAACCATAAAAATTTTCGAATGTACTAACAGTTTATGGTCTGATGAAGCGGTTAGTGAAAGCGCTTACCTAGTGCACGAAATAAAAGACTTTTTATATAAAATTTAACAATGAGACTGGATTATTGGAAGCCTGGTGGTTGTCTCTCTCTGCTTTTCACTTTTGGACTTTATATACACTTTTTTAAGGTCAGCGGAGAGGCATTTGCTCTGGTGGGTGTGTTCACCTTTGTTACTCTTAAGCAACTGTATTTGGAGTACTGAAGACTGCAACAGAGATAAAAGAACTAGAAGTGGGATCATTAGAAAAGGGTAGGTGCAAATTGCATACAAAAAAGAAAATAGGAGAACAATACATGCAGAATAATGTTTTGCAGGAGGAATGACATTTCAGGGAAGGCAAGAACTGAGCAATTTATGTAATGTTGGAATGAATTGTTGTGATGGTTGCCGGCCTAGCCAGATAGAATTTTATAGATAATTTTGTCATCTGTAAATATTAATGTGAACCACAAGCTTGTCTTAAATGGAAAAACTGCTGTTAGATGTGGAACTGCAAAAAAAATGTAACAGCTCTCTGCTGGCCAAGTGAAGCATGTTGTGACCCTTTGATCTAAAGTCGGCTCCAGACGGTCTAGATGAAGACATTCTTTCTATTGTTTTAACCAAGAGTTAAATTGCTAGATTTAAACATGCAAACATATTTTATTGGTCTGCTTCCTGACCAGCTGCAAGATAACAAAAGGCGATGTTAAGAATGTAAATGTAGTTTCTATTAGCCTGGGAACCCAGGGAAGCATGAAGAATGATGTAATGGGAATCAGGAATATGATTTTAAAAACAGAGAGAATCAGAGATTATTAAGCATTTTTGTCTTGACCATCCAACTCACAAGCACTGCCTGTTTCTATATGTAAGTTTATATTAGACTTGTGTTTTCTCTTAGAAAAAGCTAGAAACTAGAAAGATTAGCCTAAGTGTTTTTCTGTTATGTCAGAACTGTACTACTGAACTATTTTAAGTATTTCTCTGTGATCTCTGAACTCTTGACTAGCACTGTGTAGTAAGAAGTATTGTCTTGTGTTTTTAGTATTTATTAAATATTTTTAAACCTTTCAGCTGTGGCTGTTTTGTGTAGAGATAATTTAAGCTGTAGAGTACATTGCACATTTATAGTGATTACTGTACCAAGTCACTGTAATAAGCCTTGACTGTTTAGTTAAACTACCAATTGGATAATATTGCACAGTAACAACTGGAGACCATTTTAAGGGCCTTTGAGTAGATGATAATTATTAGATGGGTGGTGGCAGTGATTTCTACCGTATAATCTGGCTTAAAGGGGCACAGCTGCAGAACCTGTGCCAGCCTTCCACAGGAGTATCTGTGTGGTTGTATAAACTCTTATCTCAAAGTGTGTGTGCGTGTCAGCTACTTGGGCAGGGACACGAAGCACTGGTTGGACAGAGAGGGCGCTGGAGATTTTAGCTTGCCCAGCGGGCTGAGATCTGAACCCTAAAGCTATGTTTGTCTATTGTCTTTAGTAATAATTCAATAAAGGTGTTACTGAATGTACTCTGGCTTATATACTTATATACTTAATCCATAGTTTTTACACCACTTATACAGTTTTCATTAATATTAAACATGCAACTAAACTTTAGACTGCATATACGGCCAGTTACTTCCCCCAACTATAACTGAAACTGCTAACAAGGCATGGAGATGTGCAGTGCTACATTACACTAGACAAAACGGGAACGGGCTTGCAATTACCAAAAGCTATGTAGGTACACTGTTACTAGCAAATTAAGTCTAAAATGTATTTAACTTACTAACAACAAGATTTACATGACTAAAGCTCAGCATATAAACTTTTAAAGAGCATTAATAGATGTAATTACTTGTGCAAACAATTTAAAAGAAGTGTTATGTGGACACTTGGGATTACAGAGCTGTTATGCCTCGAACAACCAACTGGTTTACTCAGCAGACCCAAGTGTAATAAATACAAAGTGCGACCACTATTGCTATATCCCCCTGAATGGGTTCTGATCCATGACAGGTTGGTGGGTGGGGCTTAATATTGTTAGCTATTCATAATCAGTTTGAAGATTTTTATTTTGCACAACTTTGGTACTACTACTCCTATAAGTCTAAAAATTCTGTAGGACATGGCAATCTCCTTACTTCAAAAGCAGAAATAAAATTACCATTTACATCATATGAATAGTTAGACAGAAGGCATTTAATTGAACTAGGTAAGCATGCAGACAAGACAAAGAAAGAAATAGCAATCTTCTGACTTCTAATTCAATGTGCGACACCAGAAGTAAGGGAATGGAGGTACTCGTGTGTTTTGTATAATCTGTGTTCAGTGCAATCATTTTAACAAAAATACCAGTTTTAACGTTCACTGCACAAACTACTGTTTATGAAGTGCTTTTAGTGAAAAGATCTAAAAACACAGTTCAAACACACGTTACACTTCGCTTGCTTTCGGTGCTTAAAAAAATGCTTCTTACAAGTTTATTTCCAATAGTAAAGGAAATATTTTGGCACCATTTCTTGCTGGGTGCAAAGAACATGCAGTGTGTGACACAGCAAAAAGCAAATGAGTACGCGTACGCTTCTCTTTCAAAATGTCATAATGCAACCCTTTACTTCAACAGGATGCAATACCTGAATGAAAACTTGGGCTACCTATTTCAACCCTATAAATTTAGCATTTGTTCAGTTAAGTACATTATGACATAAATATGTTTAGTGATCGTCCAGCAAAGCCAAGACACAGCCCTGAATTCCATCATCACTTTAAGGGTTATTGCAATTTGTTACATCCCAAAGTGAATTATCCTAGATGCAATCAATGGAGTCATTTATTTCTGCAAAAAATAAAAGTCAGTGACTTCTTACATCTTCTAAAACAATGCTCGTGCTTCAATTTTTAACCAAAGTTTTCCTATTTGTACTAATTAAACATTTTTGAAGTACAACTAAATGACTACAATAAGCAGAAACTAAAACATTTTGAATTCTTACCCAACAGTAATAATTATGTACAATGTTATAAAAAAATCTTTTTTTTTTTAATTTTGCTTGGAATATCTAAGTGATCTGAACTGGGGAAGCCAAAATGTTGAGATTTTATTTTTGGATGAGCATTTTATTTCTCAAAATGCAAGCTTGGGCCGCAGATGATGGGACTAAAATAAACACACCGTCTTCATGGAAGACTTTTCCTTACCACTCATTTAGAATGGCAGTGTTCAGGATTACCACTTTATTTTCAGAATCTTCAAGTGTAAACAGAATCCCCCACTACACATAATCTTTTTTCCAGTGACTCATAAGGTTTGTGTTCACAACCTTCATTTACAAGTCTACTTTCAGATAAAGACAGTGCTTATAGTAAAATCACTTTTTACGAACTAAAAAAACACTGTTCACACCTTCATTCCTCTGTTTCCCAGAAGAATCATATTTCAATTCATTTTAGTCTTGGCTGTGTACTTAACTGTAATAATAAAGTTGGCCTTTAAGCCTGAAACTCTAGAAACTCAATAGGCTTATGACACCAGTGAGAGTGAAGGATTTTAGCCAGAGATATGGAGTAAACCTAAACTCAATCCAAAGCATCCACTGTGTTCAGCAAAAAATAAGTATATTTTAAGCTTGCATTGCACTTTTTGAATTATATTTTGTTTAATTGCTGCTTCAATTTTTGATGCTTACTGTGGTGACTGTTTTTATTCTACACTTTGAAATTCTAACACTTCTGTATTTCATAGCAGAGGCTAGATTCAGATTTTCTTAATCTATGCTGTTTAGTATTACTTGGGCACTGAAAACAGCCATCCTACATTAAAGAAGGCCCTCCTGCACCCTTGTGGCAGAAGTGCACAACCCATCTGAGTTGGGGATTAAAAAAGGCTCAGTTTAGGCCTTTCCTACTGGTTAATTTGTGCTAAAACTGTTTAACATCGCTTGTGTTTAAGCCCCGTCTTTGTGCTTAACTGCACACTGTGTGCTGTGATCTTTAGCACTGCTGTGTATAGAAAGAGATACTTAAACAAAATGTTCCCTTGATATCTGCTAGAGAGCCCTCCTTAGCTCCTCTGCCTCTCTGTGCGCAGCACAGCTGCACATTCTACCTAGTGAGCAACTCAGCTGAGCATTCTGAAGTGTTGAGAAAGTCTCCCACCCTTCGCTCTCTCCAGAATCTCTGCTTTTATTAGTCTCACAAGCAAGCCATGCTTCATCTAGCCCATCACAGTAGTTACTACAATTTATACCTACCATAACAAACAGTTTACCACCATTTCTCCAGCCATCTTGAGGGACATGGGCATCCTGAGGCAATGTAGCAATTGTCTCATGTAATACTGACAACTACTTGCCTTTAAAGCAAACAAACACAGTATGAGAGAGATGTAACTATACCATGAAATTAGAATCAGTCCTCTCACATAATATGTAAGACATACAACAGGTTGTCAGCACACACAACTCCCTCTCACACAAGATAAGGTCAAGAGACAAATCCACATACGCGGAGGTACTCACTAAGAGCCTACCAAAAGGCCAGACACCTTCCAAGCTCAAACATGCACATACTGGTACATAAACAGAATCCACCACTACACATAACACACATATCAGTACCTCAACAATTAAGCCCCCAAGGCAAAACATCTCAAAACTTAATGTTCTGGTCATAGGTGACAGTAGTGAGACACACAGACGTCCCTCTCACCAGGCTGAACAAGAAGGTGGTCACGGTCAGCTGCCTGTAAGATGCCAGGATCCGGCAAATCACGCACATCCTCAAGTTGCTCAGCAACAAGGACCATTATGACTGTCATAGTATATGTTGGTGTTAATGACTTGAAATGTACCTCTCTGAACTATATGAAGAGGGATATGACTAAACCTGGATTATGTGCCACAGGCAGGTATGTCCCTAGCCCTAAGCAGCATTATAACTTCACCTAGGATGATGCCACAATACAGACAAATGTTTAGCTTCTGGTGTCACTCAAGGGGGAGCCAGTATCTGTCTGCCTGGGAAGACATGGTCGACAGTCCACACTGCTTTGCCAGAGATGGCCTTCACTTGTCTTCTCAAGGCTTTCGGATATTGGCAAAGACACTTAACTAAAAATGGAACTATGGGGGAGGCAATGTCCAAATAACAAAACTTCGAACATAAAGAAATCGACTAAAGGCAAACTCAAGGTCACGGTGCTTGATGCTAGGAGCTTAAATGGTAAATTAAACTGTCTGGAATCTTCCTCACCTTGGAAGATGCTGATGTTTATGCAGTCAAGTAGACTTGGTTCAAAGCTGCTGATAGCACCTCAGCCATACAAGGCTACAATACCTTTCACATGTTCAGACCCCAAAATGAGCATGAAAGAACCAAAGGTGGAGGTGTATCCAGCTTCATAAAATCCAAATACGCCTTGAAACTGGTGAAACAGTGCGACTCTCTTGAGCTACTCCAGGTCCAATTAACTATAGGTAAAGTACCCATCCACAGCATCCCTAGCTACAGGTCCCCTACCATGAACCAGGAGAATCACACCACCTACTTGGACTTGCTAGAGTCACTCAGTGTAAAGCCAAACACCTTGGTCATGGGAAAGTTCAACCATTCTTTCATCAATTAGGTGACTTACATGAGCACAGACACTCTTGCTATGAGGTTCCTGAACTTTGTTATTTCAAATGCCCTGGAACAGTGTCTGCAACCCCACAAGGGGCTCAAATGTCCTGGACCTAGTGTTCACCAACAGGGGTGGGGTTCACCACACTTCCCCTGCCTGTTGCCCTTCCTGGTATGGTCAGATCATAAATCTGTCTCATTTGAAGTAAAGATCAAACCAGACACCCCCACAGGAGTAAAAAAAAAAAAATGAAAATTTTCTCCAAAGCAAATTATTGCCCACTAAACAACGGTATAAAAAGTTTCAAAGGCCCTGCCAACAAGGACTGCTACGCAGAGGAATACACAAATGCCCTATACAGCCACTTAAATGTATTGACTCAGTTGTATCCAACCGGGAAAAAAAAACAGGTCTTCCCAAAAAACAAGCCACCCTGGTGGGCTGTAAGTATAAATAAGCTATACAACAAAAGAAAGAAGCTGATATCTAAGAACAGGATGGAACTTAACAGAGGAAGAATACACTTCACAGCTTGAACAAGCAAATCAGATGTCTTGTTAAGGCCTCTAATGCTAGCTACAAGTCTGTCTTTAGCTAGGGATGCATATTTAATCATAAGGCATTCTTAAGCTATGTCTGAAACCTAACAGAGGAGGCCCAGCTGTGTGCTGAACGTATAGTGGATGGTACCACTCGCACTGAACCTGAGGAAACTGTCAACCTGCTAGCTGACAGATTTGGAAATAACTTCACCTCACTGTCCCCACCTGACATACCCCAAAGCATTCCTGGCACCAGTCCTCCACAGAGCATCTCCAAAACAACAGATCATACAAGCATTCTCAAAGGCAAAAAACATGGCCTCTATGGGACCAGATAACATCCCAGGCTTTTTACTAATCAATCTAAAAATATTTGGTGGAACCACTTGGCATTCTCTTTAACCACAGCCTGAGAACTGTCTTTGTCCTGGCAGAGTGGAGAACAGCAACAGTAATCCCCTTGTACAAAGGGGGCCCTGAGAACTATAGACCCGTAAGCCAAACCAGCCTTATCTGCAAAAGGCAATGGAAATAATCAGGATGGACCTTATCCACAAGGACACAGGCAATCTACAAACCCTTGACCCAACCCACTTTGGTTTTGTCATGGATAGATCTTGCTTATTAAACCTAGTGGACATATTTGAGAATGTCACCAAACCTCTGGATGAGGGCAAAACAGTACAAACCACCTATATTGATTTAGACAATGCCTTTGACACAATCCCACATTTGGGTATCATAGAGAAACTCTCCCAGCTGGGGAATAACCCCTACTTTACTAGATGGGTAGCCAACTGGCTCACAGACAGAATGCACACGGTCAAAGTTAGGGACTTCACCTCTACCAGTTACCAGTGGGGTACCACAAGGATCTGTGGCTGGGCCCTCTATTGTTTGGAATCTATTTCTCTAAAATCGAGGTGAGAGTTGATGGCCTGTGGCTTACCAAATTTGCAGATGACTCTAAATTGGGTGCAATCATAGATGCCCTCAACAATGTTAACATATTACAGAAAGGGCTGACAGATAAATGACTGGTGCCAAACTCAGACTAAATGTTATGAAAAAATGCTTTATTATCCCCTTTGGCAAAGTAGTAGTCCCTGCAAATTATGATATAGATAGTACCCCTCTAAGCTCAAACTCAGTGCTGCAAGACTTGGGAACAAAGGTGGACAAGTTGATAGGTGTTTACTAGGCTAACGACCACAAGGGCCTTTTTTAACCCTAGCTATGCAACCCAAATCTTGGACCAGTTCTTATACCTTTGACAAGTGTAAGCAGGGGTTTGGGAGAGGAAACATTTACAACCAGGGGCCTGGGAGATTAACCATTTACAGGTTGCCAGTAGTGTCCATTGGAGACATAGGTGCCAAACCAGGGGGCAGGTATGAATTTCCTGTTCCTCACCCAACTGTCAAAGTTGTACTTGAACTGGGTTAGGTAGGAACTCTGTTTCACATGGATGGGGAGCCTGTTCTAGAGATGAGGTAATCTCTGGGATGCATACCTGTCTCTCCATTAGGTCCTATTTATATATCACAGGCAAGGATTAAGTCTTCAGAATGGGTAATTATGGTGCTGTTTGTGTTGTGGATATGCAGATCATCCATCAGAGTGGGGTCTGACAATGCCCTGTATGCCAGGCATAGATTTGCCTTCAAAAGCCTATAGGAGGCAGAATACAAGGATAGTGCCTCGAGGGTGCATAGGATATTTACTTACGCCCTTTAACCTTTTAGTGAGGAGCCTCTGTGAACGTTCCAATTGCTGGATATGCTTGGTTATGTACATACCAAAGGAGGGCATTGTACTCAATGATAGAGCTAATAAATGCCAAATACAGTGAACAATATCTTCCTTGGACTTAGATGCCATACCTTTGTTTATAAGTTGCACAACACAGAATGATTTCCTCACTACTGTAGACACATGATGGTCAAAGGCTAGATTACTATCCGTGTGTGTCACCAAGTCCCTGACTACTGGGTCAACAATAAGGGGTGTGTTGTCAATGATAGTTACTGGGGGGGGGGGTGACTTTTCAAAGTATACTATTATGCATTACTTGGCATTTATTTTTAGCTCATGGCTCTAACAATCGTTGTTTGTGTCAGCCCCTCCTGGAGAACATTTGTGTCAGTGTGGGTTTCAATGACCGCTCCTAATTTGCAATCATCTGCAAATTTAGTCAGCCAGACACCACTGAAATTGGCCTTTATTTCAGAGAAGTAAATGCTAAAAAGGAGCAGTTCAAGGACTGATCCCGGAGGGACTCCACTTGTGACTGGCCTCTTTGTAGAGGTGGACTCCCCAATTCTAAACTTTCTGGGTCCTGTCTGTGAGCCAGTTAGCTATCCATTGGAGTTTGTACCCAAACTCTTGAGTTTGTCAACTATGCCCGAGTAGGGTATTGTGTCAAATGCCTTGGCCAAGTCAAGGTAGGCAGTGTGCACCATTTTTCCCTCATTCATTGCTTTGGTTACCTTCTCAAAGTCATCCACCAAGTTGATTAGGCATGATCTGCCCTTGGCAAAGCCAAACTTGGTTGGGTTTACTATATCTCTATTAGCAATCTAAACTTCTATCACCATTTGTCCAGAATGATAAGAAAAGCATTCTACATTGTGCACCTCATAAGGGCATCGCATCCAAAACCAGGGAGGTTATAGCTCTGCTGTACTCTACCCTTATCAGACCACTAATTGAGTACAATGCTCCCTTCTGTATGGACCTCACCAGACACCTGCAGCAACTGGAGAGACCACAGAGGTTTCTAACCAAGAGACTCCAAGGCCTCCAAAACATGACATACATGGAAAGACTGAAAACCCTGTCACTGTACTCTGTATCATACATGTTGTCGAGAGGCAACCTTTGCCTGGTCAGCAAAGCAGTCTTGGACCCTGCCCTAATGGAAATGCTGCACATCTGGAAATCAATGGGAAAAGAATAACTTGCTCCATGGATCTCAACCTAGCCTGCGACATTAACAGGACATGCTGGAAGACAGATGACTCTCACAGCAACTGCCTCTCCTCTGGAATAAGCTCCAACTACATGTGGAGCAGAGCTCCTCAATGACCCTATTCAAATGCCACCTTGAAAAATGAATGGGTGACCATAAATTCACCCCAGGGGTAGCATCTACATCCCTCATAGATGGGGCAGTTGGTGCTGATCACAGAATCGCTCTCCTAACAATGACCATCTAACTATAGTCAATAGCTGTACTCTGGTTATTACACGATTAGGCTTGTAAAGGCTCTAGGGCTATTAGGTTCATAGGTTCATACTAGGTGCTATCTGCCCTAGGGCATTTATAAGCCTAGCCCAGAGTTTTGTGGCTTTCGCCACCCCTTTAGTTTGAAGGATACTATGCCCATTATCTTGCTGTGCCTCTGTCAAGCAGTGACACTGAGGTAATCCCTGGGGTATACCTGCGATCTCCCATCCATTGGTCAAGATTTCTCTTGAACAAAGCCAGCGAGGTGCCCTGCCTCACATGTACCGGGATTTTGTTCCACAGCATAGGGAGTCTCTGGGTGATGAATCTGCCCCTCCAGCACGTCCTATTTATAACCGTGTTAAGGTTTAAGTCTCTTGCTCTTGTAGTTTTGAGGGATCTAGATTTTTTGAGGTGAAGCATGTTCATTAATTCCGGGTTGGACATGGCCTTGTATGTCAGGCACAGGTCACCTCTGAGCAGATGGTAAGCGACTGAATAGAGCTGGAGTTCCTTCAGTCGGGCAGCATAAGACATATTTTTGAGACCCTTTATCCTTTTGGTGAGGAACTTTGGGGCCTTTCCAATTGCTGCAGGTGTCGGGTCAGATACATTCCGAATGGGGCACTGTACTCAATCATTGGTCTGATGAGTGATGAGTACAGGGGAACGATGACCTCCCTTGATCTAGATGTGAATCCCTTCATGATCAGGTGGGCAATGTAGAAGGTCTTCCTAACTACTTTGGCAACGTGAGTGTCAAACGAAAGGTTACTGTCGACCTGGGTCCCCAGATCCCTGATGACCTCTTCTGTGCTTAGTGGATTGCCACCTATATGGTAGCTAGGCGTAACCTTGTTGTTCCCAAAGGGTATGACTATGCATTTTTTGGCGTTTAACTTTAGGCCATGGCTCTGGCACCAGTTATCCGTTTCTATGAGACTCTTCTGAAGGATATCTGTGTCAGATGTGTTTTCAACTATGGTGCCCAGTTTGCAGTCATCTGCAAACTTTGCCAGCCATAATCCTCCTGTGTTTGCTTGTACTTCTGAAAAGTAGATGCCGAACAAGAGTGGGCCCAGGACTGAGCCCTGTGGGACACCACTTGTGACAGGCTTTGAGTCTGACATGGCGCCAGCAACTCTGACCCTGTGGGTTCTGTCACTTAGCCAGTTTGCAACCCATCTTGTGACGTATGGGTTCACATTTAAGCTGGTGAGTTTTGCAATGATACCCGAGTGGGGTATTGTGTCGAAAGCCTTTGCCAGGTCAAGGTAGGCTGTGTGGACTGCCTTGCCCTCATCAATGGCCTTGGTGACTGTTTTGAAAAAGTCAACCAAGTTTAAAAGGCATGATCTGCCCTTGACAAAGCCAGACTGGGTTGGATCCAATGTCTGCAAGTCCCCTATGTCTTTATTTATGAGTTCCATTATGCTCCTCTCCATAGCTTTGCAGACCAGGCTTGTCAAGCTGATGGGACGGTAATTTCCAGGGTCGGTGGAGGCACCGCATTTGTGAAGTGGGACCACAGTTGCCGTACGCCACTCCTTGGGTACGTATCCTGAGGTGAGGCTAAGATTAAACAGCTGCCCTAACTGCAGGTTTAATTCCTCATTGAGTTCATGGAGCACACAACCGGGGACACCATCTGGTCCCATGGATGCTGTGTTTTTCGCCTTGGAGAGAGCAGTTCTCACCTGAGCATTTGAGATGTTTGGGGGGCTACAATCCTCTGGTATAGATATCTCTCCTTTTGGGGGAGGATTTGCACTGAACCTGTCAGCCAGTATGTTGGCAATGTCTGTAGGTTCAGTGATTTTTACATCATTTTGAACTAATTCTGAGCATATCTGGGAGTTTCCTCCCAGGTTTCTAACATAGCTAAAAAAAGGCCTTATGATTGTCTTTTGAGTCCTTAGCGACTTTTCTCTCAAAATTTGCCTTGGATGATTTTATGAGAGATCTTAGTTTTTTACTTATAATGATCAATGGTGTCTTCCCTTTTAAGGATTTTGCTCTATCTTGTAGTAGCTTTCTCCTTTTGTTGTAGAGCTTGTTTATGGCTGGGGTCCACCAGACTGGACGCTTGCCGTTGGTACAAAGAGTCTTTGTTTTGTTTGGGATTGCCTGATCCATGCAGTCCTGGAGGTGCTGGTAGAAGGCATTTGTAAGTGATTCAGCGGCTTGAGTAATGGTTTCCGCTGGCCCGGGGGCCTTGAAAGAGACCACACCAGTCTTTAGAAGTGTGAAGTCGGCTTTTGAGAAGTTCTTCACTGTGGTCTTTTTTATCTGGGGTGGGGGCGGGATGTGGACTTCCAGTGAGATTAGTTTATGATCTGATCTCACCAATGAGGGGTATACTTCCGGTGTTGAACATTGTGACCCCATGTTTGTGATGATGAGATCTAGTATGTTTTCTCCTCTTGTGGGTGTGGTGACTAGTTGTTCCATGGCATTTGAGTTTATGAACGCTAGGAACCTTTGGGCTAGAGTGTTGGGGCTGGAGTAGTGATCCCAGTCTATATTCGGATAGTTGAAATCACCTAGTATGATGGTGTTTGGAGATACATTTATCCCCTCCAGTGTTTTCAGGAAAGCTGTGTGAGGTTCCTGAGTTTGAGAGGGTGGCCTGTAACATGCTACAAATTGCAGAGCAGTCTTGCCTACGGTTAATTGCACCTGGATGGTCTCCGATGCATTGTGCGTTGCCACCAACCTGGAGGTGAGGGTGTCCTTGATGAATATGGACACCCCCCTCCTTTCTTGGTGTTGTCTGGATTTTGGGGCCGGAACGCATGATATGAGGTAAAACCTGATAGTGCCAGGGTGCTCTCAGGAGCCTTGAACCAGGTTTTAGTCACAGCACAGACATCGATGTTCTCCATACTGAGAAGGGCTTCGAGTGCGTGCATCTTGAGGTTGAGACTTCTGGCACTGAGCAGCATTACCCTTAGTTTTTTTCCCTTTTTGTGTTCTAGGGTGGTAGGTTTAGAATTTGAGCCTTGCCTAAAAAAGGCACTATGGGGGTGGCAAGAGCCTTTGCCAATATCCGGAAGCCCAGGGGTGACAGGTGCAAGCCGTCCCTTGCGAAGCAGCGTATTAGCCTCGTAACATCCTTTTAACCTATGAAAAGGCTACAAAAATACTGCACAAAGTACTCCCCACCCCAAGACAAATTCTTAAAGCAAAAGCCACCTTTGGCGGAATAAAAGGATGAAATCCCAACTAAGGCCCAGATGACCAGAGTTTGATTTGCAGCTCAGGTGCTTGATGGAACTGACAGAAAGAGTGGGCATGTCCTTCCTGAGGAGAAAGGTGGGCACAGACATTCACATGCAACCAAAAGCCTTTGAAGGAAGGTGACAGCATATAATGGGCATGTGGTGCACCAAACCACCATATGACAGCGTCTGATTATAAACTTGAATACAAGGTACGACACTTGCAATGATGTAGGTCACATGACTCCCTTTACAACAGAATAGTTATGACATAGAAAAAAAAAGGCTTCATAGCCTGGATGCTGGATGAGGATGGAAGCAGCCCTTATGGCTGTCTAAATGAGAGCCCCCTACAAATGGATGAAACCTCCATGCTTCTGGGAAATGCCCCCTCCCCACACCATGAGTTCCATGAGGGAATGAAGAGGCTTAAATGTTGGGAGAATCTTGATGACTAGCAGGCTTAGAAGTTAAAAAGGAACCAGAAAGGGAAAGAAACCTTAAATGCAAAAGCACCATGCAAGGCAAGAGCCAGGGACACAAACTCCTAAAGAATCATTAGCCTTCATACAAACTGAACATGGTGTGCACTGTGGAATCTTGGTTGCACTGACATGCCAAACAAGATAAGGGACACAAACGTCATGCCTTCCTTATATGCAGTAGTGCAGAGACGTCAATTTTGTAGACAGAAAAATACTTGAGAAAAAGCCAAGTTGCACTTATAGGGTACAGGCACCCTTTAAATATCAAGTGCAGACTAGAGAGCTAAATTGCAGTTTCTTGTTAGGTATGTAGGGTTTACGTTGCCTAAACATCTCGAATTCCACAAAAGAAATTAATATTAACCTCCTTATTGTCTCATTCTAGTGCAAGTTGCCACACCATTTATTTTCTTCATCTGGCTTTTTTTTTTGAAAGATAACAGTTAACACTTCTCAAATTAACTGCAAAGCATTCCATGTGGGAATTATTCTTTCTACCAACAAATTTAACCTCATACTGTTAAATACATAACCAAGCACCAAGTTGGACAAGGTCCACACAAACTTGGGTTGGTACTAATGACTGATAGATGAAGAGTGACAAATATTTAACAGGGATGGCACGGCAGACTAGAATATGGTCCCCCTTACATCAACAACAGAATGAGGACCACAGTCTCATGATGACTAGCTGGACCACAATCAGATTTCAGGCCAGATGGTCACATTACTCAGCTTCTCTGAAATTTTTTTGTCATAATCTATCAACTAAGATATACATCAGGGCTACAAGAAAATGTAGAACTTAAACTAATACAGACAAAGGAATGCCAACAAGGAATCTTTTAAGTGGCCACAGCATGGATCATGTCCATTTTGGTACTGGGTTGCTCTGTAAGTCGTGAATGTTAAGTTCTTACTAATTAGGACATTCAGAACAAAGCCACAGAAACGCCACACAGTTTATCTTCTAACAGTTGGTAGTAGTTGTTTCCTAGGTCCCAGTGTTATATGATGTCAGAGTATTTGATTTTGTCACCTAGAATCTCACACTATTTGATTAAAGGACCATGACTTATACAGTCAAGAGTTGTGTAAACATCTACAAAAGTTATGTCAGCTTGCAAACCCTAGTTCATTACATCAGTGACAGACACTGAAAAATGCCGCAGATTTACAGTTAATAATGTATACAATGTCATGCTTTCCAATGACTTTCAGGTGTACACTGCTATTATGAATCACTTTCTCCTTCACATTTGAATAGCTTTACAGGGTGGCCATGGTGGTAAAGCTTTTAGTGTTGTCACCTCACAACAAGAGGTTCTCCGGTTTGATTCTCGGCTGGGGTGCCTTCTCTGAGGAGTCTGCATGTCCTCTCTGCAGTCACATGGGTTTTCTCCAGGTGCTCTGGTTTTCTCCCACATTCCAGACATGCAGGAGGTGAATTGGACACACTAATTGACTGTAGGTGAGAGTGCGTCCGCAAGTCAGTGGTATGAATGAACTAGCAGCAGGGCTAGCCACCCGGCAGTGTAAACCTTGGCTTGAGATGATCGTCACTGTTGTAGTGACACCCCGACCCCATGTGCAAAAAGGGGTTGATGATGGATGGATGAATGGATTTGAATAGATTTACAATAAGAAACCTTGGTCGAGGAACAAGGGTGCACTGGAAACAAAATAGCATACTCAGTTTAATGACCGCTTTCGTCAAAAGACTTCATCAGAATAACACATTAGACTCCAACTCACATTAAATAACATACCTAATTATTAATTACACAATTAAAAAATTAAAAAATACGTTTTTATTTGAAAAGACAATCATCAATTAAATAACCTTAATTCAGTAGTCCTTAAATCCTGGAGATTTATTAATCATCAAGATGAGACCAATGCCTTGTTTAAACGCTCCTTGGTTTGTCACAATTTCAAAAAATTTTTATTTTCAGTTATCGAAATTTGTAAATCAGACTTGAGGGGGGGTGATTTTAGAAACTACCTAGAGCAAAGGGAAACATTGTGGCAAATTAGGTTAAAATCTGATAAATTTCCAGGATTAAACAATGCCATTAATATCAAATGTTTAAGGAATCGTAGACTATGTATTGATAAAACTACTGAATTAAGGTTATTTAATTGATGTTTGTCTTTTTAAATAGAAACGTATTTTTTAATTGTGTAATTGATAATTAGGTATGTTATTTAATGTGAGTTGGAGTCTAATGTGTTATTCTGATGAAGTCTTTTGACGAAAGTGGTCATTAAACTGAGTACGCTATTTTGTTTCCAGTGCACCCTTGTTCCTCGACCAAGGTTTCTTTTGGTTTAGTTCTTCTGTGGATTCTATTTGGTAGATTTACAATAAACTAAACTGGTCTGCATGGAAACCCAAGTACTGAGGCCATTCCATTCACTACTAATGGGGTAAACATAACTAGTCTCTCTCATTTTCAGTACTTGTTATCCAACAGGACAATTAGCCTTCTTTTTGTTTAAAGTTCTTAGATTATAGGCAGTTTTGCAGATCATCCATACAGTTTAACTTCAGCTTTGTGTGGGCTTTTTAGCACTTCAGTGACTTCAGGAAGAGGCAGACAGATGTAAAACTCTGGACAAAAATGAACAGGGAAAAGACAGGAGAAAACATGTGGTCTGCTTCACGTTACATAGAGTGAGATATATTACTTAAAGAAGCTATATGAGATAGGATGACTTTGGGGAGGGGGGCATGGTGGGATGCCCACAATCACTGATGGAGAAAGACAGAAATTTAGAAGCATACCCTAAAGTGCTTTTGGTTAATAACACTGGGAGGGGGAAAGGCCCTTTAAGAACAACAGAACAAATCCAACAATATTGTCTACAACATCCAAATGACTTGGAAAGTTTGACAAACCCAGATGAATTGATGTGGCCCACAAATACAGAGTCATTTATAGAAGCTAGAACTTGTCATAAACATTCAGTACAAAAATAAGGGAAGAACTCAGACATCACCACAAATAAAGCAGATATATACCCTTAAAATGTACGCACTGCATACTGCTTTCTGTTAGGTTTCTCATTTCCTAAACAGACTGAGTTTCAAAGACAGAAAAACTCCACTCTTTATTGGCTAGTACATACAACTAATGCTCCACAAAACATGCGTTTTCGTCCAGGCACCTCCCAGACTTCATCAGTAGGTTTCACGATAAGCCAACTTAAGATTCCCATGGGCCTCCCCTGATGTCCCTAGGTACTAGCTCTAATATAAAAAAGGTAAAATTAGCTCCCCCACATCGTGAAACCTACTAGCAAATAGTTTTGGATGCCAGTAAATCTTGGGGTCTACACAATCATATTTCCTTGTTACCCCTGTTAAAACTTAGGGCGGCAAAATTATGATTTTTAATTAGACTTATTTATATTTTTTCTGAGGATTGATGTTTTTTATATATATATATATATATATATATATATATATATATATAAAAATTTTTTTTAGAAATGTCTTCATATATTTAAGAAACCCTTTCACCTTTTTAATATGTGATGTGTTGCGTGTATAGCTTTATCCACCAATTGGTTAAGTTTTAGCCTATTACTATTTAAACAGGGTTTTTCACATTCTGCGTATTTTCTGATGAAGTCTGGGAGGTGCCTGGACGAACACGCATGTTTTGTGGAGTGTTAGTTGTATGTACTAGCCAATAAAGAGTTGGGTTTTTCTGTCTTCGAAATCCAGTCTGCTTTATTAGTTAGCTTTTTGACTGGTTCCTCATTTTTTGGTTTCTCATTTCCTCTCTCTTCTATGAAGGTCTCCTTTTCAAAAGTGAGCCGTTCAAAGTAAAACTAGCCAGTACAAACTGCGTTATGTACATCAATGGGATTTCTATACTAATCAGCAAAACACCAACATTTTTGCTACCTGAAGGACTGAGTTTTCAACGTAACCCTTCATTTTTTTTTGTAAACAAGGCATGCAAGAAGAGTAAACAAGGTGGAATACAGACATTTCTAAACAAGAGATTTTTGTGGTCAGAAACTAAGTTAAGAGACAGAATGTCACCTTTGGGCAACCAAACATCCAACAAATGAAAAGGAGGAAATGTCCACACAATACAGCTCCTGAGAAAAATAACTGTGGAAGCATACACACCAGCTGTGTGAGAAGCAATATGACTTTCCTAGTTCAGACAGGGGAAGGCAACAAGATGACTCAAAGGCCCTGGTCACATAGGTGCGTCGCAATCCAGTGAGGCAACCATAACCTTACTGCATTCAGTGTTAGTAAAATTAAAGTGCTGTGAAGGTATTATGAAAGCCAAGCTGTTCATCACAGATTACTGCTTACTTAAGTGTTCAGTGACATGGGAAATTTTAGCGGCCCAAATAATTTAGGAAGGAAAACTGGAAAAACAAAAATGATGTGGCAGTTACAAGGGATAGCAAGACTACCAGGTTTGGAGAATGTGACAATTACTAGTTTCCAAAATGCCAGGAGATGATGTAACAGAGTTCTGACATTTTTATTCAGAGACATTATGTGTGTGTGTGTGTGTGTGTGTGTGTGCGTGTGTGTGGTGGTGGTGGGGGGGGGGGCACCCATGGTAGCTCCAGTGACACACAAAGATAAAGCAGTGATTGCAGCCCAGGTGACCTGGACTGACCCAAGGTCCAAGCAACTCAAAGCAGGCAGAGGATAGTGGGCATGAACATCCTGATGGGGAGGCCTGAGGGACAGCAGACACGGTAACAAACACCACATAGAAAAAAAAAAGATTCTGGAAAACCATCTGATCCAAGACTAGCAAAGGAGACAAGGATTTCCAGGAGTTTGTGGGTGTCAGATGGTAATGATCTGCTAGACGTATAGCATTGTCTGAAATAGGAGGGGGTGTTAGAACAGGAGAGGGGGTTATTGGACAGAGTGAATGGGGTGGAGGAATTGAAAGTGAAGGCCTCCAATACCGTGGGAGTTTCTGTACAGTCCTGACTATAAAATGCAAGTGCATTTTAGCAGCCCAGGAAAGCCTACCAGATGGTATGGAGAAAGAAGCAAAAAAACTTATCTCTAAAGGGAAGACTTTTTGGAGTCAACCAATGTTTGTAATGTTCATCTGAAGACAGAAATGTAGTCTTGATTACAGCTTAGGAAATTGTCAAGCTTTCAGATATCAGCTTTGTGCACTGGAATTGCCTCTAACACCACATTAATCATTATAGAAAAGCATAACAGACTTGCAGTTGAAGATGGAAACATTTTCTTTGAAGAACAACAAATATTTTAAAAGGTACAGACCAGCACTCGTTACTTCCATTTGAAAAGTGTCGCAGGACTAAAGTATTATCAAAGTACAGAATATAGAGAAGACCAGATTCAGTGTGAAGGACCTTCATGCAAATTTAATGTATTCCATTAATTTAGTGATAAGGCACCGATCCCTAAAGGCTCAGGAAATAAAATCTCACAATATTATCTAGCCTACTGGAGACACCCTAGTCGAGCTGGGGCAGGCCAATTGGGAACACAGTTGCAGCTACGCTTGCCATAATTGTAGATGTTTTGAGTAAATCAATGTTGCAGTACTAATTCTTACATCTTCATGCCATGCAAAATGTCTGTAGCTGACCACAATTCTAGAATCTTTTCAGCATCTCCCATTTGATGGCTAGCTGTGCAGACTGTTGTCTGGACGTCTGAGTATAAAGTGGGTATCAGCTAACACTATCAGTAGGTCTTTCTTGTTAGACTAAGTCATCCGATGATCCTGAGGCACAGCATGATCTTTCCAACCATCCTGAGCACAAATAGAGGACCTTGACCTAAAGGAAGGTAGCTGGGCAGAAGAGGTCAGATTTGGAGATTACAGGCTACCATACTAAAGATATTCAGGTAATCATCCTTCTGTACTGGCTGTAAAGCAAAGGGCAGTGGATGCAACTATGGGTCAAACCTCCTGACTAACTGCATGCTGGTCTTTCCCTGCATCACCCTATGGATAAGGTGCTTGTCAACTTCTCCAAAAAAAAAAATCCACACAAGAGAAAAAGGGCAGTGAAAGGTTTAAATGAGGAATATAGGATGGAGAATTGAGGGCGGCCGCGGTGGTGCAGTGGTTAGCATTGCTGCCTCACAGCAAGAGGTTCTCCGGTTCGATCCTCGGCTGGGGTGCCTTCTGTGCGGAGTCTGCATGTCCTCCTGTGGTCGTGGGTTTCCTCCGGGTGCTCCGGTTTCCTCCCACATCCCAAAGACATGCTGCAGGTGGATTGGACACTCTAAATTGGCCCTAGGTGTGCGTGTGAGTGTGCCTTCTGTGGAAGGTTGGGCGCCGGGCTGGCAACTCGACACCGTAAAACTCCACTGCCATTCAATGTGCGGACAAGGTGATCCGCTGTGGCGACCCCTAATCGGGAAAAAGCCGAAAGAAGAAGAAGATAGGATGGAGAATTGGATTGTACAAACAGAACTAAGAACATATAAACACTTGTGCTATTACTGCTGACTAAATCAGGACAAAGGGATGGGGTTTAGGAACTTTAAGATCACTGAGAGGGGGAAAATACAAATATATGACAGGTGTGCTTTAAGTTTTAGAATCAGAGATAACTGAACAAAACTACAGGCACAGACATTCCAGGACTTTGTAAACACAAACACCCTGACCAAGCAGTGAATATACCCACTAGAGGCACCAAGATACTGGACCTCATGCTCAAATATGCTGCACCCTCCACCCACATGTCTTGTCCTGCCTGGTAAGATCCGACCATAAAGCTGTCTTCTTCAAACTCAAAATCAATTCCATAATCCCATTAAAACTAGTAACAGTTAGGAACTATTCCAAGGCAAATTACCTGTTAAGTGATGGTTTGTCAAAATGCAGGGCCTCTCCAAACCGCAAGAACACACCAGCCTATGCTGAATTGCACGATTCTTTTCTTCTCTGCTCTCAGAAACTCCGTACAACCACATCAGAAGTTAAGCCCAGAACTAGCCCCAGATCCCAAATTTAATAGAAAATACAACAAAAGGAAAAAAAATATGGCAAAAATCACAAATGGTAATTCCCATAAAGATAAAAGCTCTCTCATCAAAGTAAATAAACTAATACAGCTAATCAGGTCAAGCAAAGTCAACTTTCAGATGAAGATATCCTCCCAGCTGAAAGATAGCCATAAGGCCTTCTACAGCTACGTCAGAAACCTCAATGGCAGCACACAGCAATGTACTGAACTGGTGGCTAATGATGCCACATTCACTGACCCTGTCGATATAGTAAACCTGTTAGTGGACAAATTCAGTTTCAATTCTACCCCCGCCCCAAACCATCCCTCCAATTATAACTAGGGAGCATGTGTTGGCTGCACTCACTAAAGCCAAGAACACAGCCTTAATGGGCCCCAATAACATTCCAGGATACCTCACGAATAGTCTGAAATACAACTGATAAGGACTAAACATAGCAGGACTATATAACTATGACTATAGTCATAAAACAGGCTTTCTGCCATATGAACTGAGGAAGTACAGTTGTGTACACTTACCATAAATGTAGATGTTCGAGTGTATTCACTGTTGCAGTCATTACATTTGGGTAATCTGCTGGCAGGTTGCCCTCAGTCGGCCTGAATATCAAAGTCTTGGGTCCTGCGTCGGTTGCTGTCTTCTCTTCCATAATGTCAGATCATCAGGGGTATAAAACACGCAACCGATGCTATTTTTAGTTTTTCTTGCTCCAGGCTGTAGAATATAGTGAAGGAAAGAGAAGTTCTAGAAAAAAGGGGGATGGCGGGTGGGTAACCCAGACTGCAACAGTGAATACACTCTAACATCTACATTTATGGTAAGTGTACTATGTTCTTCATGTTTTACGGTTGCAGTCATTACATTTGGGTAGAATCCCAAAGCTACGGATGGGAGGCTGGAACTAAATAGCATTAGGAGCGGCTATAAGGCCCTGGAGAACTGCAGTGGCAAAGCCTGCCCTGGACTTAGAGAAGAGAGGCAAATGATAATGCTTTGTAAAAGTATGAACAGAGCTCCAAGTGGCAGCTTCTAGAATGTCTTTGGTTGGCACCCCTCTGAGAAAAGCTGCTGAGGTAGATGTAGCCCTGGTGGAATGTGACCCGATTCCCTTCAGCACCGGTTTACCATGATGCAAATAGCAGAAACGAACGCAGTGGCTTATCCACTATGAAATAGTCTGCTTTGAAATAGCCTTTCCCTCTGATCCTGCAGCAAATGCCACCAGTAGCTGCTCAGACTTTCTTAGAGATTTGGTCCTGTTTAAGTACAATCTTAGTTGTCTGTGCTCATCCAAGGAATGCAGAATCCGCTCCCCCTTGTTCTGCGGATTTGGGTAAAAAGTTGGCAGGTGAATAGTTTGGTTAAGAGCCACACTGGATACCCCCTTAGGCATAAAGGAAGGATTGGTCCTGAGGGCCACCTTGTCCGGTAAATGTAATAAAAGGCTCCACAGCCATGAGGGCCTGTAGTTCTGAAAGCCTTCTTGCTGAAGTGATTTCCAGAAGGAAAGCTGTTTTCCAAGATAAAAACTTTATATCTGCAGTAGCTGCTGGTTCAAATGGAGGCAGGGTGAGCTTTTCCATCACAAAACTGAGGTCCCATGTAGGAGTTGGTGATCTTCTGGGAGGCCTTAAATTTTTGGCCCCTCTAAGATACTGTTTTAGCAGAGGATGAGAAAAGATTGGTGGCTCTGTGTTGTAATGAGCCGAGATGGCAGAGGCATGGATTTGTACCGATGAGAAAGATAGGCCCTTGTCAAGCATCTCAGTCAAGTATTGTAAAATCTGAGGAACATTTGGCTTTGCTGTGTCAGTCCCTTGTGCCTGGTTCCAAGCACAGAATCTCTTCCATTTATCAGCATAAGATTTTCTAGTACTAGGCCTTCTGGCTTCCAAAATGACATCCATCACAGATTTACTGAGAAGTGTTTGAATAATTACATGATCAGCCATGCTGCCAGGTTCAGAGTTTGGAGTGGATTGTGCAGAATTTGATTGAGGCAAGTACCAAGGAGGGAGTTGAAACATATTCCTTAAAATTGGGTACCCGTGCTGGCGTGGCCAGTCTGGGGCAATTAGGATCATTTTTGGTCTTTCCTGTCTGACCTTTAGTAAGACCTTGGGAAGAAGAGGCAGAGGAGGGAAGGCGTAGACTGATAGATTTTTCCAACTGAAGGATAGGGCATCCACTTTCCATGCTGGTCTGTGATAAGTCCTTGTGTAGAATTTGTCCAGTTGATAATTCCGGGGAGAGGCAAATAGATCTATGTCCGGGCTCCCCCATTTCTCTGTTATCATGCTGAAGACTTGTGGATCCAGTTTCCACTCGTGAGGGTCCATAAGATTTCTGCTTAGGTCGTCTGTTAGAGCATTTTGTTTTCCTGGCAGGAATTGGGCTTGAAGATGTACTTGGTAAGTCAAGGCTGTGTCCCACAATGCCATGACTAGTCTGCAAAGGGGGTAGGAATGTGTACCCCTGTGCTTGTTTATTTACCACATAACTGTGGTGGTGTCCGTCTTTATCAGTTGTCGTCCTGAATGAAGCAAGTCCTTGAAAGCTGTCAGAGCATTCTGAACAGCTAACATCTTTCTGGTTGATATGCAGATGCATTTGTTTTGGGCTCCATATGCCCTGAATGCATCTCCTCACCAGGTGCCCCCCCCCCCCCAAGCATAGTCTGATGTGTCTGTAGTTAGGGTTTGGCTGGCAGGTGGTAGAGTGAAAGACCGTCCAATGTTCTGGTGACATGTCTCTGCCCACCAAAGAAACTCCTGTTGTAGGCAGGAAATGAGAGGAATCATTGTTTCCAGACTGTGAGAATTCTGACTCCATAAACTTTTTAGATACCACTGTAGTTTCCTCATATGCAGTCTTGCATATGGAATTAGTAGAATGCAGGATGCCATGAACCCCCAAAGCCTGCAGAATTTGTCTTGCAGATAACTGGGTTTTTGCTGCCATCTGTTTGAAGTAATTAGTCAGTTGCCTTTGTTTGTCTGGTGTAAGGTAAGCCATCTGGGAAGTTGTATTCAAGCTTGCACCCAGGAATGTAATCTTTTGAGAGGGTACCAGTTGTAATTTCTTTTCGTTTGTGTACCCTGGGCATGTTAGAAACCTTTTTACAAATGCCAGATGTTGAAGAATGTCCTTGTTTTCTGCTTGAATGAGACAGTCGTCCAAGTATGGATAGATTTGTATGCTTCTTTGTCTGCAAAATGCAATTACTGGAGCCAGGCACTTTGTAAAGACCATGGGCGCAGTAGATGAGCCAAAGGACAGTGCAGAGAACTGGTAATGCATAAAACCAGCCTTGAAGCGAAGGTATCTTCTGCACAATTCACTTATTGAGACATGCAGGTATGCCTCTTTTAAGTCCAGAGTCACTAGCCAAGCATTCTTGCCCAGCATGGGCAGAAGTTGTTGCAAAGTCAGCATTTTGAATTTTGGGATGTCCAAGAATGTGTTCAAAACTGATAAAGCCAGTATTGGGCACCAGGCATCATCTTTTCTGGGTACCAAAAACAGTCTTGAGTAAAACCCTTGTCCTTTTTCTTGTTCTGGCACTGGCTGAATAGCCACCATATCCATGAGGGATGTAACTTGTTTCTGTGCCTCTGCCCATTGATTTTGTGGCAGATCTGGCCAACTGTTTGGAATTGGCAAGGTATGGAAATTAAATCTGTATCACTGGGATACTATGTTTAATACCTACTTGTCCTGGGTTATTAACTGCCAATTCTGAGCATGAAGTGCTAGTTTTCCCCCTAGGGGGCTGCCAAAAGATAAGTGCTTGGTGATGGCAGAGGGATGTCATTGAAACTGTTTACTGTAGGGTTGTGCTTTGTATCCTCCAGATTTGGAGGTAGAGGCAACCCCATTGCTTTGACCTGTAAGAAACCTGTGATTGGTATCTAGAGCCTTTCGAGCACCTGGATTTGCCCAGTGAGGCTCTGCCGGACACAGGAAAGGACCATTTTTTTGTAGGCCAGTGTCTACTGAATCTTGGTGGCTGCACTCGTAAGATGTCTTTTACAGTTTGCATGGACTTAGCTTTGTCTTCCATTTTCTTTAAAACCTCTTCTGCCTTATTATCAGAGTATCATGCTGTAAAGATGCATCCAAAAATTTAGCTTTAACATGATCAGGCAGATTTTGCTGCTTGAGCCAGGCATGCCTTCTAATCACAGATCCAGTAACTGCGGTCCTGCACTAGGTCCCCAAGGTATCAAAACCACATTGCAAAGTATGCTTTCCAACCTGTTCTGCTGCATGCAATAATTCCTGTAATTCTTTATTTTCCACACATTCAGAAATCATCATAATTTTCTGTTTCAGTAATCCCATAACATGTTGTCGATATTTAAGCATACGAAACTGGCAGTTTAAGGCCATAATTGCCAAGGTTGCAGACATATAAACCTTCTTTCCCCATCTATCCAGCGCCCTGGAATCTCTATCAGAGGGGGTAGGATTCTTAGCTGTTGAGGCCTTTACACCTTTCGGACCCTGTGAGATAGTTTGAGGGTCAGCAGCAGGATTTTTGAATAAAAATTTGTGGGAGTCAGGAACCCTGTAATATCTGTCTGGCTTGCTAGGAGCTGGAGGTAGGGAATCTGGAGCCATGCTTGAATCTGAAAACACATGAACAATGTCTAATACAGGAGGTATGGCTAAAGGCCTAAGCTGATTAAGAAAGAGGAAATCCCCAAGCCTCTTTTTTGATTGAGAAATTGTGACTCTCCCAATGAAAATGTTCCCTCAAAGTATGCAACGTTTCTCCAAAAGAATAATTTTCAGGAGGAGATGCAGATGGGATGGATTCCTATGCATCTGAATCCTCATAGGGTGGTATAGAACATTCCTGATCAGAAGAGGAATCAGAAAAAACAGAAACCTGATCTGAAGATTCATAATCAGTCTTGCCTAGGCCTCTTATCAGGGGGGGGTTGGGAACCCCTGATCAAGGTAATTAAGTCTTCAGCCATTTTGATCATCTGTTTTTTGGGCATAGAGGCCTGAGCACGTGGCTTTTTAGCCTTAGAAGTTGCTTTTGTCTTTGTTTTTGAAGCTGGTGTCAGTTTTACATAGAAATGCTGAGGCCTGAAAACACCCTCAGAATCCGGTGCCTGCTCAGTGGCTCCGAACCCATCCCAGGGAGAGACATCCATGGGTACAATACTCTTGAGAATCTCACAGCATGCCGGACTCCACATGGGTCTCGGTAGATGCCTGTGACTCGAAAATAGTGGGTATCAGGGGCTGCGAAAGTGCCACGCTGAGTACCTGGTGAACCGGCAACTGGCTTAGGAGAAGCTCCGTCGTTGGCTTTGGTCCTCGCCGTCTGTCTCTGTCATTTTCTTTGCATTTTTTGTGAACTCCGGTAGTCAGATTGTTATCAGAAGACATTTCAATGTAGTTAAACCTGTTTCCAAAATATTTTGAAGCAAAGATATACAGACGCTCAATAGTGTGTTGGTTAAATCTAGCACAAAACCGACAGCAAGGCACTTTATGATCTGGGCCTAGGCAAGGAATACAGTACAAATGGAAATCCTTCTGAGGTATTTGCTTCCCACAAGTAATGCAATTATTAACTTTTACGGACATCGATAAGGAGAAAGAAAAAGTTTCCCCAACGGGGTATTTTGCTTTAATTGAATATTTTGGTCCTGAAACTCGAATGTGAAAATTTCAGAAGTCGGCCGACCGGCACTTGCGAACTGCTTCTGCTCCGGGCACCGCGCAGCAAGAAAGATTGAAGAAAATGGCATCGGCTACATGTTTTATACCCCCAACGACCAGACGTCATGGAAGAGGAGACAGCAGGGCTCAAGACTTTGATACTCAGGCCGACTGAGGGCAACCTGCCAGCAGATTACCCAAATGTAATGACTGCAACAGTGAAACATGAAGAACATCTACAACAGTCATCCTCTTTCATAAGGGAGTACCCTTCACCAGATCCTGGAAACTTTGGAAAGTATTACCATGGAAATTAACAGCAAGGGCACAGGAGACCCCCAGATGCTGAATACATCAGTTTGGCTTTGCCAAAGGAAGGTCATGCTTACTGAATCTGGTAGACTTCTTAGAAAAGGTCAAGGCAAGGAATGAGCAAAACTTTGCATACTGCCTACCTAGATCTAGCTAAGGCATAGCTCAGGCATGGTTAAACTTACAGAATTAGGTATGAACCCCTTATAACATTCTGGTTAACTAGCTGGCTCACTGATAGCACCCAGTAGGTTAGAATTGGTGAGGCCACCTCCACAAAGATGACGGTTAACAGTGGAGTCGTCCAGGGCTCTGTGGTAGGGCCTCCTCTTTGGCATTTACTTCATGGATGTCAAAGACAATGTCAAAGGCTTCTGGCTAGCCAAGTTTGCAGATGATTGCAAACTGGGAGTAGTCATTGAATTCTCCTAAGAATAGGACATCCTTCAAGAAGGTCCAGTACAGACAAACACTTGGTGCCACAGCCATGGTTTAAAACTCAACATCAAGAAATGCATTACTGTACCTTTTGTGAAGTCTGCCACCCTGGGTAAGCATTTCATCAACAATACACCCTTAAAAGTTGTTTCACTAGTCAGGGATCTGGGAACTCAGAGAGTAACCTAGCCTTTGAACAACAATTTGTCCAAGGTAGTAAGAAAAGCCTTCTATGTTGCTCAACTTATAAACAAGGGCATGGCATATAGGTCCAGAGAAACCATACCACTGTACTCAGCCATCATCAGCCCCATCATACAGTACAATGGCACCTAAGAAAAAACAGGAAATAGGTGGAACTGAAGAACGGCAGCGCCTCAAAACAGCAAGTTTGAGGACTACAGAACAGATATGTGGCCAAGCCAGTTATGGAAATAAGGTACATAAGAAAAGCTAGTGGTGGAATGCAGACGTCCAGGAGGTCATCAAAAGAAAGGAGGAGTGCAGAAAAAGTGGGTGGGAGATAGAAAAGACAGATGAAACTAGGAAGGAATACTGGTTGGCTGATGAAGAGGCTAAGAGAGGGGTAGCAATATCAAAGAACAAGGCATCAGAGGCATTACTAGCTTCTGAAAGTGGACTCCGTAGAAGACGCAAAGAAATTGTATCAGGTTGCAAGGCAAAGACAAAAGGATATAGTCATCATAAGAGATGCCACCAACAACCTGCTCACCAGTCCACAGGACATCAAAGGCAGATGGAATGAATACTTCCAGCAGCTTATGAATGAAGAAACCCCCACAAAAGCTGTACTGCACCAGACACAGCTTATGATGAGAGAAGACGAGCAGCCCACCCTAGAAGCAGTAAGAACAGCACTAAGGAAAATGAAGTCAGGGAAAGCAGCAGGCTCATATGAGTTCATAGCAGATGTGATAAATATATGTTTGGTATAATGGGGAGTAATGGCTCCCAAGGGTACTCACAGCAGTATGGAGAAAGAAAAGTGTATCAGAGATGACTGGGGAACAAGCATACTGGTGTTGCTGTTCAAGAACAAAAGGAACATTTACAACTGTGGGCAATCCTGTCACACTGCATGAAAGTTCTGGAGAGGGGGATTAACAAATACAAAGTAGTAGAAAGTAAGATGGGAGATGAGCAGTTGGGATTCAGAATAGGATGAACCTATGCTATCACATTTTGGGGTTGGGAGGGTGGTCTAATGTTTAAGGCGTTTGCTTTACAGACACAAGGTACAGGGTTTGAATCTCACAGGGGATAATTAGCTAGGCTTAAAAATGGCTCACAAGGGCAGTTAGCCTAGTACTAACCTATGAACCTATGCAGCACAACTGACCCAGTGTTGCAGTGAGACAGACAGTGGAGAAGAAAATGTCCAACTGGGCATTTCTAGACTTTAAAAAAGCATATGATAAGGTCCAAAGAAAGCTAATTTGGGCAGACCTGTGGTGGTTTGAAGTCATAGAAACATTGGTAGAGTTAGTGCAGGCTTTATACAAGACGCCAATGACTCAAGTATGAACAGTGTTTGGTCTCGCAGAGGGGGTCCTGGTAGGACTGGGTGAGCATCAGGGTTCAGTTCAACTGGTGATGGACTACATTAGCAAACAGGTCAGAGGGGACAGATCAACAAAGTTGCTGTATGCAGACAATGTGGCATTACAGGCAGACTCTGAGCAAGAACTTCAACAAAAGTGCAAAACTGAAGGCATGTAGGATGAAACTGAGAAAAGATGAGGCAGTTGTAATGGCAGCAAACAGAAGAAATCAGAAGCAGCTAAGAAATAAGACAGAAGGGAAAATGACAGAACAGGTTAACTTCTTCAAGTATCCCGGAGGGGTGGCTGAGAAGGGAAGTCTGACTGAAGAGGTCAAAGCTAGAATCAGAGGAGCTGCAGCCAACTGGCATATAGTGTCAGGTGTAGTCTATAACTGAAGAATGCCAGAGAAGCTGAACAGTAAGGTTCATAGGTAGGTACTAGGCTATTGGCCCTGGGGCCTATATAAGCCTAGCCAAAAAAAGTACCCTGGTTTTCGCTACCCAAGAAAATTATTTTCCTGTACCCCTGTCGAGCAGAGCCGCAGAAGTGATCCCTGGGGTGAATTTCCCATCTCCCATCCAATCATCAAGATTTTTCTTGAAGAGTGCTAATGAGGAGCTCTGTTTGACATAGATGGGTAGTCTGTTCCAGAGAATGGGAAGTCTCTGGGACAGGAATCTATCCCTCCAGCATGTTCAGTTTATTGTGGTGACAAGGTTTAGGTCCCTAGAGTGTGTAGCTTGGAGGGATTGGGATTTCTTTAAGTGGAGCATGTCCAACAGCTCTGGGTTTGACATAGCTTTGTATGTTAGGCAGAGATCGCCTCCGAGTAGGCGAAATGCGATGGAGTAAAGCTGTAGTTTTTTGAGACGGTCTGCGTAGGGCATGTGTTTTGAGGCCAGTAATCCTCTTTTGTGAGGTATTTCTGTGGTCTTTCCAGTTGTTGTAGATGTCTTGTGAGGTACATACCAAAAGGGGCATTGTACTCTATAATGGGTCTAATGAGTGATGCATACAGGGGAACAATGACCTCTTTTTCTGGATGAGAATCCTTTTGTGATGAGATGAGCGACGTAGAAGGATTTCCTGACCACTGTGGTGATGTGATTATCAAAGGAGAGACTACTGTCCACCTGTGTCCCAAGGTCTCATCACATTTTCGGCATTAAGTAGACTGCCAGCTATGTGGTAGTTCATGGGTACAGAGACTTTACCAAAGGGGATGACAATACACTTTTTGGCATTGAGCTTCAGGCCATGGCTTTTTAAGGTGTACAAAACAGTGGTGTGACCAGTACTACTGTATGGTACAGAAACCTGTGCAGTAAAGGCAGAGCAGTTGAGGAAGCTAGAGGTGATGGAAATGAAGTGCCAGAGATGGGTGATGGGATGCACAGTGTGGGACAGATGAAGACACAAGGACTTAAGAGCATAAGCCAAAGTAGCACCAATTACAGAGAAGGTCAGAGAACAGATTACACTGGTTTGGTCTCATGTGCAGAAAAGCAGAAGGCAATCTGGTAAAAATGATTTGGAACAGACAGGAAGAAGGCAAGAGGAAATAAGGGCAGCCAGCAAAACTCTCCACCAGGTGATTCTACTACCTCTGCAACTCTATGTAACCTATCGAAGCAAGCCATACATAGGCACAAAACTAACTACTTCAAAATGAAGGGACTCGCTCTTCTAAGCGAACCCAAACATTTTTGGCAGGAAATAAATCCTCTCGCAGGCCGTAATCCACTGATCCCACCTCCTCTACTATCAAACAGACTTCTCCAAGCCAGCTCTTAACCTCTGACTTTTCAAAGAATTTAGCCACCTCCCTAGTACCACAACCTTTACCCTTCCCCCTACTCACCTAGCCCCCCTTCCCTTTATCCTCTCTTTTATTTTAAGATAATTACACACAATGAACTTCTCCCCTTCTAGAAAACATACCCCTGGATGCACCTCCTGGTGCAGAAAACTTACTCCATATCACTCTGCAAAGATGTCTACATATTTAAAACCTCTGCTTAATTCAAAACACAATGCCATACATATGGAAAACTGATGCATCTAAACCCCTTCCCAAACAGCCTCGGTCAGTAAATACCTCCCACTTCCACCCTTATCTCCACCTTCCCTACACGTGAGAAAATATTTGAACCACTAATCTACACTCAGCTGCCCACTTACATCCAACAGTACCACCTTCTCACTCAAACACATGGACTGTGGGCTGGCCAGAGCACAATGACAGCACTGTGGTCACCTGCAGATGAGATCTTTCTCAACATGGATACAGGAAACCTTTCAGGAGCTTTTGATCTAATTGACCACTTCCTGCTCCTTTACTCATCTCAAGAAATTAGGGTTAATACCAACACTGCCCCTTAGTTCCAACACTTCTAAACAAATAGGTATTTCAGTCAAATTAGGCCCTTTCCTATTGCTGCCAGCATTACTTACCAGAGGAGTGCTCTACACAGCCATACTCGCCCCTCTTTTGTTTTCGATCTTTAACAAGCTGCCCTCTGATGTCCCTAACTTTCCTATTACTCTCTATGCAGATGACGTGGTTATTGTTTGATCCAGTCCCTCACATTCAGCTGTTCAAGCCCCGCTTCATTCTAACCTTCACTCCCTGATGTTTGGCTTAACAACCATAAACTACTCCTAAACCTCTCTAAGACAAAATATGACATTTGGAACCTCACAAAAGCTGAAAAAGACCCCTAAAAAATCTCAACATCGTAGATCTCAACAGTTGCCCAAGAGAAACCACATCTTTTAAATACTTGTTTGCGACTAGACCAGTCACAACTTCCAAATACACTTTGAAAACATCAGGAAAAATATTCTGTTTTATTCCAGTCCTGGAAAATCTCACTTTCTCCACACCAACTAGAGCTACAATAGGCAAAGGAGTCTTCCTTGGTCAGCTTGAATATCGGCTCCACAGCATCTAAAAATCTCATCCACTCTACAGTCCATTAAAAACAAAATCTGTCAATCCATTCCAATTCTTCTCCTCGGGAATATCTTTGCATCACCCTCTCCATGGTCAAATGGCTACCAGTCTCCTACAGAGTAAAACTATACCCAGGGTCTTTTATTTTCAAACTACTTCAACCAGTTGCCTTCCCACCTCTTACAGCCAAACTCCATAATAAAACCACCCCCTACAACTTCCGTGATCTCTCCCAATTTTTCCTTCACTCCAGACACCTCAAAGTTAACTGCACTGTAACAACTATGCCTTCTTCATTTTTGCACCAAACGTCTGGCAACCCCTCCTCCTTAAAAGAATTCCCCTCAGACATCTTCATCTAAAGTCTGTCTGCATGTGCTTTTCTGCTGGACACAACCTCACTTCCTCCTCACCTGTTTCACTTCTGCTTTGATCCTCTATTCTCAGTTGCTGCTTCTGTCGTATTTCCTAATAAAATTAATTCACACTTGATTTTCTACTCTATTATTTACATATTGTACCAATTGTCTGTGAGATCCGCGGTGGTGCAGCGGTAGCATTGTTGCCTCACAGCAAGAGGTTCTCCCGTTCGATTCTCTGCTGGAGTGCGGGGAGTGCCTTCTGTGTGGAGTCTGCATGTCCTCCTGGCAGTTGGGTGGGCGTACGAAAGACATGCGTAAATGGGCGTGCCTTCATTGAAGGTTGAACGTCGAGCTGGCACCTCGGCGCTCGTCAAAATTTACTGCCAGTCATTAGCGAACCGGAGTTCCGCTGTGGTGACTCCTAACCGGGAAAAGCCGAAAGACAACAACCAATTGTCTGTGGGATTGTCTACCTTCTGTGATCACTCTGTGAATTTGTTTTTTTTTTTTTTTTTTTGTGAATCTGTTCACACTGGCTGTGCCTGCAAATAGTCTACAGTGATCAGTGTACTACCTAGGTAAACTAAAACAAATAAATAAAATAAGATTAAATAAATAAATAAATACACAGATTTTGAGAGAGAAGACCTGCAACAGTCAGGCACGAGTGTCGAAGAAGGTAGGAAAGTGGCACTAGATAGAGAAAAAGATGACAGTTGACATGATGCCAAAATCCCATGTAGAAAATGGGAGAAAAGGGTAGAAGATGAAAAAAATCCCACTTAGAAGGGTCACAGGAAGAATTACCATTTCTTGAAGCCAGCTAGAATGGTCACTGCCTTAGTTCGTTTTCCATGTGCTAGGTTACTACTTCCACTTCTCAGATAGTGAAGGACAATTCATGCAGCTCGTCAACAGCTTTACAGGGGGCTGTTTACCTTTTGAGACTTCACTGTTGATATGCAATCCACTTAAAAGGACTCCTAACCAAAGTAAGGGTTTACTGGAGAGACGAGGGATACAGGTTTCTTCCCAACACAAGCTAGAACCGGGAAAAGGGTTTAATCTGCTTTGTTTAGCCTGCTGCTGCCGCAAAACTCACTTAGAATAGTATACCTGAACATCAACAGTATTGTGTGTGTGTGTATGTCTATGTATGTATGTATGTATGTATGTATGTATGTGTGTGTGTGTCTATGTATGTATGTATGTATGTATGTATGTATGTATGTATGTATGTGTGTGTGTGTGTGTGTGTGTGTGTGTGTGTGTGTGTGTGTGTGTGTGTGTGTGTGTGTGTGTGTGTGTGTCTGTGTGTGCGCAATTGCACATACCAAAACTACTCCAGCATGTTTTCAAAGAAAAGACTGTGCGTTACTTATGGTAAATGGACAAGGAACGGTGTTAGGTAGCTGCTATGGTGGTCTGATCTGACCTGCACACCTGGCTACAAATGGCAGTCCAAAAATGGCTCCTGATAATTGGGTAAAGGATGATTTTTATGCATTCTACTTAATGAATCTGTTCAAACTTAATTCAGGTTTCAAATCTGTGTCAGTAAGTTAAATTATTTTTCAACATTCCAAGGCACTAAACTTCTAGGTTCAATAGAAGGGCAAACAGTGCTTAAACAGAGCCCTTTCAAGTATTTGGCTCAACAGGTTAAAGTAATTCTCTTGCAGGTTCATGCACTCCTACAAAACATCTATAGAATCTTTTTTTCTCTTCAAAAATGCTGTTAATTATGCTGCTGATACTAAATTGCAGAGCAAACCATATGGTTTCTACTTTTTTTAGCTCAACAAAACAAGATGTTTTATGATAATCTGCCTAATTTCCTGCAATATACCACTCAAAGCATTCAAACCTCATCCTCTCCCTCCTTCCGACTAACTTAGCAAAGCATCTGCTTTCAGGTATTTCGTTTGTGTATTTACACAGTAGCTTTCTTTCTTTGCAGCAGACACTCCCTGTCTTTTTTAGATGTTCAGTCATTCATCTCTGCAGTCTTTTTAAAACTTTTTTTTAAGAAAATATAATAAGCCTTCAACAAAAATAGTACAAAAGAAAACACCAGCTTGCCATCTCTATTTGTCCTGCTGTGGTTAACAATTGTAAAATCAAAGACAAATTATCGCGCTCTGCTGGGAGAGTTTCAAAGCAGTCATACCACACAGCAGCAGACTACTTACAGGGTAGGACACCCCAGCACTACTTTAACCGTCTTAGAGACATGATAATTTTTTGCACACTAAAACCAATACACTGACCATGCATAGTTGCTGCTAGCCAGCAGCAGACGCCCCAGACAAACTGTACACTGGCGATTCTCCCTTCACACCACACTGAAAGCATCGAGAACAGCAATGCTAATGAGGGCGAGGTTAATGACGCACTCCCCCTGCATTGCAACTGTGAAAGTATTTTCAGCTAAATTATCACATTCTAATTCTTCAATTTCTACTTAGATATTCTGAAATAAAGCAATGAATTACGCACAAATGATTGCTGATGCACAAAACAAAGGCAAGAAAATTAACTGCTGAAGTGGAGCTTAAAAGACAGTAGAAACACATTTAGAAACCATCAGGAGAGTGTTCAGACTACAGACTCGCTCAAAGAAAGTATGTTTTTAAGTAAACTCCAGGTTCCCCTTCCTTCTTGGGCATGAGAAATGCATTTACATTTATCAGAACTTCACATTTCTATTGAAGAAGAAAACTTTTCTGTGCTGCAGTTAAGCACACTCAAATCAGACATAACTTACTAGCTAATTATTTTTACAATTTAATGAGAGAAGATGACGGCGCATACTACTTTACCCTTGCATTTACACTATATTTACAGACAGAAACCAAGCCAATGCATCATCTCACAAGTGCCATACTAACTGGGCATGTATAAAAATAGTAAAAGGTACACGGGAAATGGTCACAAATCACATTTTACATAAATGTATTCAAATAATCAGTCGATAAACCATGCCTAATTTGAATTCACATAATGAAACAAAACCAAAACAGGAAATTTTACAAACTTTTGTATACATTAATTTGTTAATCAGATAAATAAATTGTGCATTGCTTTCGGTTATAGCCCAGCAAAAAGCACGAGAGCAAATGCACAATTTCAGAAAAGGAAGATTTAAAACATCATATTGACATGAGTAACAGGTGATGATGTATCCAAAGCAACAGTAAAAAGAGGGGTTAGTACTCATCAGACGATGACTGTTCCTTTAAATGATTGAATGATTACTTAATTATGCTACTGTCCAGATGTTTCTTTGTTCAAAGTGTGTAAGCCGGATTGATTACACTTGGATCTAATCTGCTTCAAATGACTTTCAAGCGTTTATCACGGTGTACCTTAATGTACACACTGCTTGTAATGAGCAAAATGAAAAAGGAGCAGAAGCTATCGAGTTTGTTGTAGATAAACCACTGCACTGTGCAAGACACATACACCAATATTAGTAACTATGTTTGTGATGGGCCAAATGCTATCCTGTGCGCTGGGTATTCTAAGTAAAAAATTATTCGTGAAAGAAATGAAGTGTGAAATACAGCGTCTTCTTACTCAAACACCTAGAAAATGAAAACAGCAAGAAAGTCTGACAGCTCTAAATGAATCTGGAAATTCTGAAATATTTTACAGGAAATGTAAGCAAGTTGACAGGTGCTTAGCCATGTTACTGTACAAGTGTCGCAAAAGTTTAACACTTACCCAGAAGATAGTCATTGCATGTACCCTGCTTATACTCAGAAAATTCTGTCACACGTACTTAAAAATATATAGCAAACAACAAGCAATGCAGGCATAACTGGTAACTTTTATACTCCAAATAATGACAGTAACAAACCCCCTAACATGCTAAATAAGAACAGGACATACAACTTCAAATCAACAGAATTAGAAATAAACAATCTAAACACAAACATCAATAGGGAAAAGTACACAAACATAGGTTTGGAAACATGTAACAATCAACAGTACTTTTATATAGGTTTTACATACTGGACAACATATTTGCAAACTTAAAAGATGACTTTTAATTACAAAAGGACACGCACAGAATTAAAAAACAAAAGTGCATTGTTGTGTTGACAAGTGTAACTGCATACTCCATGTACTAAAATGAAAGAATTTTCATCTCTTAGAAAGACTGTGGCTGACACGGTTACCTATGCACTCAAGAAACCACTACTGCATCCCAATATACTTGATAACTTCCGCCAAATCTCAAACTTTCCATTTTAAGTAAGGTTATGGAGAAGGTGTTTTTTAATGGAGCTTTTCTCCCCGGGCCTCTGCTGAAAAAGGGCCTTTTTGGCTCAGTCAGACACCCCCGGTTAACAAATGTAAAATAAAATAAAAAATAAAATAAATAAATAATAAAAATAAATAATCAGCTTTAGCTCCATCATGGACAGATCTATGATGTTATTAAAATATTTTCCTATACAGCCTAGAGTTGCTTCTGCAAAAAGCATGTTTTGATATAAACTGCTGAGTTTTGGATTAGACAGCTGAAACCGAACTGCTTGTTGCAGAACGGACTCAGATGTCAGAGTAGAAAATGATATGGTCATGTTTTATTATTGGTTTACATTCATCACACTGCAACTGGTAACAACACTCTACACAACAGATGTTCACACATACTTGTGCAAATTGTTTTGTCAAGGTCATATAAACAAAGTGTACATTGTCTGACATACTAAGTTAATATTGCACTCCGGAAAATTGATTTAATGCATAAACAAATAATGATTGGACACACTTAACTAAAGTGGAAAAAGCTAAGCTCTCAAAATTCAAGCATGCACAGAGCAGGAATGTTCTTTTTCCCAATAAAAAAACATGAAACCTGGCTGCATGCTCATTTTTGCAGTACAGCAACTTTTGCAGTGTGTACTATTTAGCCTAGTTCTAAATGCACACTTACCAATTTGTGTGAACGTAAAGAACTATAGAAATGCATTTGATTGATTCAGAGGCCAGATACAGAAAAGGACAAGTGAGAATACAAATGCCTCCTGCTGTACCGTGCACAAGTTAAAACACATACTTAAGACAAGGAGACTTACCTTGAAAAGGTGCATTTTACATTTGGGTTTCAACTGTCAATACAGTCTGAAACCCAAGAAAATAATTTTCTTTATAAAGTTAATTGAGTACCTGACTAGTTATTTATAAAATAGGTGTCCTTATCAAATAAAAGAGCATGCAGAGGATTCTTGCAAATTTATTAATGAAAACAAAATGTAGGCACTACTTACGTGAAACAAAAAGCATGAACACGTCAGAAAGAACCTAAAGGATCCAGTCATTAATACTGAAGTAATTAACAACGTTGTCTACTAGAGGTATTCATACTGTAGAGCTTGGGTGACAAATGGAAGTCCACAAGCTGGGAAAACTAATAGTTAAAGGGCAAAGGCTTGGTACCCATTACCAGAAGAGTATAGGAGAGCAATGCTGTCTAAACCCACACTGTACATGAGCAAACATGCTGTTGGGAATGAACAGCAATACAATGCATCCAGTTTCAATATCACTGTACACAGTTACAGACTACCACACATCAAGCAATACCTAACACCCAATAGCATGACTGCAATGTCCTTCTGTACCTATGCCTTCTCATACACTCAGCTACTCTGTTATGGGGCAGGAAAACAAATGGATCACGTAAAGTGGCAAATCTGCTGAAAGATGAAGGCAAAGGGTAGGAACCTCCCTAAAAGACAACAATACAACAGGGTAAGGGTTTACAGTTCACAGACTGAGACACGCAGCAGAGTAAAAGATCACTTCGCCGACAGATGTTCATATAGAAGTTACAGATGCCTTGTTAACAGTAATTACATGCAATACCAGCTACAAACACATACCTTACAGAGAGCACAAGGCCCCAAACCATCAGACCAAGGGATATGCAAAACCCTGAGCTCAATTTATGGAATTCATAGGTTTCTAATACTGATAAAGTGCAACATGTTTCTCTCACATGGACACTTAAGGACTGCAAAAACAGTGTAGGCAGTGTGTGTCAGTCTCAAGTCACTCTTGCTATTCTCAAATCCATCCCCTAACAACTCTTCATGCACACCTGTCAAGTCCAATTGCATGTTTTATATCGGACACTTAAATTTGAATGCAACGGGGTTCACTTTTATACAGTCTAACATTTTCTTTGTGCTGAACTGTATTGTTATCGTCATAAACCTTTGCAAACAAATGAGAGCATGGAAGCTCTGAAAATAAGCCAATAAATGCAACAGCTGCTCAAAAGCACAGTTATTACCTGGAACCATAACTCGGCTTTTGGAAGGCAATTTTTTAACATTCAAATTAAGTTTAAGCTTCAACACATTAATTGATCCTTCATTCACCCTACCTCCATTGCTTATGGGTCAGAATGGCTCACAAGACTTAATTCTTGATTTTGCCAAATCCATAGGAACATCTGCTTTAGATCTTGTACAGCTTTTATCTTGGTCACAAATTTTTGGAGTGAATCCCAGAATCTCGAGTAACAGACGTTAACACACATCCCAATATAAGATGGACTGCCAGAGTACTTTTCTCTCTAATCTTTTGGCATTAAACCCACAGAAGACCCTAGCATCCCCCCACACCCTTGGCCCTGCACCCATCCCTGAAACAGAAAGAAAGCAGATCCCTGTGCTGTAAATGGTAAAGACAGCTCTACCCAGGATTTTCTAGTTACTGGAAAAAATCTGGTCTTAAAAATCTAAACATCCTGTTTTAGTAATCTCTCTACCTGCCCCATCGCCTTTCGGTGGATCACAGCCTTCACCAAAATGCTAGGATTTTTCAGTAAGCCATCATCATCAAATATGTAAATAAATTACAAGCAGTTTCTTAAAATGATCTCATACCGAAAAGGTCTTCTTTGTATATTTAATACAAAGATCTCTATAGTCAAGATAACTGATTTCACCTTACATTTTTTGGTTCAATCTCCCACACCAATGCATATGAAAATTTGTGTTTTGGAAGACAACAGAAGTTATGTGGTTAGAAAATGATACCAAAAGCATTCACATTAAAATAACGCACACTTACCTTTACGGAACTGATATCACTTCGATAACTCCTGGGACGTTTCAGGAAGAGCTAAACTTGCTACACAGAAAGGAAAGCAAAACACAATGCTTCTGTTTCTTGTACTAAGCATATATCCAGAAAATGAAGTTGGGTTTATGTACAATATAAACTTTTTCACTCAGCTTAAATTCCTGTATTAGCAAGTCTGGAAATCTTTGGAACTATACAACAATATTAAGCTTAAAAAAATGAGACTAGATTGTAGCCATTTCTCAGCAGTTACATAGTTTGGACTTGCTCACATCCATCTTGTACTGAATCAAGGCTTGTCCTAGTCTCATTAAATAAACAAAAGTACCACAAAAACAAACACATCAAAACCTGATGAACCTTGCTTAAAGTGTGAGCCTTCACACCATGCAAATATTTCCCAGTAACTGTACACCCCTGCATTCAAGTGCGAGCCTTGACACCATGCAAATATGCAAATCTTTCCCAGTAACCGTATACCCCTGCATTCTTCAAGTGTGAGCCTTCACACCATGCAAATATGCAAATCTTTCCCAGTAACCGTATACTCCTGCATTCTTCAAGTGTGAGCCTTCACACCATGCAAATATGCAAATTTTTCCCAGTAACCGTACACCGCTGCATTCAAGTGCGAGTCTTCACACCATGCAAATATGCAAATCTTTCCCAGTAACCGTACACCCCTGCATTCAAGTGTGAGCCTTGACACCATGCAAATCTTCCCCAGTAACCATATACCCCTGCATTCAAGTTTGAGCCTTGACACCATGCAAATATACAAATCTTTCCCAGTAACCGTATACCCCTGCATTCAAGTGTAAGCCTTCACACCATGCAAATCTTTCCCAGTAACCGTATACCCCT
Source organism: Protopterus annectens (assembly GCF_019279795.1). Lineage (NCBI taxonomy): Eukaryota > Metazoa > Chordata > Ceratodontiformes > Protopteridae > Protopterus > Protopterus annectens. The sequence continues at coordinate 1,492,063,661 of NC_056745.1, read as the reverse complement.
GCATTCTTCAAGTGTGAGCCTTCACACCATGCAAATATGCAAATCTTTCCCAGTAACTGCATACCCCTGCATTCTTCAAGTGTGAGCCTTCACACCATGCAAATATGCAAATCTTTCCCAGTAACCGCATACCCCTGCATTCTTCAAGTGTGAGCCTTCACACCATGCAAATATGCAAATCTTTCCCAGTAACCGCATACCCCTGCATTCTTCAAGTGTGAGCCTACACACCATGCAAATATGCAAATCTTTCCCAGTAACCGTATACCCCTGCATTCTTCAAGTGTGAGCCTTCAAACCATACAAATATGCAAATCTTTCCCAGTAACCGTATACCCCTGCATTCTTCAAGTGTGAGCCTTGACACCATGCAAATCTTCCCCAGTAACCGTATACCCCTGCATTCAAGTGTGAGCCTTCAAACCATGCAAATATGCAAATCTTTCTCAGTAACCGTATACCCCTGCATTCTTCAAGTGTGAGCCTTGACAGTGAGACACCATGCAAATATGCAAATCTTTCCCAGTAACCGCATACCACTGCATTCAAGTGTGAGCCTTCACACCATGCAAATTTGCAAATCTTTCCCAGTAACTGTATACCCCTGCATTCTTCTTTGCTACCCAGATAGAACATGAGTTAACACGTAGCAAGTTATATAGGATTTCAGTATGTCATAAGAAAGGCAGGGACATGGAGAGACTGTGTAGGAGATTGGGAGGAGAAATAGAGCATCAATGTATGACTTGCTGAAATGTTTAAGTATGGGGCCAATTTGCAGGTCCCGCCCGTTTGTCTGGGACCATCATGTGAGATAGTTCTACTAACAGCTCCGAACTCCAATGCACATTGAGGAAGGATTGGCTAAAAGGAAAAAGAGATGCTGGAGATGCAAGGAGCTAACAAGCAAGTAATATTCACATATTTTGTCACCTATAGTTTCTGGGAAGATATAATTTCAGAGGGAGAAAAGATTTTTGGAAAAACTGTCTCTAGGTCATGGGAATTCTGCATTCTCAGTTTAGAAGGGACAAGGAGTCTGAGAAAAAAGATGACAATTTTTATGTTAGGTGGTTGGACTAGGAGTTTTCCAGCTAAAACCCAGAAAAGAAAGCTTTCACTGAAATAAGGAGACGACAGCAGTAACTAATAGGACATTTCATAGGATATGTTCTGCGCAATAAACTAGGGAAAGAAAAAGCAAAGTAATGAGAAACTGAATATAGTGAGGAACTTTTATCATATTTTTGGGAGAGATGGAAAAGGGGATCATACCAAAGATAGAAAAACTGCTTCGGACTATTTTTTTCACATTAAATATAGGCCGAGTAAGAGGGTCAATGTATGTTTTGCTCCGTTATTTGTTGGCATCAATACTGGAGATTTTTTTCTTTTCAGCTATGAGGAGGCTTGAATAACTTATGTTCCAGTTAATCTACACTGCAGGTTTACCTTTTTGCAACTTTACTTGTTTCTTAAAATACAAAAGTTCACATACATCCAAAATGATTCTCATAAAACTGGTGAACCACATTACATCAGCTTGCATCAACAAATAACCATACATGAGGCTATGTAAGACTTTATAGTGATTTGCAAGTGGTGTATGTATTACGCCCCTGAGCAGCTAATCTTCCCTAGGGGAATAGTGGCTTAATCACTACACCTAATGTAGGTGAAGCACATGGATGCCTCAAGGAGCACTTCTGACATTTCGGCCCAGAGCTCTGATTTAAACGGATCACCATCTTACAAAGAAACTTTTACTTCTTTAGAAACTTACCAATTCCTTTTCCTTGGCCTGTTTTAAGCCACTGGGGAACTAGGCAACAGATTTTTTGGGAGGAGATGCATTTGTTGAAGGGGATGTAGCCCCACACCATTCAGCTGCACATCACGTGGTTTCAATTCACTCTCTACCCTACCCCATTCCCAAGCCACCCCCAAATCAACATCTACAAATCCAAGCCAATTTCCTGTATTTACCTCAAAATCTTTCTCCAAACAATACACCCACTCAGCACAGACTACACACACTTAGCGGAACACATCACTGTTCAACTATACTTTCACTTGCCTTGTCCGTTCATCTCTTTTCTCACCCCTCTCCTACAATTTATCACTTGCTCAAAATTATCATCCTATGTTTTCAGTCACCTTTTATAACACCCATTCATAGCTTTATTAGACAGAGACCTGGCATAAATTCAACTACATCAACCATCCTTTCCTTTCTAAAAGGAGCCCAAACATGCATCTCCACTGCATAATGTTGCCGATGCCTTCTCTTTTGGTCTGTTTAACTCTGACTTATTCCCTACTAATACTAGCAAAGACAACAAACACACCAGCCCTCTAAGGTAGATCCCAATATCCCCCACCCCACTATTTCAAGATCATATGCTCATTACATATTTCACCAGTAAGCCATCATTTATTTTACCAGAAGACAGATACCAATTATCAATGCCATCTCCTGCATACCCGCCTCTCTCATCTTCCCATCCTAAGAACCTTAGCTAAGGTATGCCCACTAAGCTTCTTCATGCTGGTGATATACCTGGCCCTGCTCCCTAAGCACAGATCCCACAAATAAATCCCAACCCACAGGTAACAAATCAGTTTAATCCACAAAATACAATCACCCGATCGGTAGAAATTTCACGAAAGACTTGAAGTTTGCTTGTGTGAGCATTAATAGCATCAATAATAAGTGAGATGACCTCGAAGCACGGCTTAGCACAAAGATCCAACACATATTAGGCTTCACCAAAACATGGCGTTTGAATGAAAATGGATGGTCAATAATCATCCTATCACACAGCTCGCTGTTTCTTGACAGTAAAGTACAGGGAGGGAATGTCACCTTTAACCTAATACTCAGTTGCCACAAACCTAAACATCTGCACAGCTTATATCCTCCATCTATCCACCAAAGCTATATTTCAACAGCTATCACGGGATATGCTGCCCAGAGGGATGGCAAATAACAGTACAATCCTAGGAAACAGGTCCATCTACCTACCTTCTCAACTCCTTAATAAGCTACAGCTTTTTCACAGTATTGAACTTGTCAACAAATGTGCAGCCCCCAAACAAATGACGGGAAACATCTCTCAAGAACTGACCTTACTGTTACCAATATCAACTGTAGGCTGAGAAACAGAAATCCAACATAATAACTTAAGGGATCATAGCCTCATTCTGTCATATTGGTTATTCAATGGGTAATGCATTGGGAGTTTTATCATCAATTATAGTCCACTCCCTAAAAATAAGCAACAAAGTAAATGACACCAGTGTGTTTTCATGAATCCCATTTCATTGACCAAAAGTACAGTTAACAAAAACCGAATTTGCCGAGACCACTTACATTAAAAAGCAATACTCTGAAACCTCAAAATGCCGAACCACAAAACACAGACATGACACCTATGTTAGACTCTCACACAAAACAACAAACATTCATAAGATTTGCAGGGGTCAAGCCCACCTGTGCCCTCCACACCCCCTGAAACTTATATATACCAACTCCGAGATCACACTACAGTGAAAACAAGGGTAGATTTCTTGATCTACACTGCAGTACGATCTCTATTTAAAAGTTACTAGTGTCTTTTAAATAACTGTACACCTACCGGCATATCCGCAATTAAACTGCAACAGCACGGTGCACTTGAAGGTCCATAAACTCCATATCACACTGCCAGTATCATGGACAACAGTTCGTGGAAATGTAATTCAGCATTTTGATGTTTCGGAGAACTGCTTTTTCATGTAAGTGGTCTCAGTAAATTAAGTTTTGGTTAACTGTACTTTCGGTTAAAGAAATGGGACCCATTTTCATATCTGTATGTGTACATATATCAAGGAAGCAATATCTCAGGAAATAAAAATGCTCGAAAGAGTGCATGTAAAAACAGCAATCATTTTTGAGTGAAACTAAAATGATCGAACACAAGCAAAACTCCCCCCCCCGTGCACCCCTTGCTAGTTACATATACCAATTATGAGACTGCACAACACTGGAATAAGGATAAATTTCCTTAGTGTCTGCAATGTGGTCAAGCACAAACAGCAGCCAGCTAACCTCCCATCAAGGAGAACATTTGCTTATATGAGCAATTTTTTTTTTACAGCAATAAAGTGTTTGCTAAACTGCAACCACGTATAAACATACACACACAAAAATGTTACATACTCAATGAATATTGTAATAGAAAAGTTCATTTACTATATGTATTTTCCACAGAAACATAAAACTTTCTATGCATCCTTTTTATTGCAAACTGTTTAACATGGTTCTAGAGAATTTGTTTATCCTGCTGACGAGGCTGCATTCATTTTCATAGATATTCTCATATACTACGCTGACATGCATAGCTTTCAACTGTCCAGATTTTTCACAGAATGCCCAGAATTTTGCCACAGAATTTTGTTCTGTTCTTCATAAAATTCGTGGTTATCTGGTAAATCATTGTGGATTGAAGTTAGTAAATAGTTAGACATTTGAATTTCAGACAGCATATTCTTCAGAAAATGTAAACTAAAGCAAAACCTGTTATTCTAACAGCTTTCTAAGTTTATAAATGCAATTTTTAAAATGTGTACCTATTCTGGAGCCTTTGTCCCACATTATGTTTGGCGTTATCCATATTTTTTGTGCTACAAGGTTGAGGGGTATGGCAGACATGCTAAATGCTCAGTGGATGTCAGGAAGTTAATTAAACCTAATGATTTACTGAACAAAAGAAAATTGTAAAACTAAATCTCGACAAACTGTCATACACTAGCAAGTTAAAAACGTGCACAGAACCTGCTTCATGCATTTTTCATTTTATTTTTTAAATTATCTTTTTTCAATAAATTAGGCCTTGCAAGCTGAAAATTATGAAATGGTTCATCTCACTTCAGAATTTCTTCACCCCCCCCCCCATTGTACATTTTTATTTATATTTTTTATTCAGGTTAGCCCACTACACATCAGTACCACTTCAGGATCAACCTGGCAGCATTGTCTGTTAAATGAATTGTTCAGGATTACAAAGCTTGCAAGCAGAAACAGAAGAATTTAATCCAGAACTACAGGCTGATTACATGAGCAAAACAGTAACTCTGTGGGAAACGGCCACAGAACTGAAACATTTAATTTATTCTCATGCAAAATTTCTAACTGCATATCTCTAGTTCAGAATCTCCTTCCGTATTTCTGGAACTTTCTCATTCCAGAAAAATAATCATTTTACATTAACAATGCAAAGAACTTCAGCCTCGATACGTCTAAACAATTTACTACCATCAATGACTTTCAGCATCATGCTTGAGTCTTGCCAGTATATCAACTACATTTATGGGCTTCTGGTGAAGTACAGTTTAAGGGAGTCAGGGTTTTTGTAGTTGATCGTGCATTTGTATCTTAGAGAAAAGTTCAAACTATTACTCATACTGCTTCAAACCAATAAATATCTATGAACAATTTAAGCACGTGCAGTCACATCAACTAACCTTAGCTAAAACGGTTTTAATTATAACCACTGTGCCTCAAAAACAAGGTGTATCATTTTTACACAGATCCCACTTGGTACAATTTAGAATATTTCCTGTACTGCTCACACCATTTTAATTTTCAAAACTTGATTTTAAATTTTAACAATGTTTCTTTTAAACTACTTCAATCACTGTATCTAGCGGAACGAGACAGTAACCGTAGCAATAGGCCAAATGTTTTAGTTACAACCACAAATGAGTTTAACACTCAGTAGCCATACACTGCAAAGTGCATGCTTACAACGAATGCTTTTAGTTTTGTTTAATCCTAAAGGTCTAGTGCTTGACAATGTTTCTGTTGATAGTGTAGGTCAGCGATTACCTCTGTAATCTCCATATCCATGCAGTAAGATGATACACACTATACTATGCAAAACCAGTTCAACGCAATTTCCTTCACAAAATTATTCCACACAGAAATACTTTCAGCACTACAGTTAGCAGACACAGTGTGTGTGTCACTTCAAATGGCTAAAAAAATCTCTCTAAATTTTGTTTTGCTATGCTAGATGAAAACTGTTGGAAAATAACATCTATCTTTGACTAGTCAGCAATACTTGGGTCCGTCAAATATGAAAACGTAATTTTATCAGCATGCCTTTGGAGATGTCTGCAATCCTGTATCACACACATACATACATATATATGTATGTGTGTTTTTTTTAAGATTTAAATTGTTTTATCAGTTTTAAAGTTATCTTAACTCTTCCCTCCTTACCGTAGTTTATAGCTATAAAATATATTACAAAAAGTAACTAGCAGAGACCGTACAAAAACAAACAGTAACATGCCATGTCTCAAGGTATAAAGACGAGGGTACTAAGAGGCAGAGATTTTGCAGTTTGACTGTCCACACATTCAATACTACATAACGACAAATGTCAACAGCTTATCCACTGTGTAAACTAAAGCCACAACACTATGCCCTAAGCTTTACTGCCAGTAATGTCGAACAGCCCAAATGAGCAGTTACACATCTTTAGCTGTGCCTACTATTAAAATGGTCTTACTTCCCTTTCTAAAAACAATGTAAACCAGTGAAGGCGATATTTAACGTACAGTCCAATGTGCTAGAAACATTTCTTTCTGTGCAGATTAAGCTTATGCAAAATACAACAGTGAAAGGCATTTTATATTACCAAACAACGCAAGTTTGCTTTTTTTATATTAACACAGATTTTTTTTTTTGGGGGGGGGGTATTTCTCAAAGCAGTTTTGGGTAAATTAGAAATGCATGGCTAAAAAATGAATACACTCTTGTAGTTTAACATACGTAGTCCTACAGTGTTCTTATAACCTTTATAACCTTCTGTTTCAATATTAAATCAGAGTCTAGAGACTGAATATACATAGAGATTAACCGAACTGAATACCATTCCAAACAGCCATGGTACTGTATCGGAGTATCATGAAGACGAATTACTGTGAAATTTTTATAGGCCACACACAATTTCCTGTTTTATTTGGACCACTTACACAGTTCTCATTTCTTCAACTCGCACAATTTCAAAATGAGGTTATACTAACGTTTCTTCCTTCAAACACATTCTCTAAGATGGAGAAAGAAACCTGCATAGTACATCCCCATCCACTTTAATCCAGGTCATTAGTTCTGTTTTACTTGTGTATTACAGCCACATTCTGCATTAACCTAAGTGGATAATGTTTGAAATACAGTAGATCCTTGAAGAAAAGCACCATAAATAACTACATAAAAATAGTAACACAGTTATGCAGCATGCAATATAAAATTGAGCAGCAAATATGAAAGATTACCCAGATGCATCTCAGTTGTACTAAACGCAGCCGTGTGTCATATGAGTTTAAACCCATGTTTGTAGATTTTCATCAGTCCAGGACATATGCAGAGAAGAGGTGGAGTTAGAGTCAGGGTCAACATGCAACAAACAGATCAATGCAATAGCACAGAAAATGCATCTTGGTAGATTCAAAAAAAAAAAAGAGAAGAGCTTTTAAACATTACTTAGCAGAACTGATGCCCAAATGTGTACTAGAAAGAGACTCCACATTTGAGGACCTTGTGAGCGAACGTCAATGTCCTCACTGCACTGGAATCCCTAGGTACTACAAGCTTAAAAATGATACCGATGACAGAATATCTTCTGTCACTGAAGATGACTTTAGACTAAAGTATTACAATCTCTGCGAAGCACATGGAAAATGAGCCACATATGAGTATATGCAAAGTTTGTTTGAAGGAGTAAGACATCCCAACTGATAATGGACAGCTATGATAAAACTGAAACAGCACATTCAGAATAACTCCTTCAATATTACTGTAAGCTCCTCACGGTCAATTTCAAAGACCAGACTCTAAACTGCACATGATTTCAATGCCAAACAGATCAGGTAGAAACACGTGTTGTGTAACGTTGAGCACTTAACCCACTTCTCAACACGTACACAACCAACACAACTCTAAACGTTTAAACAGCATCATTTAAATGACAGGAAAGCACTTCCCCATACCCAATTTCAGCACCAGCTGTGCCTTCAGACCCAAGAGCAACTGTGGTGGCATGCCCATACTTGTCAGAGACTATCACCTCTAGATAGACTCACAGAGACGCACAAATGGGACTTACTGAACTCCAAATTGCATTAAACAATCAACCATCAGTTTATCGCCTTTTACATGACACCTTTCATGACCCTGGAAGTTCCTAAACACTGTGGATGAACTTCCCATAAATAAGAGCCCCATCATTCTAGGAGCCTAATGACCCATCAATTGACTGAAGTACCAACACCCTCAATGTAAGATGAACACAAAGAAGGTTCCAGATTTAATCAATAAGAACGCAACGCTCGACACTCACTAGCCTAACTAAAGAGCAAAACATTCCTGACCTGGTACTTACAAATGAAATGTCAATATGTCCAATTCCACTAATTGGTCCCTCCCCAATTAAGTCAGGCAATAAGCTAGTCACTTTTCCCCTCAGACTATTCAAACCTCCCTCCAAACCAAGATATCAGGCTTCAACACTTCACATGCACACATCTATGCAAATTGAATGATGAGGTTTCAAAATAAACTTATAAAATCATTACCCCATCCATCAGCAGATTGCTTCACAAAGGCATTTTATAGCATTGTAAATAAATGTATACAATTACCCTCATCAGACTAGTAACAGGACAATGCACCCTTTGGCATGCACATCTCCAAGCACCTACAACAGTTGCGGTTTCTCAGAGACTTTTCACAAAAAAATGCAGGGTATAACCAATTTGTCATATGCGGAAAGACTGAAAGCCTCATCACTACATTCAGTTTCCTACCAATTACAGAAGGGTGGTCTATGCCTGACCTACAAGGCAGTCTCACTCAGCCCTCATGGAAATGTTGCATATTCACAAACCTACCTGTATGAGGGTTACCTGCTCCAAGGATCTAAACCTGATCTCTAACACAAGTAGATCATGCTGTTGAGACAGATGTGTGCCAGAGATTGCCTCTCCTTTGGAGTAGGCTTCCTATTCACATGAAGCAGAGCAATTCCTGACCATCTTCAAGTGCAATCTGGACAAACAGATGAGAAATCTCAAATTCACTCCTGAATTGGCACCCATGTCCCTTATGAGCAGAGGCATGTTGTAAAAAAGAAAGTCAAAACTCCACTTGTAAAACTGGCTAGACATGTAAGGGCTCTTGTGCCGTTAATTTCCTATGAATCTATCTATGTACCAGTTCCATCAACATCCAACTATAATGGAAAATTTAAAAGCAAACCACTCTGTTGGCCCACCAACATAAAATAAAATCTACAATAAAAAGGAAAAACTTTAAAAATATGTATACAATACATTTAAAGACCCCCCAAGTCAAAGAAAATGTTACGACTTTGATTAACAATTTAAATAAGACTATTAGATTCAAAGGCCCATGACGTTAGATTTGCATCTAAAGCAAGGATAATTACAAATCCTTGTTTAGTTATGGTACAAACTAAAACAAATTAGTGTACAGAATTCACACTAAATGACGGAGATTATTTGGATCTCGTTGACAATTCCTGTGATAGCCATACATCTCAGACTGCCCCATCATCACTAACAAACATGTACTGAAAGTGTTGTCCAAGACCAAGACCACTTCCTTCAAGGGATCAGATCACGTCAAGCTGTTTGCTAAACAGTACTTAAACATACCCTAGCAGGACCTCTCCATACGCTATTTAACCCTAGCTACATATTCAGTCCCACAAGTATGGCATACAGCCTGGTGAGTTCACTCCATAAAGGTGGTCCTACTACCAACCCCAGAAACTAGAGGCCTATCAGCCCAATGAGTCTCATTTACAACTCTATGGAACACACTACAACAGACTTAACACAATTATGGCAAATCTCATCAGGTTGGATTCATAGTAATTTGGTTTTGTAAAAGGCAGTGTGTCCAATAAACCTGCTAAACTTCTTCAAAAAGGTATCACAGGCTGCTGAAAGCAGCCACACTCTACACACAGCCGAACTTGATTTGGCCAAGGCATTTGACACTGTCCCCATTTCTGACAATTAGTAAATAAATGTGTTACACACAGACTCCTGTGGTAAGATGACAGTTAAGTGGCTAAAAGAACCCACATGATATGGGTGACAAGGACAGTGTCACAGAACTTGAAAGTGACTATTGGCATCCAAGCAGGGCCCAGTGATGGGACTGAATTTATTCAGTATTTGCTTCTCTGATTTGCTGACTAAAAACCAAGACCTATAGTTAACAGAGTCTGCAGATGACCAAACTGGGAAGTCACCGTCAAACTTTCTCTGATACACAAGCTTTCCAGCAAGAAATTGTACTTGTGTCTGGTGCACTTATAATTTGCTGAAATTAAATGCTAAAAATGCAACATTGTCACATTTGACAGGTAAACCATTACTCAGCATATGGTATTGACAATTCCCCACTTCAAAACAAAAATGTTATTAGAGACCTGAAAACCCGGGTATATAATTCTCTCTCATTTGACCACCATGTAGCAACAGTAGTCAAAAAATCCTATTTGGCCCTTTGTATTCAGTGCTTACCTGACCCATTATAGAATACACTGACCCCTGTGGCATGTACCTCTTTAGACAACAAACAGTTGGAAAGACCCCAGAGACTCCTAATGACCTGGATCACAGACCTAACATCCTTAAGCTACCACAAAAACTAGGAGCACTGTCCCTCTTGTGTATGCCTTATAGGCTCCTCAGAGGAGACCTGGGCCTTGCCTTCCATGCGATCAGGGATCCAGCAGTAAAGGATTTCTTGTACCTTCACAGATCAAACAGTCCCACAAAACATCCGAATGAGGGAGCTAAACCTGCTTCAGCAGACCAACATAAAAAGTGGAGAGTCAGATTCATCATCTCCCCCACCTCTGAACAGACTCCCCCCTGCAGATAAAGCAGTGGAATGCACCATCTTCTTTCCACCAAGACCTGGACAATTGGATGGGTAATCATAAATTCATCTTGGGCTTGCCTGGCCTAGGTGTCCCAGAGAGGGAGGTACAGTCCGGAGTGGTAACAGAACAAGGTATAATGGTCACAAGACAGCCTTGAGCTTCCTAGGATTCCATGAAGTAACTTTTCCATAAAAACAAGGCCATCAACAAAAGGGTATACAACACCCAGCAGCTACTTAACCAGTGAATGGAACACACTTCCACTCATAAGAACTTATAACAATAGATGTTTCTGGCTCTATACGTTTGTCACCCCAAGTTAGGCCTGTTACTAAAGCCATTTTATGTGATGCTCAGCCTACATACACAACAAGGCTAGATTTATTTCAGATTTTTTTTAAAAAATGTCGTCACTTTTACTTACAGAGACGTGGCTTGACATTAACCCTGATCCTCACTCAGCAGATGCTCTCCTCCCTGCTAGGTTATTTTTGATACTAGAATGGGTCATATAAAATATGAGCTTGCTATTTACTTCAGGTCCAATTTTGTATTTGTCAAGTTTCTACTAGTTTCTTTGTAATCTGAGTGTTAATCAAGACAGTTTCTTAGCTTGATGACTTTTTTTTCCCCTGTTACTTTGGGTTATTGAAACACCTCCACAATGATTTTGAAATGGATCATGTTACTCATCTAAACTGTGTAAATCTAGATAAATTTTAGGTTAGCAACATCTGAAAAGTGACTTTATGAATGACTTAAAGCTGATAATACTGTGAGCTTGGTTGACTGACACAATGAGATATCGGTTTTCATCATTAACATTTTGTCACATCCCATCGAACTGCCCGAATGGCTGGATCATGTTTTGGTTTATATGAATGATGAAGGTCAAAGGTTTTTGGTGGGCCAATCACCTTGTCGGTAACACTGAAGATTTTGGTCATTAAAGATTGTAGCATTTAGTCTGAGATGTTATAACTCTTTGGTACTATATGTGGGCTGCTAAAAGTTGAAGAGGCTATGATGGTCTGACAAGTTCACAGGAGTGGACATTTTTTTTGTTGACAGGTACTGGCTTTGAGAGATCCAGCATACCAGACCTGCTGTTAACACTGCATTGACTACTGTGGTGGGGAGTTGAACACTGCTTGTCCAGGTTTCGGCTTCTTGATTATGATGACCCTTTGATTCTAATTAATGGTCTTCTCCTGTGTAACGGCCACGATCCATGTCCCCCTAGACTGTGTGTTTATTTCCCCCATATCTTGGGACCCATTATTTATGAGTGTTACAACCTTCTTTATATGATAGTAGACTTCTTGAGGTAATAAAGGAGCAATTGATTACTCCAATATTAAAAGGAAATGGTACCTTATCAGACCCAGTGGCAAAGAGGGGAAAATGCCCCAACTATGACCCAGGAGGCCCAGGTTTCATTAGTAGACTGGGCACTTGCTGGAGATAAATGGAGAAAGAGGAGGGCCCAAGCTTGCTGACCTCTCTCTGTGGAGACAGCATATAAGCAATGCACCCAAAGGGCAAAATATGCCAGCTTCTTGATTATGATGACCCTTTGATTCTAATTAATGGTCTTCTCCATGTCCCCCTAGACTGTGTGTTTATTTCCCCCATATCTTGGGACCCATTATTTATGAGTGTTACAACCTTCTTTATATGATAGTAGACTTCTTGAGGTAATAAAGGAGCAATTGATTACTCCAATATTAAAAGGAAATGGTACCTTATGAGACCCAGTGGCAAAGAGGGGAAAATGCCCCAACTATGACCCAGGAGGCTCAGGTTTCATTAGTAGACTGGGCACTTGCTGGAGATAAATGGAGAAAGAGGAGGGCCCAAGCTTGCTGACCTCTCTCTGTGGAGACAGCATATAAGCAATGCACCCAAAGGGCAAAATATGCCGCTGTTGAAAACCAGTGGAATGCACAAAATGAATTTGTATCAGGAGCTAGTTTTGTTTTGGGGATTACATTGTCCACTGAAGTTACAGTGCCATACTATACACATGCAGACACCGAGACATGCAGACACGTACAGACATGCACAGACACTTGCATTACATGGAGCTAGGGCCATAAAGAGAATAGCCCGGACCCCCAGAAGATTACAGCACCATTCCTGGTTTACTTGCCACTTGCTCCAAGGGGATTATAATATCTGGGTTGGTGATGCAATAGTTTTCTATACCCTCAGACAACTAAGAAATCAAGATAACGAATGATCCATGAAAGCAGCCACAAGGGAGGCTTAATGCTTAGAGGGACAATGGCAAAGGGGGAAAAAGGTTAGAAGAATTAATGTTTTGTTAAACAGTTACAGATCTGTTTCCATTTAATTCTTCTAGCTTTGACAGCTACAGACCCACTTGCAATCGCCCATACGAGTGACATTTTAGAAAAGGTAGTGGCCGTACAACTTGAGGCTCATGGTTTGATACCTTTCAGTTAGCTTTTTATGAAATTCACAGCACCAAGGCAGCCCTTCAGTCAGAGTACCTCCTCAGAGAGACAGGTGTAGAGGGTTATGATCAAGTTTCTGATCATAACCATGTTATTTGTTCCAGACACAGATGCCAAGAAATTCATCACGACAGCGACTCTCGAGAGGTGAACCTTGTGGCATCCATGTTCAGATTACAGGGCAGCTGATTATGATCGGCAAGACCCGATCAGAATTCAATGTAGTGCTCGGAGTTTTACCTGCTCCATGTACTACCCGTTTCCAAAAAAAAAAAGCCAAATTGTTTTAACCAGATCTGAAAGCCAGTAAAGCACTTAGTGAGTGATGTCGGACAGACAACAACTAAGGAAAAAATCAAGAACAGTTTTTAAATACTGCCCCAATTTAAGTTATTTACAGAATGACATCTGGAAACTTCTGTGAATATACAAGAAAAGATATTCAGGGAGCATTTAAATTGAAAATGATGGAAAGCTGGATCTGATTGTAACTGTGCTTTACACACTTCTGAAAGCACTGCTACAATCTGGTACTGTGTTACAGAAACACTTAACAGGTTTATCTTTTTTTCCAGATTCAGAGCACAGTACAACAGGTGTTGCTATGATCATGCCATTTGTTTAATGCATTTGAATCGAAGACTCAGGGTGTCCTTTTCCACTGTTTATGGGTATGCTGTAAACTAGATGACTAAGTTCTTGGCTTGCATCCATCTGTTGGGCAGATCTCTACCTGTGATTTCTGGATCTGACTTCAAAATTTCTGTTCTGTCTTGTGAAGTTCCAAAAGGATACATACTGAAGCCCCCTTATTTATTGCCTATACACTCCACCTGTGTGACATCATTCAGTAATACCATAAGAGTTATACTTACACGGGTGATATTTGACACCACCTCTCACTGGACCCTTTTGCATATGTCATTAATGTACTAGAACTCTGTCTAGCTGACACCATGGAATGAATTGCAAAAAAATGATAATACTTAAAAACATCTGTCATGTTCCCACTCAGAGCCAATAATAACCAAGGCGCCTGAATCGTCACCACTGACACTGGAGAGGGATGTTAACTTGAAACAAAAATGGATACATATAGTATTTCCAGGTGCAGCTCTCTGCATTAAGCACAATTTCCCTTAAGAGCACACAGGAGAGACACTCCGTCTGGGGGTTGGTTTTTCTCTCTCTTGCTCTCTCCAGATCCCAAATAAGACACCCCACTGGCACATCTGTAGAGTTGAGTCCACAGCAGTGTCTAAGGCAAGTACTCCACAACTCTCTCAGTGAAACCAGTGCTTTGTATCCCTGCTCCAAGCAGCTGATGCACACACTGAGATTTGACTTACACACACACAGGAAAGGCTGGCACAGATTTTCTGGCTATGTCCCTTTCCTGCCCAGACTATAAGGTAGTTATGCTGTAATCAGACACTTCAAAGCCAGCTACTCTGAGGCTTTTGCATGGGTACCAAATTATAGAGAGTGAAATTAATATCAATACAAATGTTAGTCTGACCAACAGCAAGGCTTTCAGGAGAGACCAGAGTTGTCACCAAATATATACAAATACAATCAATGATTAAAATATTCTCTAAAAGACCAGCCACAATGAAAAGTTTAAAATATATTTAATAAATAATAAAAGAACATGAACATACTAAATATCTATTTACAATAAACACCAGAGCTTAATAAAGGAAACATTACAGCAACACAGATGAATAGAGTCACACAGACACAGAAATACAGTACTTAACTAATCTCACTATATTTTCCTGACTGATCTAAAGAATTACTACTCCCTGGTTCTCTTACTAGAGCAAAGCAAGATGAAGTAGGTGAAGGGTCTTTTTTTGTCAGGTTCCAAAAACAGAGTGCTCTGAGACTTCAAACTCACCTAGTATTAAAACATCATTTTAAGTGATTGATTACATAATGACATTACATACATCTGGTTATCTGACTTCTGGTTCCTATGCTACCTGCTTGGCTAGAAGCTGCCAGGATTTAGCCCATGTGTGTCAATAATACACATAGAGCTTGCTAAGATCTGTTGCATCTTTGGAAAGTCATAAAACAATTTGAAACCTTCACCCTTCCAGAGTAAAGTACAGTTGTGTACACTTACCATAAATGTAGATGTTAGAGTTTATTCACTGTTGCAGTCATTACATTTGGGTAATCCTGCTGGCAGGTTGCCCTCAGTCGGCCTGAATTCCAAAGTCTTGGGTCCTATGTCGGCCGCTGTCACCCCTTCCCTGACATCCAGTCATCAGGGGTATAAAAGATGCACCTGATGACATTTACTTCAGTTTTTCTTGCCCCAGATGTCAGGTGCCCACTAAAGAGTAGCCACATTTATGTATATATAATTACATATATAAAAACATATGCACCAATATAAACTTTACTTTCATCTACAAGCAAATACACCACATATGTTGTATAAATCAGAGAAGGAAAGATAAGTTCCAGCAGAAATAAGGGGGATGGTGGGTGGGTAACCTGGACTGCAACAGTGAATACACTCGAACATCTACATTTACGGTAAGTGTACACAACTGTACTATGTTCTTCATGTTTCACTGTTGCTGTCATTACACATTTGGGTAGATTCCCAAAGCTATGGTTGGGAGGCTGGAGCTAAACAGCATTAGGAGCGGCTATGAGGCCCTGCAGAACAGCAGTGGCAAAGCCTGCCCTGGATTTAGAGTAGAGTGGCAGATGGTAATGCTTTGTAAAAGTGTGCACTGAACTCCAAGTAGCAGCTTCTAAAAAGTCTTTGGTTGGTACCCCCCTGAGAAAAGCTGCTGAAGTGGCTGCAGCTCTGGTTGAATGTGGCCTAATGCCCTTAGGCACTGGCTTGTCATGCTGTAAGTAGCAGAAACAAATGCAGTGGCCTATCCACTTTGAAATAGTCTGCTTGGAGATGGCCTTTCCTTGTGATCCTGCAGCACATGCCACTAGTAATTGCTCTGTCTTTCTGAAAACTTTGGTTCTGCCCAAATAGAATCTAAGCTGCCTGTGTATGTCCAAAGAATGCAGAATTCTCTCTCCCTTGTTCTATGGTTTTGGATAAAAAGTTGGCAAATGAATAGTTTGGTTAAGAGCCACACTGGACACCATCTTAGGCATAAATGTTGGGTTTGTCCTCAGAGAGACTCTGTCTGGATAAAAAATGATAAAATGTTCCACATTCATGAGTGCCTGTAGCTCTGATACTTGTCTTGCAGAAGCTATTGCTAGGAGCAGAGCTGTTTTCCAAGATAAAAACTTTATATCAGCAGTAGCCGTTGGCTCAAAAGGAGGCAGGGTGAGTTTTTCCAAGACATAGTTGAGGTCCCATGCAGGTACTGGCGATCTCCTTGGAGGCATTACATTTGTGGCTCCTCTGAGGTACTGTCTTAATAAAGGATGAGAAAAAATAGGTTGCTCTGTATTGTAGTGAGCCGAAATGGCAGAGGCATGAATTTTAATTGATGAAAAAGATAGGCCTTTGTCCCGCATCTCAGTTAAGTATTGCAAAATCTGAGGAATATTTGGCACAGCTGTATCAGTTCCTTGCGTCTGGTTCCAAGCACAAAATCTTTTCCATTTTCCAGCATAAGATTTTTCTAGTACTAGGCCTTCTGGCTTCCAAAATGACATCCATTACAGCTTTACTGAGAGGTGTGCTTTGTATGCCTACATTATCCACCATGCTGCCAGGTTTAGCGTCCTGAGTTGGCTGTGCAGGATCTTGTTCTCTGCTTGAATTAGGCAGTCGTCCAAGTAAGGATATATTTGTATTCCTCTTTGTCTGCAGAATGCAATTACTGGTGCCAGGCACTTTGTAAAGACCCTGGGAGCAGTAGATATGCCAAAGGGCAGTGCAGAGAATTGGTAATGTATTGAGCCAGCCTTGAATCTGAGGTATCTTCTGCATGATTACCTGATTGGGACATGCAGGTATGCCTCTTTTAGGTCTAAAGTCACAAGCCAAGCCTTTGTGCCCAGCATGGGCAGAAGCTGCTGCAAGGTCAACATTTTGAATTTTGGTATATCCAGGAATGTGTTTAGAATAGATAGGCCCAGTATTGGTCTCCAGGCTTTGTCCTTTCTGGGTACCAAGAACAGTCTTGAGTAAAATCCTTGTCCCTGCTCTTGCTCTGGTTGAATGGCTCCATATCCATGAGGGATGAGACTTGTGCCTCTGCCCATTGTTTTTTGGCAGATCTGGCCAACCATTTGCCTTTGGCAGGATATGGAAGTGGAACTTGTATCCTTGTGACACTGTTTAGAACCCATTTGTCCTGGGTTATAATATGCCAATTTTGAGAAAAAGTGCTATTTTCCCCCCGAAGGGTGCTGCCAGGAGAGAAGTGCTTGGAGCAGGCAGAGGGAAGTCATTGGGACTGTTTCCTGTAAGGTTGTGGCTTGTCTTCTCCACTTTTGGAGGTAGAAGCACCCCATTGCTTTGACCTGAATGAAACCTGCGCCTGAGATCTGCCTCTAGGGTGTCTGGATCTGTCCCTTTGAGGTCTGTCTGACACAGGAAAGGACCAATTCTTTGTAGGCCAGTGTCTACTAAACCTAGGCGGCTGTACTTGTAAAACATCTTTGACAGTTTGCATCGATTTAGCTTTGTCCTCCATTTTCTTTAACACCAAACAAAGTATCATGCTGTAAAGATGCATCTAATAATTTAACTTTGACACGATCAGGCAAGATTTTGTTCTTTTAACCAAGCATGCCTCCTAATTACAGAACCCGTAACTGCGGCCCTGCAGGAGGCCTCTAGAGAATCAAAACCACATTGCAAAGTATGCTTTCCAACTTGTTCAGCTGCATGCAATAAATCCGCATTTCCTTATTTTCTACACATTCAGAGTTTAATAACATTTTCTGTTTAAGAAATGCCATGACATGTTGCTGATATTTGAGCATATGGAACTGATAGTTTAAGGCCCTTATAGCCAAGGTAGCAGATGTGTAAACCTTTTTCCCCATCTATCTAATGCCCTAGAATTTCTGTCAGAGGGGGTAGGATTTTTTGCAGCAGAAGCCTTAACCCCTTTGGGACCCTGTGAAATAGTTTCTGGGTCTGCAGCAGGGTTTTTGAAAAGGAATTTATGAGAGTCAGGAACCCTGTAATATCTGTCAGGCTTAACAGGAGCTGGAGAGGCAAGGAGTCAGGGGTCAGGCTAGACTCTGAAAACACATCTACAATGTTTAACACAGGTTGAATGGCTAGGGGCCTGTGTTGAGATAGTAAAAGGAAGTCTCTGAGCCTCTTTTTAGATTCAGAAAAATCTTGGCTCTTCCAGTGGAAGTGCTCCCTCATGGTATGCAAGGTTTACCCAAAAGAATAATCCTCAGGAGAAGAAGCTGAAGGAATAGAATCTTCAGCATCAGAATCCTCAAGGGGGAAGAGAATATTCCTGATCAGAAGAGGAATCGGAAGAAATAGAAACCTGACCTGAAGATTCATAGTCTGTCTCTTGCCTTGGCCTCTTATCAGGAGGGGGATGGGAACCCCTGATCAAGGTAATCACGTCTTCGGCCATTTTGAGCATCTGCTTTTTGGGCATGGAGGCCTGTCCACGTGGCTCTTGAGTTTGTTTCTTTGCCTTTGAAGTTGGTTTAATGTATAGATGTTTAGGTCTGAATACACCCTCAGAAGCCGGTGCCTGCTCAGCAGCTCCGGGCCCATCTGAAGGAATAGCGTCCGAGGTTCCAATACCTTGAGTTTCCAGCGGCATAGCCAACTCCACGTGGGAGTCGGTAGCAGCCTGCGACTCTAAAGTAGCGGGCGTCAGGGGCTGCGAAAGCGCCTCAGAACTGGCGAACCAGCAAACTGGCAACTGGCTTAGGAGAAGCTTCATCAGTTTTGGGCCTCGGTTGTCTATCTTTTTCTTTGCGTTTTTTGTGAACTCCGGTAGTCGGATGGCTACCGCCAACATTTCTGGATAATTAAACCTGCGTCCAAAATAGTTTAATGCAAAATCATACCGACGCTTAATGGTGCATCGGTTAAATCTAGCACAAAACTGACAACCTAAACCATTATGGTCAGGGCCTAGACAAGGAATACAGTAAGAATGAAAGTCCTTATGAGGTATTTGCTTTCCACAAGAAATACAATTATTAACTTTTTCTGACATCGGTCTGGAGCAAGAAAAACGTTTCCCCAATGAGGTACTTAGCTGTAATGAAGACTTCGGATCTGAAATTCGAACACGAAAATCTCAGGAGTTGGCCGTCCAGCACTTGCGATCTGCTTCGGGCACCGCATGGCAAGAAAGAATGAAGAAAATGGTGTCAGCCACTTCTTTTATACCCCTGACGACCTGAGGTCAGGGAAGGGGCGACAGCAGCCGATGCAGGACCCAAGACTTTGGAATTCAGGCCGACTGAGGGCAATCTGCCAGCAGGATTACCCAAATGTAATGACTGCAACAGTGAAACACGAAGAACATCAATTAGTTCACCCCGAAAACAATACAGAAAGCTTACTAGTACAGACTTCTTGTGTCTGGCTGAACTGTGAACTGCAAGATACAATCTTTATGGCCTATGGCCCAAGACAGGTAATTTAATTACAAACTATTTTCAAAGTTGGGCAAACCGAGATAAACCCCTTTCCTTCCAGTGTAATTTGTTGCAATATATACATTTCAGCCATTACAATAATACACGTATATGTTTTCATCTGTCCAGTAGAACACATTGTTGGTACTGGCACATGTTACACATGCACTGCCCTACTTCGGGCATAGCTGGCAATACCCCATATCGTCACACTAAGACCGAGGTTTAAGTATTCATCATTCACCTCACAGGTAAGTACATTAACCCACTTGAGCCTGATTTCATAGGTTCACAGGTGTGTACTAGGCTAATGGCCCAGGAGCCTTTACAAGCCTAGCCCATCGAATTGCCCTGGCATTGTGCTGCCCGATGTTGGCTCCCAGTGTAGAGCCACTGGAGTGATCCCCGGGGTGAACTTTCTATTTTCTACCTTTCATCAATATTTCTCTTGAAGAGGACAGCGAGGTGCTCTGCTTGACATGTACGGGAAATCTCTGTGTTATGAACCTGTCCTTTAAGCATGTTCTGTTGGTTGTGGTAATGAGGTTGAGGTCTCTGGACAGTGTGGTGCGGAAGGATTGGGATTGCTTTAGATGTAGCATTCCTAACAGAGCTGGGTCAGACATAGCTTTCTAAGTCAAGCAGAGATCGCCTCTTAATAGAGGATATGAGACAGAGAATAGCTGGAGTTTTTTTTCGAGTCTGTCCATGTAGGACATGTGTTTAAGGCCTAGGATCTTCTTCGTGAGGTACTTTTGTGGCCTCGCCAGCTGTTGCATGTGTCTAGTAAGATACATGCCATATGGGCATTACGCTCTATGACTGGTCTAATGAGGGAATAGTAGAGAAAAATGATGACCTCTTTCTTCCTGGATGGAAAACCCTTGGTAATGAGATGTGCCACACAGAAGGACTTTCTGACCACAGTGGCAATGTGGTGGTTGAAGGAGAGGTTGCTGTCAACCTGCATCCCCAGATCTCTTATAACGTCTTCAGAGTTCAGTGAACTCCCATCGATGTGGAAATTAGTGGGAACAGAGTTTTTCCCAAAGGAGATGACCATGCATTTTTTGGCCATGGTTTCAATACCAGTCATTGGTCTCAGTGGGGCCTTTCTGTAGGATGTCTGCATCATTTGGGGAATTAATAAGGGCTAATTTGGTCAGCCAGAGTCCCTCCCTGTTGGCCTGAACTTCTGAGAAGTATATGCCAAACAGGACAGGCCCTAGGATCGATCCCTGTGGGACTCCACTCGTGACTGGTCAGCAGTCTGACTTGGAGACCGCTGCACCGGGGATTGTGCAAACATTATGGTACTGAAGTAGCTGAAAAACACTGGAAACATGAGCCAAAAACCAGCATGGAAAATGAAGATGTCTACATCACATGGGATCACCCATTACCAACAGTTCGAAAGATAGATGCGTGAAAACCAGATATAGTGGTCCATGAAAAGACAAAAGTAGCACTGATCATTGAAATTGCTACACCCAGTGACTACAGTGTCTTGCGTACAGAGAAACAGTCAAAATATCAGGATTTGCAGGCAGAAATGAGACCAGTGTGGAAGAAAGATACCCAGACAGTTCCAATAGTAGTAGGAGCGATGGGTCTTGTAAATAAAATTTACAATCGTAAACAGCTATGTTACCAATACATGTAACTCCATGCGAATCTCAGGAGTCGTCATTACTGGGCACATTACAGGTGCTGTGAAGAGCTCTTTTGAATGACAAAGACTGGAACAATACTAATTTCTTGAACTTTAATCGTAATTTGACTTAGGAATGGGTTCCATTCCCGTCATGGTAATACAAACCCAAAAGACTTGAAGAAATTAAAATGAAAGACCTGTTATTCTATAACTTTTCTAAGTTCATAGGAGTAATACGCAATATCTGTCCCTGATTTTAAGCCTTTGTGCCCCTATTATTTTGGCTTTGTCTGAGACTACCTAGCAATCTACCCTCTTTACACCCCTTCCCATAATGGTATTCCCAATCTCACAGTAGCTAATGTTACATATCCACATTTATTGCCCAGGACATTAATTTAGAAATACACCTATGCAGATGATTAAATATTGTGCAGAAATTATCTTTATCCTGCCAACGTGTTTCTTGGTTGCTGGCTCTGTTTTCATCTTGCTCACTTCATCTGTGTAACGACCAAAATAGTGCATAGACAAACCTCAGTTTAACTGTTAGTACTAGGTCTAAAATCCTTGCACAATGTAATACTCGCTTTGCTCTGTATCATTTTAACTGATTCTATCACGTATATGTTCCGTGCCTGGGTTTTGTCTGAAATATGGATGTACTGGATGGGTACATTACCCTTCTTAAATTCTAAAAAAATAAAATTCAAACAATGGAGACATTAGATGAAGGACATCTCACACAAAATCTACAAGGTGCCAAAACACAAAGTAAGAGATGCTTATGACAGATGCAACACCTGAGTGTCCAAAAAACAAGGCTGGATTCTAACAGAAAATTCTTAAGTCTGCCATTACACCATTAAATCCCCTTGCAGATGACATGGGGGACTGTTCTACCTATACCCCAAGATCAATACCTACTCAAACAAGAGGTGAACATTTTATGGTATTTCAAGATTAGACTTGGTACATACCCCTCACTATTCATATTTGGGACCCTCTGATTCTGAAAATTGCAACTCTGGTGCTTGAAATTTCAGCATATACAAAATGATAGCCATCATAAAAGGGTGGCATGCCTGTTAACTCCCTACATAATGGTAGCATGTCCACACTGGGCATGCCTATTTACTCCCTACGTAATGGTAGCATGTCCACACTGGGCATGCCTGTTTACTCCCTACATAATGGCAGCATGTCCACACTGGGCATGCCTGTTTACTCCCTACATAATGGTAGCATGTCCACACTGGGCACGCCTGTTTACTCCCTACATAATGGTAGCATGTCCACACTGGGCATGCCTGTTTACTCCCTACATAATGGTAGCATGTCCACACTGGGCATGCCCGTTTACTCCCTACATAATGGTAGCATGTCCACACTGGGCATGCCTGTTTACTCCCTACATAATGGTAGCATGTCCACACTGGGCATGCCTGTTTACTCCCTACATAATGGTAGCATGTCCACACTGGGCATGCCTCTTTACTCTCTACATAATGGTAGCATGTCCACACTGGTAACTAAGGGGATGCCGTCAGCACAAGATGCTATCTGCTTGCTTACTGCTTTAAGATTGGAAAACAGATTTCCCACCTTCCTGACATCAAAAGTGTGCATCACTTGGCCTCCACACATCTTGGACAAAACAGAGTGGTTTACTTCAGTGAGAGATTGCTCAAAACCTATCCATAACAGTGCAGCCAAAATAAGTAATTGTTTTACAGTACTGTAAGCCCCCACCCATCTTCCTGAAATTATATATACACAAATACAAAAGATTATATGACAGTAGGGGAGGGAGAAATTCACCAACACAGCACTCAGTAGTACTGGGCAACATCTCTCACCCAGATATGAACAAGAAAGTAATTGCAGAATAGGAGCACTCTGGGTGGTCCTAGCTGGTAATTACCAAACGGGAGCACTCAGGGTGGTCCTAGCTGGTAATTACCGAACGGGAGCACTCAGGGTGGTCTTAGCTGGTAATTACCGAATGGGAGCAGTCAGGGTGGTCCTAGCTGGTAATTACCGAACGGGAGCACTCAGGGTGGTCCTAGCTGGTAATTACCGAACGGGAGCACTCAGGGTGGTCCTAGCTAGTAATTACCGAATGGGAGCACTCAGGGTAGTCGTAGTTGCATATGCATTAATTCCACCTTGACATTCATACACCAAGCAATAAAATGCCTATTATGATCCAGACATAGCTACTGCAATCAGAGTCTTTTTTTCTCTTGAAGTCGGGGGGGGTGGCACATATTTAATACTGTCTGTGTGTTGAAGCTTTACATTTATAGCCATGAAATACATGCAATGAAGGGGGATATTCTCACCCTCCAAGGAGAACTTGGGTTCAGTCAGACTTGCAAGGCTGCCATTCACTATTATGTACAAGAAAAATGCATTTGTAGACTTCCCAAATGTGTATGCAGACACACAAATCGAAAGAAAAACTCCTGATTACCCAGCTGTGTAAAATGTTAAGAGATGCACTGGAAAAAAATCATACTGATCAAAAAATGTTAATCAGTTTGTGTGCTTTCAGCCACTTGTGTGAAAAGTTGGCTATGTATCATAAAAATCAGCCAGGGAACATAATGATCAGAACATCTTTGGTGCTTGCTTCCAGCTGGCTTTATCTTTGTGCCATTACATGAGAATTAAAGTCCTATGGCTGCAGAAGCGTACGTCTGTTTCGATTCTTCGTTTTTTCTTAATGTGCACATTTGCTTATAGCTTCCTTCCTGCTAGTTCCATGGTTCTGCTATTCTACAAGTTTATGGTTTTAATTAACACCCTGTTTGTACCCACCTAGCATTATATGTGCAAACAAATATCCTAAAAGTCCAGCATCAGAGATTCCCCAAGCTAAGACTACAGAGACAGTAAGTGAACAATTAAGCTGAGACAGTCAGATGCTCTCAATATGACTGTAATCTACAATCAATAAATATTTGGCAATAGCAGTCAAGTATAAACACCCACTTAAAAACATTTTGGTAATCCATTCTACTGGAAGTGAAGAATTACCGAACACAGAGAGACACACATCCAACACTAAATATTTCTTATGATACAAATCATCAGGTAATTTTGTCTCATATTACAGCATTATTTATGCTACTCCTCTCCAACAACTTAAGTCAGAAAATAATTCAAAATAAACACAAGAATGCACAAATAAAATGTTAGAAGGAACAAATGTGCAGCACCATTCATAGCAATAAACCAACAAAGAGTACTGAGAGCATTTTGGCAGAATCAGCAATCATACAATGTAAAAATGAATAATTTAACGATTTGATTTTATACTTCAGAGCAGGCTGTACTAGAACGCAGGAAGGTTAGGTTGCGAGTCTGCTACTCTGTTTTATGACAGGATATACACTGACGATAAGTGCACAAACTATACCTTTGTAGTTACTGATTACACCCTTCTGTATAATTTCACTCTTTTATAAATTTAATTTTCCACCTTGTACCAGTCATGTGTTAAGTTTTTAGACCAACTCACCAGTCTGGTTAAAGTAAGATCATCAACAGTTATCTAGTAGGACACTTACTTCCTAACTTACGATGCTGAATACAGAATAAGCAGATATTGCAACTCCTACATGAACATAAAGAAACAGCAATCAGACTCAGTAAATATTAACTTCAGATCAAGCAGCAAAGAAGCTAAGTTTAGTAACTAGATTTAACTGCTGCATTACCTCCTTAAATTATGCAATACTGACAGTCCTTTCACTTCGCTTTAAAGTAAAGAAACCAACTCCTACTTCACCCCTCATCAGCTTCTCGATCAAAATAACTCAATTCCATATAGTCTGTATACTCCATTTCCAATTATCCACCCATACGACACAAAATGAACTTGTCTAACGTATATGTATATACACACAATTCGAGAACACGGGTTTAAGTCGGCGTTTGACATGCTCTCCACCCTCTCGCTGCAGAGATTTCAGGTTAAGAACTCCACCTGAAAGTTAGCAAAGTGCTCAGAACTTTTCCATCATTCTACAAGGCTCGACTAGTTTTAACCTCCCTCTGTTTTCCCCCTTCCATGTACCTAGTTTTAACTCATTTTAAGAACTAAATGTACATAATAGCATCAAATGGTTAACAGTTAAAGTTTCATGGAAAAAAAATTTAAAAAAAAGCAAACAAAAAATGTGATGCTACACCACTGCATTTCTAAGGGTGCTGCAGCAAATACTATGTTGCAATAAGCATCTTTCCTTATTATTTATTCATTTTTATTTCTATATGTATATAACAAGTGGTTTAGTATTTTAAAATTTCATCTTCATTTCTGCTCGTCACTGGGATTTTGTCATTTTGTGATGCCCTCACAATTACCGCAACAAAGGCGCTCATTGCAGAAGTCTAGCCTACAGAATCTGGAAATGCATACATAGGAAAGACTGAAATGCCAAGGTCAAATTATCAGCATTTCAAAATCTCAAGCAAGTCTGGACAAAAACATAAAATTACACACTGATTGGGGATGTACTTTGGAAAGATGGAACCACCCCTTCACTCCCAGATTTCCACTAAATAATGACCTTAGAATTAGACGTGAGTAAAATAACTACTATCCAATAAAGGATAAGTGACCTCATAGTAAGAAATGGGGCTCTGCAACACAGGTCCTAACCTTCTTTGCAATGAAACCACAGGACAGCGTACAAAGAACTATGCAGTGTAAGGCTGCTGCCATTTGGTTTGTGGGTAATCAAGGTTTTCCATAACAGAGGAAACTAGTCTTAAGCACTCACTTTCACTTATAATATTCTACTATTCAGCAGTGTGGTCTCCAGGTTTTCAACCTTTTGACCATTGGACTCGACAACCTTTAGTGAAGATGACTGAAGCAAAGATGATTTTGAGTGGGGGCAACTTTTAAACAGTAAGGGTGACATTGTGCAAAGCCTGCAACTTCATCAGATACCATGAAAAAACTTTAATCCACGTCATAGAGGTAATGGAAGCACTGAGTATATTACATCTCGTGGGTCTGTTTTGCTTAGCCACAGCCCATGAAACTTCCACCAGGATCACCTTTGAGACTTGCACACCCACCCCATTCACCTTTGCCCACTTCAGTGTCCCATTTCACTACAATGTTTAAGCAACATATCTACAATGTACTGCATGAGCTGAAATTCTAAAGGAGGTATCCATTACTGAACCTTTCAAAATTATAAAACAGTATGCTACCAAAGCAAATATTGTTGAGAATTTTGTCTGAACATCTGTCAGTTAACTCAGAAGGCCTAAAGCGCTGACTTGTTAATGAATTGTTTCCTCCTCCACGTGTACAGGGTTTGAATCTTTCCACCTTCATTTTAGTGCTGTGCAACTATAAGTAACTCATTTGAACCAACAATGTTTTGCGACAATTAGGAAATTGACTAGGTTTCTTAATGAATGCATACCTAGTAACCTATAAACCGATGAACCCGTGACTGTATAAATCTGCTACTTTGTCAGGGAATTGCTTCAGACAATCAAATAATGTGGAATAAGACGATTATTATCTTAATTAAATAGATGCGATTATCTTAATTAAAGAGAAGTAAACTACCAAAGCAATAATGCAAGAACAAGCTTCCCTAAAATACCCACGTAAAACGGTGTCTTTATAACTCAAAAGCTGCAAATTCAGACGCGACACAGGATCTCCAAAAGCAACGGTATCTTTTCTCATATTGACTTGGTTGGTGAGAAATGTTGTTTTTCATTCAACAGAGATGACTAGAAAAGCAAAGAATATTGCCACAGTTAAGGGATACACATTCCCAAAGCAAGACACCATTGTGTCAGGCCTCAGACTTGCAAGGAAAAAAGCAAACCATTTGTCGATGATGGGGAACACCAAGTTCACAAGCAAAAACTAAAATGAAGATGCACAAGACCAGAAAACCCATAGCTAGCTGGGAATAGTTCACGCTAAAAGAACAGACTACAGGGAAAAAATGCACTATGCAAGATATTTAGGTGACTGCATTTGAAGAGTCGATGTTCAGTCATCGAAGAAAACAGTAATCGAACAGCTAATCTTCTAACACTAAACATCAAATGACAGTGTTCTTTATAGGCATATCATCGTAAAAAAATAACCGAAGTGTCATAGTTGGCCATCAGCCAGGAAATCTCAGTGTACTTTTGCCATGATTCCATACCTATAAAATAAACTAGTGTATTAAAAATGTATTCAGCGCACACCAGACCCTTCTTATATGGGGGGGGCTATGCCCTCCACACCCCTGCTAATTACATATACCAACTCAGAGATTGTACTAGAGTGGGGAAATCATGCCACAACTCAGGACCCATCTAAATAGCAGGGATCCCTACTAACATATTAAACACCAACCCTCTAAAGCTCCTCCGTCTAAATGACCAGACCATATGCAACAGAATCGTCTCCCTGCACTCTTAGATTGAAACACACTCACCAGATGTAGTCGTCTTAAAGACCTAGTTTAAACCCACTATAACCTCAAAAGAACACTCTATGCCTTGACCACAGAAACAAAAAAGTTGGAAGTATAGCTCTACATTTCAGAAATAAATATAAATGTTCCATATATCCAAAAGCAATCCCATCGTTTTCCAAAACCAAACTCCCAGTATCCTTAAGATTAACAAAGCAAATTCCATCTGCATAACAGCTCTCTCTTCTCCTCCCACTTGGGATTCCAACTCTGACATTCTAGGAAATATTCTCTTTGGTATCCTTCAACATATCACTTGAAGCCATCATTGCAAGTGAACATCAAGTGGCCTAGCATCTCTGTGACCAGCACCCAAGTACAATTCTCCAACTTCATTCACTAACTCCACCACCGAATTCCACAAATAGTACAGTTGCGTAAAATCTTACCATAATGGTAGACACCTTTCTCTTCACTGTTGCAGTATTCTCCACATTAGGGACCCGCTGCTAAGGGATTCTCCACATTAGGGACCCGCTGCTAAGGGATTCTCTACATTAGGGACCCGCTGCTAAGGGATTCTCTACATTAGGGACCCGCTGCTAAGGGATTCTCTACATTAGGGACCCGCTGCTAAGGGATTCTCTACATTAGGGACCCGCTGCTAAGGGATTCTCTACATTAGGGACCCGCTGCTAAGGGATTCTCTACATTAGGGACCCACTGCCAAGGGATTCTCTACATTAGGGACCCGCTGCTAAGGGATTCTCTACATTAGGGACCCACTGCTAAGGGCAGCCCAACTTCCAGCCAGTATACCAAAGCCTTCAGGTTGCTTTAAGGTACGCTGCATGTCACAGGTATGCTCCTCACGTACTGTATGGCATAAAGGTGACATCCAGATGTACCATCTTCAGAAATGAGAGCCCCAGTATGAATGCCAGTCCAAGGAAAACAGAGGTAACCAGTACAACCAGAAGAGAAATGGGCCAGGAGGTGGAGGGAGTGAATAGTGCAACAGTGAAGAGAAGGAAATCTACCATTATGGTAGGATTTTACACAACTGTACTATGTCGTTCCATTTCATTGTTACAGAATTCCTTACAACAGGCAGAGGTCAGGAAGGAGAGAGGGAGGAGGAAGGACTAGCATAGCTCTCTAGGAAGCCATGAAAGATGACCCTAGCAAAGCCAGCTCTAGAAATCCCATCCAACTTGTAGTGCTTGGTAAATGTATGCACAGAAATCCAGGTAGCTGCCTGAATAATAGAGTTAGTATCTGTACCCTTGAAAAAAGCACCAGAAGCCGCCACAGCTCTAGCACAATGAGCCTTAACAAAATAAGGAATGATCTTACTATAAAAGGAATAAAAAGGAAATAGCTTTAGAAATCCAAGAAGAAACAGTTTGCTTGGACATAGCCAATCCTAAGGCTCTAGGATGAAAGGAAAATGCTTATTTCTTGACATAAGGCAATAGAGGCACTATGAACTCAAAGGGATGCTCATGATGAAGCCAAACTGACTTCAGAAACCACTGAAACTTTCTCATGTGCAGTTTGGCCAGAGGGAGCATAGGAATGGTGGAGGTCATGAACCCCAGAGCTCTCAGAAATTCCCTGGCTGTTATAGAGGCCAGACGAAGAAGAATTTGAAAAAAGGAAATAATGCTAAGGCCTTGGAAGGAGGCAGGAATGTGAGAATAGGCACAGCCTGGATCCTGCACCCCAGAAAATACATGGTCTTAAGAAGGAGTCAGAAAAGACTTGAAGTTTATTGTGAATAAACCCCAAGTTTTGCAGAAGGGAAATAGCAAAATGAAGATTTTGCAACAAGCTCTCCAGAGAGGATGTCTGAAACAGGAGGTTGTCCATGTAAGGAAAGACTTGGATCCCCTAAAGCCTGCAAAAAGCAATCACAGGAGTGAGGCATTTGGTGAATCCCTGAGATCCAGAAACACCATACAAGCCTGAGGAAGCAACATAGGGAACAATGTCTAAAGGGACAACATTCTAAAAAAGTGTTTACATGAGAGAGGTCTATAATTGGCCTCCAGGTACCATCTTTCCTGGGCACTAGAAACATCCTAGAATAAAACCCCCTTCCCCTTTAGGGCACAGGCAACTCTTGAATAGTATCTCGAGTCAAAAGATCTTGAAGCACCACTGGAAAGGAGGACAGCTTTTCCTGAGGGGGCTGAGGAATTCCCATAAAAGGGGGAAGAGATTTCTAGATCATGAAATACCCCTGGAAGATAATGGAGAGAACCCAGGAATCCTGGGTAATCTTTAGCCAAACAGGGAGAGACAGAGGTGAAGAGAAACAGGGAAGTGGCTGAGAAGAATAGGATAGTCAGACACCTGGCTTAATAGGAAAAGGAGACTTCTGAGGAACAGACGCCAGAGTAGCCTTTGCAGGTGGAGCCTGCTTGCCACCCTTCTTACCCTTGGGGTGTGAGATTACCAGTGAACAAAAGCTGGCTTGTGAAGGTAGTTTCTCTGAAGTTTAGGCAAATGAGAAACAAACATGTTTAAGTTTCTGCAAAGTCTTGCCCTTTCCTGAAGGGACTTAAACTAATCAGCAGCATCCTTGTCAAACACGTTTATTATCTAGTGGGGCACTCACCAACTTAGCCTTAATATCATCAGGCAAAAGGCTGAAGCCAAAGCCAAGACTACTTCCTCATTACTGACTCAAGTGGCCGTAGATGAAGTATCTGCTACATCATAACTGTACTTGGTGGAATGACAAGTAACTGAACTCACATGAGATGGCACACTACACTGGCATTTTTACTGAAGGAGTGAGACTGCACTATTCCAAAGACTTATCTTTTCCCCCAAAATACAGCAGTCTCAGAGTTTGTAAATGTAGCAGTCTCAGAGTTTTTAAATGTAGCCCAATGAGTAGCACACACTCACCTTTGTTATTAAACATCAGAAGGCTGTCAGCTCTATTCCCATGCCAGGCAGCTGGATTAATTTGCCAATATTGATACTGCAGTGCAGCATTAGTGGATGCGGGCTGCACACCTGAGTGGGCTGCCCTTTGGATGAAGCATTACAGCAAGACCCCATTTGCCTGAGGTGGTGTTAGCTCAGGTGGTTGTATACGATACCATGACATTTATCCAAAAGTGTAGCACCCTGACCAAATTTTTCCAAGTCTGTATGAATACCACCTCTGGTCTCCGACTAAAGAGTTATTTGGCCTAGCAGAGAGATATAGCAGAGGTGTGAATGTGCATGGGTCTTGGTCCCATGCAAAAATTATTTTTTCCAGTGACAATTTTTTTTCTTTTTCTTTTCTTAAATCACAACTGTTGCCATCAGGCTTCTTAAGTGCACAGTGTCACTAAGAGGCCATGGAAGACAGATGCTTAATGTGGACAGTTTCTCTGCTGTGGTTAATTACTGTACAGCAGGAGTATACAAAACAGGCACAGCAGAGAGGTGCACTTGCAGCTGAATAGTGAGTAATCAGAGTGGTACATCTTCAGGAAAATCTCTCATTACCTCACAAAACTGGCAGAACACATGACTCGTGGCATGAAGCCACAATGGAGTCCCATGGGTATTGCTCTTCTCAAGTGTTCCTCATGGAGCTAAAAAAATATTACTCCTTAATGTTCCAGCACCAAGGAAACAAGAAAGAAATATCCAGACCTAAAGATGATGCTGAAGCGTGTAAACACTCCATTAATTATGGCAAATGGCAGGAGTGAAAAAAGATACATTTTCTGCCATGCTAGTGAAGTGGACAGCTGGTGAACACTACAACAGTGATGGACTGAGAAACAAAGAGGAATTCAGCCCAGGTGGAAATACCTGTGTGAACACAGTTATACATTTCCTTCCTGGAAGGATAACTTAAGGGTCTGTCTCCATACGAACGTGTTAATAAGAGTCAGTCTCCACACGAACGTGTTAATAAGGGTCAGTCTCCATATGAACGTGTTAATAAGGGTCAGTCTCCATATGAATGTGTTAATAAGGGTCAGTCTCCATATGAATGTGTTAATAAGGGTCAGTCTCCATACGAATGTGTTAATAAGGGTCAGTCTCGATAATAACGTGTTAATAAGGGTCAGTCTCCATAATAATGTGTTAATAAGGGTCAGTCTCCATACGAACGTGTTAATAAGGGTCAGTCTCCATACGAACGTGTTAATAAGGGTCAGTCTCCATACGAACGTGTTAATAAGGGTCAGTCTCCATACAAACGTGCTGTTAAGGGTCAGTCTCCATACAAATGTGCTGTTAAGGGTCAGTCTCCATACAAATGTGCTGTTAAGGGTCAGTCTCCATACAAACGTGTTAAGGGTCAGTCTCCAAACAAACGTGTTAATAAGGGTCAGTCTTCATACGAACGTGTTAATAAGGGTCAGTCTCCAAACAAACGTGTTAAGGGTCAGTCTCCAAACAAACGTGTTAAGGGTCAGTCTCCAAACAAACGTGTTAAGGGTCAGTCTCCAAACAAACGTGTTAAGGGTCAGTCTCCATACGAATGTGGCCTGGAAGAAGCAGCTGCTATAATTTTACTGTCACAGAAAAAAAAAAAAAAGAGGCATTCTATACTTTTTTTTGGGGGGGGGGGTTATGGGGTGCAGAAGCATGTACACTTACCATGACATCACTATAAACTACACAGAAATATAAGAGGAAGAATACCTTGGAAATATCAGGCAGACGCTAACTCATTAGCTGGCATAGGTATGACCTCTGACTTGGAGGAAGAGGTGACAAGCGACGGAAAAAGCAAGTTTTTTTGCGGGGGGGGGGTGACAATGTTCATAACCTACTGTTGTGGTAATTTTTTAATTTAGTAGTTTGGTCTTCAGGGATTATTTTGGTTAGTAGCTAGTGTGTATTAAACATTAAGTCTTTCATAATCTGCTGCAGGCCTACATATAATTTTTTCCCATATAAAGATAGGAAATCAACCATTCTAAGATGGAAGTTGAGAGAGCGAGTCCATCAGCCTAAAGTGAGTGGTACACTATTACTACTTCCTCATTGTGGGGCTCTTGAGACTAATAAGAGGTGGGTCTCACTGTGTCTGTCAAAAATTCTCGATGCTACAGGAAGGTAATAGCCTACACTGTCCAGTGTTATATGGAAATGCATGGATATTACATTCTGTAAATTACAAATATTTTTATTTTATTTTTATTATTTATTTATTTTATATTTGTTGACCGGGCTAGTCTAACTGGATACATGTCCATTTTCAGTAGAGGCCCGGGGAGAAAAGCTCCAAGCATAAGCAATAACAATGTAAAAAAAGGAAACAAGTGAAATAGTCATACAAGGTAAAAGTACTATGGTAACATTGGTAAGAGGAGAAAAGTAAAATGGCATTAAAAAATATTCACTATAAACATTCAGGTAAAAGTTATACTAAATATAAATAAACAAATGCATTAGATAGAATTAGGGTATGTGTAGAAAGATTAAAGTTCTTACAGTTTATCATATTACTAAGATTAAAGCAAGAAGAGAAGGAACTAGTTTTGGAGGCAAAGAGTTGGGGGGTAAGAACAGGAGTGAAATAAAAGTTTCAGTCTGGGTTTGCACAAGGACAAAGCCACTTAGTTTTTAGATGTTCTTTTGTGTGTTTTTTGAATTGAGATGCAGATGCTAGGGTAGATAGTTCAGGAGGGAGCCGATTCCAGTTTTTCCCTACAGTGTTTGAGAAAAGTGAATCACCAGCTTTGTTGTTAGATTTAATTGAGGCGACGAGGAGTTTATTTGCAGAACGTAGTGCAGCCAGATTTTTATATGTAGAGATCAGATTAGAGAGGATGGGGGTATCATTGGGGTGGTGTAGGATCTTTTGTGTGATAAGTAACTGTTGACAGAGTATATGGTTCTGTATTTCTAACCATCCTAGTTGTCTAAGGTTAAGGCAGTGGTGGGTTTTAAAGGGAGAGCATGTGATGAATCTAGCTGTACTATTATAGCACGTAGAAAGTTTAGAGATGTTGCTTTTAGATAGGTTAGTATATATAGCAGAGACATAGAAAATGGTAGAAATGAGGTGGGTTTGTGCGATAGTTTTCCTGGCTGAGGGGGTAAGGAAGGGTTTAATTCTGTAGAGGGTACCAAGTTTTTTGTTGACAGACTTTATGGTGGAGTTAATATGGTCGTCATAGTTAAGATGATTGTCGATTGTGACACCTAGTAGGCGGGTGGTAGTATCTGGTGCTATGTTAGTAGCATTATTAGAGGTTATAGAGAAGAATGGAGTGGGTGACTTATGAGTTGGCGTAAAAAGCAGTAATTTTGTTTTTTTTAGGATTAAGGAGAAGGTGATGTTGCATGAACCAGTTTTCTACTTTTTGTTTTTTACTGTTCTTCATTCCTTCATGCACGGCCGACCTTAGGCATAACCGAACTAGGTGACCGCCTAGGGTGACGTACAAGCCGGCCTCAAAAGGGCGCAATTCACGGACCGGAGTTCTGATGTGAACATACGATCTTACGGTGGTTACACCCCACTCCATATTGCCTCGATACATGGCCACGAAGATGTAATATTCAGACTGGTGGGGGTATTACAATGCAAAAATTAACATCCATAATCATAGTGGGAAAAAGCCTTACCAATACCTAACAAAGAAAGCCTCCCTAAATGTCCGTCGTGAACTGGGCGATCCAAACTCTTAAAATTAGTGAAAATATGTTACCAAAACGGGGTTCCAAGGTTACAAGTTCTTTCCTGCTGTCCACTACATCCACCTTGCTTGGAGTGATGGCAGATGATAGTGTCATTCATGATTTGGCAACTGGCTTTAAGAAACCTAAGAAACCCAAATTCCTAACCTCAACCACAAAACAGAAACCTAAAGTTAGAGGAACCTTTTCTTCAGTTTACGAAGACGCAGAAGTCTCTGAAAAGGCTTTAAAGAAACCAAGATCTCTCAGTGATTTTTTCCCCTGATCACGTTTGCATTAATTTCAGTATTGCACTGAATCGTTTGGATTTGTAACTGTGAACTTCTGTGTTTTATAATGTTAAGGACTGGGCATAAGCATCGTGGCACTCACTGGTCCGGCTCTAGCCTAAATCTCCTGGCTGAAATTATTTGTTGAGATACTTGATGCTGCCGAACAGACAACAACATATCTTTTTTTTTTTTTTTTAATTTCACCGCCGCCCTAGAGACTACCATTGCGCCCTCCCCGGTCTCAAAAGGGCGCAATTTATGGAGCGGAGTTCTGCTGTGACGATTCCTAACCGGGAAAAGCCGAACAACAACAAAATTTTTTTTTTATTTCACCGCCGAGAGGCTAGCTAGCCTATCAACAGTTGCGCCCTCCCCCACTGAATCCATTCCACTGCTATAGTGAAAAGCACTGGTAACAGTACAAATACTCGATAGCATAGCTGTCGGGAACACAGCTCATTTCCCTTGCTAATGAAAATTAAATACTTAATTGGCGTACATTTCCCCCCTAAAATAGTGTTTGCATAGCTTGGAACATTTTTTTTTTTTTGCCAGACAGTATTTTACGCTGTGATTGGCACTGCAGTTAGAGTGCATGATGCATTGTAAACTCGAAACTATTCAATATCTTTATAGAGTCTAGTCTTTGGAAATTGTTAGTGTTTGTAGGCTGTACAACATGGTAACGTATGAATTTATGCTTTAAGCTTTTACAGGTGTGATTAATGGTTTGACAGTTAAAGTAAATATATTTTGTTTCTTTTTTCTTGTACTTCTGTGCTAAGATTAAATAAGTAAGTGATATATATATTCTGGTTTTCATTTCTTTTTTGCATTTGTAGTCATTGTAGTTTTAAGAAAGTTACACAAATGTATAAATTCTGTGTGGACCTTCTAGACATGCAAGTCCTTGCAGTGTCCAGTATGTGTATTATATAATCATGAAGTTGTTTAACAGTCTGCATGAAGATGCCTAGAAATTGCATGATTTGAAGCTTGGGAGTCTAGTGAGCATATTTTGTTCCTTTCTAGTTGTCGGAGAATTTTACCTGTTTCTTGCTGTAGTGGTTTGAGGTGAGACCAACTGTTTGTTTTGGTTCAACACTGAAGTCTTTGCAAGAGTGATTGCCATTAATTTCCTTCTGGTGTTATTGTGCACTGACAAACTGACATTTTGACTTCATCTTTGGATGGTCTTCATTTGTTCATCAGAGCCCAGTGCCTCTAGGCCATTGTTGTAACCTAGGGAGTAAATAGAGTGGATAAACAACTATGGAAACAGGATAGAGATTCAGTACACAGGCTTATGGACATGCATATGAGGAAGAAGAGGGGAGGGGGACAAAAGAAAAGGCCTTTGCGGCTTGTATAGAACTACAAGGCTCAGAATCCGTGCAAATGTTAGGGCTTACAAGAGTTGTGAAGAAGTGGACATGGAGGTGCAGGCGGCTACAAAATGGCAATAAAGTTGGTGAGAGAAGGCTTGCATTGAAATGGAGCCATCACAAGGGATCATCAAGTGAAGCAAAGACTTTTTAGATACATAGGAGGCAGGAAAGAGGGACAGATCTGTTGAAGTTTTGCAGAAATGGGAGAGAGGTCAACAAAGACTGGGAAAAAGCAGAGGTACTGAATGAATACTTTTAGTTTTCAGGGAGATTACTATGCTTGGAGGGTGACAGGGAAGAATGGGAGGGACTGGAAATACACCAGCATAGAGGATGTTCAGAGAGAACTGAAGATCCCTAGGTTAAAGAAAAGCCAAGAAATAGTGCTTTCACTTTGCAGGTCCCTGGAACAGATGATGACTTTAGTGCAGCATGTAGTACTAGAAACCATGTAATGAGGTGCTCAACAGAGGATCTAAGCTCTTCCCATTTGAGACCAAAAAGGGGTGCATAGTATTCTTGCATAAAATCACATTAGGTAGATGTGCATAGGGCCATTCTGAACAGTTAGGATAGAGGCAGGATAAAGAGAGCACAAGTAGCAGATTCCAGGGATTAACTACTACTTGGGATCTCCAGTGGTACATTTTCATAGGGTTGTTGATGCATGGAATGGGTGATTTAGAGGGGAGTCTCCAAAAGCATTCAATACGGCATGGAACAAGATCAAGGAAGTTGGAGTGGAGGGGAGATATAATGTAAAGTTTGATTTTTAAAGAATTATTGTTTGTTCTTCTGAAGTTGTTGTACAGTGCCTTTATTGTTGCTTTAAAATGCACGTGATTGAGGTTTGAGATTGCACCTAGACCTGTTGGAATGCCTAGGTTATTGCTTTGACAGCTATAGCTAGTATACCCCTTACAAGCTTAGAATAGGGCCATATGGAATGATGCCATGTAGAACTTCTTTCGGCTGGGTTGCTACATCTTGGTAGGAAAAATTGTGAATTTTTTTGGAGGGGTGCAATCTTGAGTACAGCAGAGACAAACTAGCACTAATTAGCTGTAGATGACCAGAGAAGTAAGAAATGAGTAGCCAGTGTTAGTTCACCAACATGGTGAAGGGAGACAGACTGGAGTGGCTTTTGTGGGAGTGACCTACATATGGGCGTGGCTCACGTAGGGGCATTACTTGAGAATGGTGTGGGTGGGGCTTAAGGGGCACCACAGCACTACTTTGCCTAGGGTGCCATTTCAGCTAAGGCCGGCCCTGCTTTCATGACCTACACTTAGCCCCCAGGATGATCATGTGGCCGACATTTTGGGGAAGGAAGATTGAGGACTCCTAAGCCTGATTACAGAGTTACAGAAAAGCCATCTCAGCTCTTATACCACCTACCTGATAAACCCTCTACAGGCTCTACAAAATGTTGTAACAGCAACGTTGGACAAGAAGCGATCAAGCCTAATGTGAATACCATCACCTTAGACAGGTGACCTTTCAGGACATCACTGTTAACTTAACCAAGTAGTTATGTACTTTTATAGCCTAAAGCAGCTATACAACAAGGCAACATTTAGAAACTTGGTTGACAAACTCATAAAAGAAAAGGAAATGAAATGTTAACTTCTAGATTATTTGGTTTGAAGAACAGAGCTGTTTCTTGTCATACATCCAGTATGCAACATTTACCTCTAAATTAGAATTTTATTAAAAAAATAAACAAGTAGTCATGAGTCTGGACAAAGATAAACCCATACAACAATGTCAGGAAAAAAAAAACTTTACGACACTACTTTTTTTATAAAGGTATTATATGTAAATAGTGCCCAGATTGTTAACTTTCATGCTAAAGTAGCACAATGCATCAGTTTTTCCAAAAAATAAAATAATATGCTGGAAATGGGGACATGACTATTTTGGGTTTAATAAAGCCATTTAGAAGGCTACGAGGCACACAGGAATCCATGAATATGACCCAGATAGCTGGGCCGGCTAATGACTCGAGTTGAAAGAGCCAGATGGGGCAAAACAGACTGAGCAGGTGACACTGACTTTCAATTTTGAGGTGGGGATGGGGGTCTCCTTCGCAACACCAACTCCTAAGAGTCTCATCAGGGCAGTACATTGACCAAGCAAAAGCATTAGCTTACCAGGCAGTAGTACATGCCACGCTAGATGCAGTGAAAGCATGCCTACGCCATTTTATCAGTATTTTGGCCTGTTTGTACATCATGCATACAAGGCCAATGGAGATGGGAAAATAACATAAGCGAAGACTCCTTTTTAAGTGGTTATTAAGGTAATGACCCAAGGGGGGGGGGGGTTAAGCATAGTCAAGCTTCTCCCAAAAGTGGGAAACAAATTCTGTACCTTGTGTCTGTAACGTAAACAGTTTAACCATTAAGCAGCTGCCCCTTCCTATGGCTGCATGGATGACCACGCTCTCTGCCTAACAGAGACCAACACCAGAACTGGGTACAAAAAGTGAACCTCTACCTTAGTGAGATAAGTAATGAATAAATGACGCATACAGAGGGAGGCTAATCAGAGAACTTTTAAAACTTTTTAGAAAGGTCCAAGTAAAACCTAGGTGCACGGCACAACTGGACCAGCTAAAGGAAAGTCTATATGAGCCACAGCATAACTTTTTGACATTTGACCTCTGAATGTCTTTCTCTAAATCTTATCCTACCAAATAAATCTTAGTTTCTGCAGAATGTCCAGAAGTAATGCCCATTATTTTTATGCTAACTCAAAATTATTAATTGTTAACTCATACTGACTAGAACAATAAACACATTTCTCCAACTGTTTCAGTGTATGGGATGCTGGAAAACAATTATTAACCTCTGCATCTTCCTCAGGAAAGGTTACTGTAAAAGTAAATTATACCACTTGGGTTACATTCCATCTGCCTGTATCTTTACCTCCCAACAGGTTTCACCAACAATGCTGCACTCTTTGCGAAGACATTACTGGTCCATTGCCAATGTTCCATACAACCTTTGTAACAAACTAACAGCTATTGGTGGTCATCTATCAAAACAATGTAAGACAATGCTGACCTGGTAGTACCCAAGGACAATGCAGGCTGAAGCAAAGAAGAGGACACTGGAGGTCTGGACATCATTGGGCTGTTTCTTTAGTGTCCAGTTTAGAAATGTCCACTCATGAACTGGCATCAACTTCAAACTTCACACCACAGTCAGTCAGTTACCAAAACATAGAATTCCACCCTTTCCCTCAGTTATTAAAAAGTGGGCATCAGAACCAGGTGCTGTGGGGAGGTATCTGGATTGACAGACAAGCTAAAGGACATCAGCTCAGGAGGAAACAATTTCTTCTTTCACCATCTCAGCTTAGTGAGGGTCTTAAAACAAGCACTGTGAATGGAAACCTTTATGGGATATTCACTTTGTAAAAGAAATTCACTAAATAACTATAGAAACTGGGATCTAACTCGACACCCACAGAACTATTACTTTACAAATACCCAATAGGCAACAGTTATAAAACTTTTACTTCCCCAATAAGGTTCTTTTCTGAACTGGGGAAGTGAAGCCAACAAGATGGACCAATGACGCACAGTACTTGCATCAACAAAACTTGTACAAAACACATCAAGAAATAACTCAAGATGGCGTGAACATGGCCCATTTACATGATAGGCATGCTGATGTCTAAGTGGGAGGCCAATCATCTCACCCAGAGAATGAAGGGTGAAAAACTGTGGAAGTTAGGTTAGACGTAACGTCTTTTGTGCAGATATCCCAAAAGTTAGCAATACTACAACAGTGAAAAATAGAATTACAATTTCCCCACTGAAACATCAAGACAGATTACATAGTAAAACCTAAGGACTGCCGTCTTCCAAGTTTGGAATGCAGGAATACATTATTGCAGACACCTAGTCTCCCTCACTAGTTGTTAATGCATTTACATTTCAAAAGAAAATGACCTACTTCAATTACGCTAAAGGCATTTGGTGCAAGGTCAAGGTTGTGAGATGTAGTTCTTGTGGTACAGGGTTCAGCCCTCATTTGTCTACTGTGTGACACTGAGCAAGTCACTTAATCAAACATTGCTCCTGGATTACACAGAGATTCTATCCAGTGGGCCCACCTGGATAACATTACGTTGCTGATGCCTGAATAGCCCTATAAAGGGAAAGAAATAATGGAAAAAACTAGCAGATGCAGAAGCAGAAATACATTGACAGAACCAACGGGATTTATAGGCTGGAGGCAATGTATGAAACCAAAAATCATGGGAAAAGTCTGCAGCCCAAAACTGAAGCAGCTGGTCAAACAGCCTTATGTTGTTTGTGTGGAGCATAGAAAGTTGTAGAGGAAGAACCAGAAACATTTGCAAAAGCCAAGTCATATTTCAAAGGAAATCTGCTGGAAATCTAACATCCCACAGTGCCATGAGGAAACAGACTACAAGAACTGTAGCTGCTATGAGCTGCAAA
The DNA here is from genome assembly GCF_019279795.1 of Protopterus annectens. Lineage (NCBI taxonomy): Eukaryota > Metazoa > Chordata > Ceratodontiformes > Protopteridae > Protopterus > Protopterus annectens. Next base: position 1,492,022,723 of record NC_056745.1, on the reverse strand, counting down.
GGGAAACTATTCCAGCTGTGTGTCAGAATAAAGCTGCACTCTGCAATGAGAACTACTCCAAAAGGAAGAAAACATGTCCAAACTGAATATTCCTGTCAAATCACTGAGATCAGGAAAATCAACAAAGAAATAAGATACCGGCACAGTTAATCAAGACACTAACCACTCAAATGGATACATGTACAAATGCATACAAAAAGTTTGATTTTGCTATCAAAAAGTCCAAGACATATTTATTAAATTCCTAAAATTAAGTTAAACTGAATATAATATAATGTGCACTAATTCACAGAATACAAATAAAACAGATACAAGTTGTAATTAAAAAAAAAGTTTAGTATACAGTGTAAACTCCTTTAAACATACCGATGCATAAATGAAGTGAACTACATGCCATGTGGTACACATTCTTTTAGAAGGCAGTTTGAATAAACACCTCATGAAGGCTGACAGCAGAAGTGTCCCTATCATTTAGAGGGATTCTACAATCCATTTAACCATCACACTGTATTTTAGTGTTCAGTAGACACCAATGCACCCTGCAAAGAGATGTGATCTTTCTTCTGTCCCGTAAACATACAGGGCCTCAGTACATGCTCCTGAATGACATGCCTTCACACCTACATTCTTGCAGGGCATTTCACAAGAGTCACAGAGACTGTTCAAAGTAAACCCAGTTGTTTGTAGTTATAGCCTGGAGGATATGTACCCACACAAGTGTCAATACATACTTCCAGTACTTTGCATGCCAGTAGCTCATAAATAAGAACTCATAAATAAAGACATAGGGAACTTGCAGACATTGGATCCAACCCAGTTTGGCTTTGTCAAAGGCAGATCATGCCTTTTAAACTTGGTTGACTTTTTCGAAACAGTCACCAAGGCCATTGATGAGGGCAAGGCAGTCCACACAGCCTACCTCGACCTGGCAAAGGCTTTCGATACAATACCCCACTCAGGTTCATAGGTTTATACTAGTCTATCTGCCCGAGGGCATTTATAAGCCTAGCCCCATTTTTTTTGTGGCACCCCACCCTTAGTTGGAGAAACTATGCCCAATATTTAGCAGTGACACTGAGGTAACCCCTGGGGTGTATCTGCAATCTCCCATCCATTGGTCAAGATTCCTCTTGAACAAGGCCAACCCGGAATTGATGAACATGCTTCACCTCAAAAAATCTAAATCCATCAAAACTACAAGGGCAAGAGACTTAAACCTTAACACGGTTATTAATAGGACATGCTGGAGGGACAGATTCATCACCCAGAGACTCCCTATGCTGTGGAACAAAATCCCGGTACATGTGAGGCACAGCACCTCGCTGGCTTTGTTCAAGAGAAATCTTGACCAATGGATGGGAGATCGCAGGTATACCCCAGGGATTACCTCAGTGTCACTGCTTGACAGAGGCACAGCAAAATAATGGGCATAGTATCCTTCAACAAACTCTAGGCTAGGCTTATAAATGCCCTTGGGCAGATAGCCTAGTATGAACCTATGAAACCTGAACTACACTGAAAACAGAAGAGATGATGCACAGCAGCGCCATGAAGTGAAGAAGGTAATACACTGTTCATTTATTTCAGTACATAGTCTAGACTGGACAGACATTCCTAAATCACTGGACACTGCAAAACAACACAGAAACATTGCATCAAAAGTCTCGTCCATGACATATGTAGAAAAGCAGAAAAGGAAACTAACTTTGATTCTGAAATTTGCCTCATATGCACAACCTTTTTCAGACCAGTACTCACTGCGCCACACAGGGGGAGGGCCAGCACCCCGCTGCGCCGCACAGGGCGAGCGCCAGCACCCCGCTGCGCTGCACAGGGCGAGGGACAGCACCCCGCTGCGCCGCACAGGGCGAGGGACAGCACCCAGCTGCGCCGCACAGGGCGAGAGACAGCACCCAGCTGCGCCGCACAGGGCGAGGGACAGCACCCCGCTGCACCGCACAGGGCGAGGGACAGCACCCCGCTGCACCGCACAGGGCGAGGGACAGCACCCCGCTGCTCCACACAGGGCGAGGGCCAGCACCCCGCTGCGCCACACAGGGCGAGGGCCAGCACCCCGCTGCGCCACACAGGGCGAGGGCCAGCACCCCGCTGCGCCACACAGGGCGAGGGCCAGCACCCCGCTGCACCACAAAGGGCGAGGGCCATCACCCCGCTGCGCCACACAGGGTGAGGGCCAGCACCCCGCTGCGCCACACAGGGCGAGGGCCAGCACCCACTGCGCCACACAGGGCGAGGGCCAGCACCCCGCTGCTTCATACTGTGTTCCATAAAAGTGTGCAATGAGTGCTAGTATTACAAAACCTGGATGAAAGCAAAGATATGAAGCCATACCTGGCAACTACCAGAACAACTTTGTCTGCACTTGAAAAATACAAAGCCTTTATAAATTTTTTTAACAAGCTGTACAAGCCTCAAATTTAAGGAATATTTATATCTACTAAACAGCTATAGTCTTACCATGCTAGATAAAAAGCCAAATGCCACTAATTCATTTCTCAGTCATTTTAAGTTTGTTTTGCAACAAGCCCTCCAAAAGGGCATTTTCTGACACAGGGACTCTCATTTAAATGTAGCTAAATTTTTCAAAATAAGTATATATTTTTTTTAATTAAACCTTTATGCAACTTTTTTTTACATATTTTTATACCCCAAGCAAACTCCAAAGACATTTTCCTCAGGCAGATGACAAATGCTGAAGGTATGATAGGGGAGAAATAAGTAACTGGGAGCATTTCTGGGAGTATAATAAGTTGGCATAGTTTAAACATTTCCTAGAGTACTCAGTTCGAAATATTGGGTGAGCAAATGGGTGTTAAAGAAAATTATTTTTTGAGCTGGGATACAGGATCTGGATTGCCAAGACAGAGTAAGGCTTTTGGAAGTTTAATTCTGTTCACTGCCAAGAGAGCAATTACTGAAAAAAGAAATCAAAGTCTGAAGCAATTGTATTTATAGTGACAAATGTAATGTAATGCTGCCTGTATCTATGCAAACCTTTTTTCCCTGTGAAAAATAGAGTGCAGACAGATTAAGTTGGGTCAAATGAAATGTTGATCACCAAGACTATACCCTTAAAAGTGCAGCAAGACAGAATAATGCAGGGAAAGTACAGGAAAACTGATGACTTGCTTAGCGGTAGCATCATCGGAAGGCTTAGCCTTGTGTGGCCTATCTCTATGTTTTTTCGGAATGTCGGTGGACTGTTGGCTGATTGGCACCATATTGGAATTCGAAGATGGAATACGAAAATAATGGTCTACAAAAAGAGCTCTATGGTGAATGGTTCTCGCATTAAAGAGGGCACAGAACCAGCAACGAGGGACATCGTGGTCTGGGCCTAAACAAGAGATGCAACAAGAATGAAAGTCTCTGCATGGGATCTGCTTTTCACAGGCGAGACAATTGTTAACTTTTTCGGACATCAGTTAGAGCAAGAAAAAAGGGCACTTAGCTTTAGATGTTTTCTGCTGAAATTCGACTTCTGGTAGCGACCGACCAGCACTCGTGCAAACTGCTTCTGCTATGGGCTTCACAGCAAGAAAGACTGATGTAATGACATTGGCTGCCTTGCTTTATAGTACTAACGACCTGACATCAGGCTACAAGTGCCAGCAAATGGCACACAAAAACATTGACTCTGGTATTCGTGCCGGCCGAGGGCTACCACAGCAGGGATAACCCTCACAGGTGAACAGTGAAACACAAAGAACATCTGTAGTTCACAGGTTTTGTGCAGGGAGTCTGCTTTTTTTGCAAGTTGACAAGCTTTCCCCACACACCCACACCTGCTGCTAATTATATATACCAACTCAAATCACACTACAGTGGGATAAGGGCAGCTCTCCACACTCCCACACCCCCTAATTATATATACCAACTCTGAGATGACACTACAGTAGTAAGGGCAAACCCCCACCACCACCCTTGATAATGACATATGCTAACTCCGAGATCGCACTACAGCAGTGAAAGGGTCAATTCCCTTATTCCATCTGCATCATCTGCCATAGCTGCTTTCCCATTCACAAAGTACTGAGCTATTTTTTACTTTGATTTTTTGGATTTTATGACACTTGGCATTCAAAATATTTAAACAACATGGATCTGCTGGATGATGTAACTGAACAGCAAAAGCCTGTTAGGAAGCACCTAAATCCTGCAGAGATACTTTTGGATGCTGCTGTCTCCTCAAACATTGTGCAACTCATCACAATTCATCATGCTAGACTTCCCTCTTGAAAGCTTATGTTGAATAAAGCAACAATTCAGACTATTAATCAGACACCTGAGATGCAATTTTTCAAGGTGTGTGTGTGTGTGTGTGTGTGTGTCTCTGTGGGTAGGCAGGCTCAGATGGGATATGGGCACAGTATGTATTTATAGCAATACAAAAACAGATGTTTTATACCACAGAGTTTGCTATTTCTTTGTGTTGGTGGTATGTAATTCTCAGAACCAAAAAGACTGGTCCTGGTTAGAGATTTCAGGCCCCTCTAGAGATTGCGGATCTGTAGAAAGAATGCCCCTTCCATTCCACATGGAGTTAGTAATCCCATGACTGTTCATGAGAGCTCTGCTAGTGCTGCCTGCTGTGAGAACCATGCATGCCTCTGCCCAGACAATGACCCCAGCCCCAGGACAGTGGATGCTTCACCAGCATCCTTGCTGTGGATACCACAGAGCTCTATCTAGTTATCACCCAAGTAGCAAGCCGGAGCAGTCTCCCTTCCCTAGGTTGGGCAACCCAACAATGACCCCTCACTCCAACCCCTCACTCCCCCTCCCTCCAACACTCACTTCCCCGCTCCCCTCCCACCAACACCCTTGTCATTAAGCGAATCTTCCTCTACTTATTGGTGCAAAAGGGCAATAACTGGAGAGCAACATTAAGTAATTGCCCTCTAAACCTGGTTACTTACAGGTACAAATAACTAAACTATGAACAAAGCCCTGATGTTGGACATCAGACTACAGTCAACCTCAGTAACATTCTCAAACCCATGGAGAGTTTCTAGGCACTTATCATAGTCCGCTCTGAAACTAATACCACTGAAGAAAGGAGAACTTCGCTTTTTATGATCCATATATTTTCATAAGGGAAGTTAATGTGAGCAAATTCACAAAAAACGTCTTCATTCTAGCTTGTGATACACATTACAGCAGGTTACTAAATATGGACTATGACACATGCTCTACATACATACATATAAATGTGTTTAACGATGTAAACAAGGATAAATATGGATGAAACAAACTGTCAGATCTCAATGACAGTGGCTCTACAGTCTGTTTTGTCCCTGATTTTAGACATAAAAGAATTCTGTTAATAAAGCCTTAATCACATCTGCAGACTTTTACTAAATTTTCTGTTGAAGGTAGGAAATACAAGTTTTAAGAAATGCATATTTGTAAATAATAATATAAATAACTTTATAACTAAAAGTTTTAAGAAACTTTTTTACAATGCAGCTCATATGCTTGCTTTTAGACTTCTTCCACTTTTAGAAGTAGTTTTATAACTTTTCCATGAAATAATGAATTCCATTATTTTTTGACCCTACTATCACTTCATGAAGTCTTGTTACATTAATTTACCACCTTCTCAAAGAAAAATGTCCTTCTACTTTAGAGTCATTCAGCTTGCAACTTTAACTTGAGTTTTCATGTCTTCATATGCCTCTTCATCTAAAAGACAGCTGCCTGCATGATACAAGTCCTTTCATATTCTGAAGTTTTCAGTAATGATCCCCACAGCACAATCCTTTTTCTTCCAAAGTGCATATTATTAAGCTCTTTTAGTCTCCCTTTATTTTCCTTCTGGTGCAGGTGATGTATTCGATAAAGTACTAGTGAGGTGCAGTACACACTGTACACAGCTACATGTACCAAAGCATAACCTTAATCAAATTATTTGATTCACTGGCATTCCAGAAAGTAGGCAGCCTTTGGAAGACCCCCACCCAGTACCACTACTATAACCGCAAAATATTTTAATGAATTGCATCTACCAACCAATCTCCCTGCATTGTGCTGGCCTTATCTATCCCCTCCAGTGCATATTGTTCAAAAACACACTTATACCAGGAGTGCATTTCCTTAACTACGTTCACTACTGACTGTACTTTTGGAGGCATTTTGTCATCAAAGCAGAATGGATATCTTGTTCCCTTTTAATATAACGATATGGTCAGGTGACGGCAGGTAAGTCTCTTAAGACTTCATCACCTATGTAGTGTCTTCTTCCGATCTTCAGGTGTATCCCTTAATTTCAGGGGGAAACTATTTTCACATCTTTCACTGCCTTATTCAGCACTTTAGAAAACTACTCTATCCTCATCTGCCTCTTGCTCTAGCAGTTGTGTGAAAGTGGTGCAATAAAAATTATTCTTTTAAGAATCAATTAGTATCTTCTATATCAGCCTTTTAGGGAATAACACAGCTGTAGCAAACAGACCAGTCTCAGCATTTCAGAGAATAACACAGCCAAAGTAAACAGTTAAAGTACGACATTATATTTAATTCTAGCACTAAAATTGAATTTTTAATGATCTCATTCCAAGCACAAAGGCTGCTGGGACAATATAATTATGTCATCTTTTTGAACAGGAACTATCAAATTGATTTAACAATGTGCTGTTTTCACATAAAAGGTTTTGTCAAAGCATGAAAGATATTGTACTCAGCGCTTACCTGTTTAAAGTCCAGTTCCCTACGTTTTAAGGATTTTACAAAATCCCAGTCAGCACAGTACACACATTCCTTGTTCTAAGCAGCAAACATTGCTAAATCTTGAAAGACAGTGACATCACAATATCTCCCTGTTCTCAAAATGGATGACTTCATAAGCTTACTTTTTGTCTTTCTTTAACTAAAAATTAATGTAACCCATAGCTTCTGATGAAAGACCATGTTCATGTCCTACCAAAGCATTTACTACCTTCCCTCTTTCGAATCTGTCTATACAAGCTTTTTTAGTAAATGTAGTTTTGCAACCAATTCCAGCTAGTTTCCTTCTCAACCACGATTAATGCAAAAAATTAATTATGTTGTGGACTACACAATTCATTTTAATTATAGCTCAGTTCTTTTCCACCCCCATCAAATTTTCAAGTCAGTGTAGGTGTGCCAAGATTTTTTTCTCCTTCTCACAGCATGTAAATGGAAGACAGCAGCCTGAGTGTGTCAACTTTCGGTTCCTGTCAAGCTAAAAGGTGGTCAGTATTTCCAAAGACTCGGCAAGGCTTCGTTCACAAGCTGTGCTGCCACCTGGCTGGCAGGCAGCTTTTGGAAGTTTAAAAATAAAAGAAAAAAAATATATATACCACTCAACAGCCTTTGTCAGACTACAGGATGCACATACCTAGCTAGAGACCTCAGCTTCTGGCATGGACATTACAACAGCAGTTGTGGAGACAAAAAAACAGCGAGGGAGAAGAGCAGAAGGAAAGGGATGCAAAAATATCTACAAAGTGTAGACCTCCGAGCTTCTGCAGATTGTCAATAGGCCAAAAATTGATGATCGATCATATTTTTGTTCCGTCTGAAATCAGTGTCTTTTTATTTTGATTACGAGTACCAGAGATACATCAGCCATCTATAAAACATACTATTCAACACTGTAACGTGCTTACACCGTTTTTAACACTGACTGCATAATATTCTTCTAACAGATACTACATACAGTCACACTTCAACTATGCATCTAACGCAACATGTTTTCTCCTTACTTCAGACTCTGAAGAAACACTGTGCTTACTAAACTGTCTTTTCACTCTAGAGGTTAACAGGAGTACATCAGCACAGACGGTACCACCTCAGCATGTTATACTAGAACTCGAGATAACTACACAAAGCAGTGCAAACTATTTCCGGAATGTTCTAACTGAATTTTGATAGGACTGTATTTACAACATGATGAACTTCACATGCCAAGACACACATGGTTGTAGTCTGTAAGAGAAATGGTAATATTTTACTGTTGTAACCCCCTGGTCGTTTTGCACAGCAGTACGCATGGTATCAGTGATTGATACGCCAACATGGCTGCGATGTCACATGGAACTGATGTATGATTAACATGCCATGCAGATTTGCCAGTGACATAATATGCACATTGCTTGTTGATTGACACATGTAGAAATCACCCCCTGTGCATGTGAGTTGTGAATGATCCCAAGACAGCGTATGCAGATCATGCAAGATTTGTCATAAAGGAAAGAAATATCCATTTTTCACAGATGAAATACTGTTCTCTTTATTACAGGTGCTGCTCATTTCATGTCAAAGAACCTCGCTCATGACACAACAGCTGGAGTTGTGTTCTGTTGCAATAACATTTTTTTCATTTTTACAGGGGGGTCAAGTGCCCCCGTGCACCACCCACTTCTCTGCCTAAATTAAATACACCAACTCTGAGACCACTGTACAGTGAATAAAAGTATAGATTTACCGTTCTGCACCAGGACCGGTTTCCATGCATGCATACTTCATGTAATGTCTGCTATAAGCCAGCATTTCGCTTTGCTAATTTTCAGTGCAGTTTGGAGAGCGGACCTTTTTTTTCTATGGTTCATGCAGTTTACAGATCCTGCTATACTTGTTATACTTCAATGAAATAACCGCTAGTGGATGACATACTCTTGTCTTTAATAATGATGGCGCTGCATATCCATCAGCGGAGTGGGTCACGACAGGTTTAGGGTTACTACAGTACAAGTTGCACACATTTTTCTTTTCTTCTCATTTTCTTTTTAAAGATTTCTTATAGCAGGGTGTGCACCTTGCATCATTACAAAGAAGAGACTAATTAATCCGAGCCTTTATTTCTTGGTATTATAACAAGTTTGCACGCTCTGTACACTGCATGCTTAGAATGCTGGCTGAATATTCATGCAGACGAAGAAGACATCAACATGATTATTCATCCATTTGTATACACATCACCTGGTGCTGGGGGTGGGTGGGGTTTGGCCAGGCCTCACCACAGCGTAACCAGGGGTTACTACAGTAATACACTGCCAGAGAAAATGCTCTTTTCCATTGTTTTTCAGCCTGCAGGCTGCTGTGCTTGTGATATTGTCCTACAGCATGCTCTGGAAATTTGCCCTTTGACCATTTTTGTGCAATCACAGAGTTGGTATATACACCTAATAAGGGGTGTGTGGGTGGGGGGTGATCTTTTTAGATTTAGTCCAAAACGATTACTCTTTCTCTGCTCGCTCTTTGGTTTTATATGGGTTCACTTATAAATCTTAAAAGCTTATAATCTTGAAATTCAAAATACTGAGTCCAAAATAGTGAAAGTTCAAAATACTGAAAACTCAAAATACTGAATTTCATAATACTGAAAAAAACTACAGGATACTAAACACTTACTATACTCCACCACAAGTACATAGAGAAACAAATAAAATTAAGAATATTAGTTTACTCCAAACTATTAGCAGGGAGGCAAGCCCCTCTGAACCCCCCACACTCCCTGCAACTTAAATACAGCAACTCCAAGATTACACTTTACTACACTAAGATAATATATGTTGTTGTATAGCAAATTAAAAGGGAACATGACTAAGGTTACAACAGGCAGTCATGAAGCATGTAACAGCATGGTTGTATTTTCTTCTGTGGAGTGCGATCTTGGAGTTGATATATTAAAGTAGCAGGGGGTGTGTGGTGGGTGCACCTGGGTTTGTCCCTCACGTTACAGTTGAAGAGTAATGTGTTTTGTTATATAGTTGTGCTGGAATATTGCAAGTGTTGGTGTACTCTTTTTTTCAATATTATGAAATTCAGTATTTTGAGTTTTCAGTATTTTCAACTTTCAGACTCAGTAGTTTGAATTTCGAGATGATGAGCTTTCAAGATTTAGAAGTGGAACTATATATATATATATATATATATATATATATATATATATATATATATGTATCTATATATCTATATATCTATATCTATCTATCTATATATATATATATATCTATATATCTATATCTATCTGTCTATATATATATATATATATATATATATGTGTATATTCACTTTATAATCTCAAAATACTGAAATATTGAATTTCAGTATCTCGAGACTATAAAGCCAAAAACTCACAAACCCAAAACCACGAACGTAAACAAAACACTACACTACACATACAAACACAAATACACCTACCTCCTGACACTAAAACAAAGCAAAACAATACACACTAACTCAGCAAATCAAATACGTACACCTACCCTTCCTATAAGCAGGGGGGCAAGCCCCCTGCACCCCCCACACTCCCATTACTTATATATACCAACTCCAAGGCCGCACTAAACACCAAAAGACAGAAAAAGTACAGTTTTGTACCTACCATAAATGTAGATGTCCGATAGACATGCAACTGCAGTCATAACATGTGGGTTGTCCTGCCTCAGGCAGCCCTCGGTCGGCCAGATTCCAAAGTCTGGGTCTGACGTCGGCTGATGTCGCATTTCTCTCGGACGTCAGAGCGGCTGGAGTACATAAGCATCAGCCGACGCCATTTTCTTCAGTGTTTCTTGCCCCAGATGCCAGGTGCCCTCCAAGGAAGGCTGTAATCAAATTGGAAGACAAAAACAGGATTCCAAACAAATAAAATGAGCAATAAAACAAATACACCATAACAGATATCCCCAGCTAAGAGTAACAGGGATAGGAGTGGACCCTAGGCATAGAGGGGTATGGAGGGAGGGAGAATCCGACTGCAGTTGCATGTCTATCGGACATCTACATTTACGGTAGGTACAAAACTGTACTATGTCCTTCAAGAATGCAACTGCAGTCATAACATGTGGGTAGAATACCATAGCTTAGCTGGGGGAGGAGGAATGCTCTAGGAAAAAGATGGTGTGGCAATCAAACCCTGCAGGACTGCCGAAGCAAAGCCTGCTCTGGATCTGGAGTATAGAGGGAGATTGTAGTGTTTGGAGAATGTATGCACGGAGCTCCATGTAGCACCCCTCTTAAGAATGCTGTAGAGGTGGCTGTAGCTCTGGTGGAATGTGGTCTGACATTGGCTGGAACAGTCTTTACATGAAAGGAATAACAGAATCTGATGCAATGCCCAATCCATTTTGAAATAGTCTGTTTTGAAATTGCTTTTCCTGGGACTGCAGGGGCGTAAGCTACAAAAAGTTGTTCAGACTTCCTACTGGCCTTGGTTCTGTCCAGGTAGTATCGAAGCTGTCTGTGAATGTCCAAGGTATGCAACAGTCTTTCCCCCTTATTCTCAGGATTGGGGAAGAAAGCAGGCAGATGAATGGCTTGATTTAAAGAAACCCTAGATACCACCTTTGGCATAAAAGTAGGGTTGGTCCTTAATGAGACCCTGTCTCTGTGAAAAATAATGAAGGGTGGTATTGCCATTAGGGCCTGTAGCTCCGAAACCCTTCTTGCTGAAGTAATTGCCAACAGGAAAGCTGTCTTCCATAAGAGAAATTGCAAGTCAACTGAAGCTGCTGGCTCGAATGGAGGTAGAGTCAGTTTTTCTAGGACAAAATTGAGGTCCCAGGCTGGCACTGGGGCCTTTCTTGGTGGCTTAATGTTCTTGATTCCCCTGAGGAATTGCCTTAGTAAAGGGTGTGAAAAAACAGGAGGATCAGTGGTGTATCTAGCTGAAATAGCAGATGCATGTATCTTTATGGAAGAATATGAGAGGCCGTTCTTTAACATATCTGCCAAATATTCCAAGATGAGTGGGATGTTCAACAATGATGCATCATGTCCCTTGCTGGTATTCCAATTGTTGAATCTTTTCCACTTTGCTAAGTAAACCTTTCTGGTGGATGGTCTTCGAGCCTCTGTTAGTATCCACTGAACTTCCTTGGAGAGAGATAGGCTGAAGTTATTTATGGGATCTCCCAGGCTGTTAGCTGCAGTGTCTGAAGATTTGGATGCACTGTTTCGAAATTGCGTTGAGTCAAAAGTAGAGGCCATTGGGGAAGGGCCCACCTCCTGGTGCGACATATGCTCTGTAGTAGTGGGTACCAGTATTGTCTTGGCCAGTCAGGAGCTATCATGATTCCCTTGGGTCTCTCTGCTTTGATCTTTAGTAATACTGAGGTCATCAGTGCCAGAGGTGGGAATGCACAGATTGTTAGGGAGTTCCAGTTGAATGAGAGGGCATCTATTTTTCCAAGCTTTTGGATGGTATGTCCTTGTGCAGCATTTTGGTAGAAGATGGTTGAGGTGAGAGGCAAATAGGTCCACTTCTGGCTTGCCCCATGTCGAAGTGAGTTGTGTGAAGGCCTTCGGATGTAACCTCCACTCGTGTGGATCTGTGAAATTCCTGCTTAGGCTGTCCTCCAACACATTGTCTTTTCCTGGAACAAACTGGGATTGTAACTGGATGTTTAGGCTCAGTGATTTCTCCCAAAGATGCATTGTCAGTCTGCAAAGGGGGTAAAGAGTGGGTGCCCCCTTGCTTGTTTATGTACCACATCACAGTGGTGTTGTCTGTCAGTATCAGTAAATGGCCTTGCTGGAGCTGGTGTTGAAAGACCTCGATGGCATGCATTACTGCCAACATTTCCTTTTGGTTTATATGCAGATGTGTTTCCTTTGGAGACCATTGTCCTTGTATACACCTGCCTTCCATGTGCGCCCCCCATCCAAGGTCTGAGGCGTCTGTGGTCATGGTCTGCGTTATCTGTGGTTTTTTGAATGACATACCTGTGTTTGCCTGGCTCACCGAGGCCCACCATAGGAATTCCTTTTGTAGGCATGGGATGAGCGGTATGATTGTCTCCAAGTTGTTGCTGTGTTGAGACCAAATGCTTTTTAGGTACCATTGAAGCTTTCTCATGTGTAGTCTTGCTAATGGAACCAGGAAAATGCAGGATGCCATGTAACCCAGGGCCTGTAGGAATCTCCTTGCAGTCATCTGGGTGAGTTTTGCTAAACCTTTGAAGTAATGAGTTAACTTCTCTTGCTTGTCTTCTGTCAGGTAAGCCATCTGAGAGGCTGTGTCTTGTTTGGCTCCTAAGAAGATTATTTGCTGGGATGGCTGCAGTCTTGACTTTTGGAAGTTGACTGTGTATCCCAGAGCTTGAAGTAATCGTATGACATAATCCAGGTTTTTGTCAACATCAATTTGTCGTCCGCTTGTATGAGGCAGTCGTCCAGGTACGGGTAAATTTGTATCCCCTGGAGCCTGCAATGAGCAATTACTGAAGCCAGGCATTTTGTGAATACTCTGGGCGCAGTAGATAAGCCAAATGGCAATGCTGAGAATTGATAATGCTCTGGCCCTGCAAGAAATCTGAGGTATCTTCTGCAGCTGTGTCTGATAGGGACATGCAGGTATGCCTCCTTGAGGTCCAGAGTAATCAGCCAAGACCCCTTGTCCAGCATGGGAAGGAGTTGCTGTAGAGCCAGCATTTTGAACTTTGGTACTATGAGAAAGGTGTTTAATGCGGACAAGTCCAGTATTGGTCTCCATTGAGATTCTTTTCTTGGAACAAGGAACAGTCTTGAGTAATACCCCTGGTCTTGTTCTTGTTGTGGAACACTTTCTATTGCTTTCATCTGAGTAAGCAGAGTGATTTGCTTGATAGCCTCTGCCCTCTGGTTTTGTGGTAGGTTTGGCATGCCTTGTTTTCTTGGTAAGGTATGAAAATGAAACCTGTACCCTCGGTCTATAATGTCCAAAATCCATTTGTCCTGTCAGTCTGTGCCAATTTTCTGCAAACAGAGATAATTTCCCGCCCAAGGGAGCTTCTATTTGTTCCCTTGTAGGCGGTAGTAGAGGAAAGTCATTGAGATTGTGGTTGTGGTGCAGGTGAAACCCCTGCGTCACTTCTTTGGTTTCCTGGCTGCCATTGTCGTCCCCTGTAAGGGCCTCTGTATTGGCCTTTTCCTCGGCCACGTCTGTTCTTACCCCTTTGAAATTTTTCTGGATTAGGAAAGGACCAGTTTTTAGAAGGCCAATTCCTACTGAATCTGGGGGGTTGAACCTGGAGGAAATCTGTCACCGTCTGAACTGATTTTGCTTTTTCTTCGATGGTCTTTAACACATCCTTAGCATTCGCACCAAAAAGCTTGTTCTTTTCCAAAGGTGCATCCAGAAGTTTTGCTTTTACATGATCTGATAGAGGTTGATCTTTTAACCAAGCATGTCTACGAATGACTGCCCCTGTCATAGCTGCCCTACATGAAGCTTCCAGTGCATCATATCCACACTGCAGGAAGTGATTGCTTACTTGCTGAGTGTTATGTACAGCTTCCTGCAAAGTCTTCCTGTCTAAAGGATCAGGAGTGGCTAATGTTTTTTGTAAATCTTCTAACAGGTAATCCTGATATTGTATCATATGAAAAAGACAATTTAAAGCTCTCATAGATAAGGTAGTGGATGTGTAAACCTTTTTGCCCCATCTCTCTAATGACCTAGCTTCCCTGTTGGAGGGCAATGGATTTTTAGAGGTGGAGGCTGAAACTCCTTTAGGCCCCTGTGAAATAGTTTCCAAATCAGCAGTATGGGCCCTGAATAAATGGGAATGAGTTTCTGGGACCCTGTAATACCTGTCTGGCTTGGCTGGAGCAGGAGGAAGAGAATCAGGGGTAGCACTAGAGTCAGAATATAAATCATCCAGAACATCAAGTACAGGAGGAATAGCTAAGGGCCTGTGCTGGGCTCCTTAAGGAAAGTCCTAAGGTGTTTCCTAGAATCAGAATATTCCTGACCTTGCCACTTGAAATGTTCCCTCATGGTGTGCAGAACTTCCCCAAAAGAAATATCCTCAGGAGGGGAGGCCGAGGGGATGGAATCTTCTGCATCCGAGTCCTCATAGGTCTGGAAGAGCTCTTCCTGGCTATCAGAGTGGACAGAGCCCTCAGAATCTTCATCTGAAGGAATAGGGTCAGAGGGTTCAACCCGGGGCCTTTTATCAGAAGGAGGCTGGGATCCTATCTCAGGATGGGCCTGTGAACCTCTAATCATGGAAATTAAATCAGCAGCCATGGACATAATTTGTGTCTCTGGAGTAGGCTGAGGTAAGGATTTAGAAGTAATATGCTTTGTTTTTTTGGCTGCCTTAGCCCTAGTGTAGGCCTTAATAGACATGGCCATAGGAGGCCTGGCAGCTCCACGTGCAGGAGTGACCTTGTCTACAGCAATGGTCTCGGGCATTTCCTCGGTTTCGGTATCCGGAGGAAAATCGATAACTGGCGGAGTGATGTCCGGAATCGGAGTCGTCGGTAATGCGGTGTCTTCGGTTCGTAGCGGTGGAGAGACTGTCTCAGAGGGAACCGGAGCACTCGCGCTAGGTTTTGGCGTGGAGTCTGTGGTAGACGTGGGCCGAGGATGTCGGTCCCGGTCTTTTCGCTTTTTGGGAGTTTGCGATGTCGGAAGATCCGACGGCATGGTGTAAGCAAATTTATCGGTGAAAAAATCTTCAGCGAACTCCGCCCGGCGCCTGAGAGTGCGCTTGTTGAAGCGAGCACAGGCTACACAGGCCGAAACGTCGTGGTCTGGGCCAGGGCAAGGAAGACAGTAAGAGTGGAAATCCTTATGAGGTATTTGTTTACCACAAGAAAGACAATTGTTAACTTTTTCAGTAATTTCTGACATCGGCTGAGGCAAGAAAAGGTCTCCAACGGGGTACTTAGCTTTTTTGATGACTTCGGTATCGAAGAATACAGGAGCTGACCGACAGGCACTTGCGAACTGCTTCGGGCACCACGCGGCAAGAAAGACTGAAGAAAATGGCGTCGGCTGATGCTTATGTACTCCAGCCGCTCTGACGTCGGAGAGAAATGTGACATCAGCCGACGTCGGACCCAGACTTTGGAATCCGGCCGACCGAGGGCTGCCTGAGGCAGGACAACCCACATGTTATGACTGCAGTTGCATTCTTGAAGGACATCCCACCACCACCCATTCTACACACAACACATACATGCAACCACCACCACTCTCAGTACTGACACACTCGCACTCTTACCTACCCCAACCCACACCTAACACTCCCCAACACACTCACATACACACAAACCCTCCCTAAAAACATAACACTTACCTAATGCGCCATCAGTACCGTGGGATTGACATTTCTGGGTTTGATATTATGCAGTTTCATTCAACTGCATATTCGACAATTTGATCTCGAAATATTGAAATTCGACATTTCATTATTTTGAGATTCCAAAGGGAACCCATATATATGTACACACACACATATATACATATATATAGATATATATATATATATATACACACACACACACATATATATACATATATATACACATATATATGGATCTACCTCATTTCGACATTTCATATGGTGAATATTCATTTGTCGACAGTTCATTTGATCGACAAGCATTTTAAGTGGGGGCTGTGCCCCACACACCCCTAACTATATATATCAACCCAGGGTTGCACAACATTGGGGAAGGGGGCAAATGCTTGTCGATCAAATGAAATGTCGACCAAATGAACTGTCAATCAAATGAAATGTCGACCAAGTCAGGTAGACCCATATATATATATATATATATATATATATATATATATATATATATATATACATACATACATACATACACACACACACACACACACACACACACACACACACACACACACACACACACACATATATAGATGGTTTACATGGATTTGGTTGTACGGCCAATTGTCAAACAGGGTGTTCATCGAACTTATATGTCGAAGATTTAGGTGTCGAATGGTCGGAATGTTGTATAAAATTTGAAATTCGACATTTCTGACTGCTCTGCCAACTAAACAAGCGCTACCATGGGTCAAGAAGGGGGAGGATGTTTGACATTTCAACATAACTGCGTTTGCAATTATGCTGAACTGGCTTTCTGCAATTCGACATGTGTTTGACAATTGGCCGTACAACCAAATCCATGCATACCATATAGACATATAAATATTGACATACATACACATATATTCACACACAAAATTATTTTACACATATACACACCCACACATCTCAGACACACCTCTCACTATCTGGATTTTCACAGAATGTCCAGATTGTTATTACTGCTCCTCAGTTTGTTGCTTTCTGACAAATCATTGGGATCATCAGAGGACTGATGTATACAATGACATGCATTTGAGTTTCAGATTTCAAATCATTCAAAAAAATGTACATTAAAACAAACCCTCTTATGGCAGCAACTTACTAAGTTTATGAAAGTAATATTTAAAATATGATCTCATTTTTGGACCTTTTTCCCCCCACTTTGTCAGGCTTTGTACAGATTATTTGTACTAAGAGGTTCAGAGGTATGATCTCAGAACATTACTTCTATCCTTATGCCTAAGAAATGGAAATTGTATTCAAATGGCATCATGTACAACACAGTTAAAACCAGTGTAAAGAAATACATGAAAGAACGTAAAGTACAGTTTTGTACCTACCATAAATGTAGATGTCCGAACTGGATAGCATCTGCAGTCATAACAGCTGGGTTGTCCTGTCGTCAGGCAGCCCGTCAGTCGGCCGGATTCCAAAGTCCGGGTCCGGCTTCGGCTGATGTCGCTCTTCATCCGACGTCATCTCTGTTGGACTTCGGGTATAAAGGCATCAGCCGACGCCATCTTCCTCAGTGTTTCTTGCCCCAGATGCCAGAAGCCCTCCTGAAGGCTAAAAAATTTTGGATAGATGCCAATGTTTCCAAAAAGGATAGAGGTAACCACAAAAATAAGCATGTATGTACATATATACAAACAAATACACCATAAAAGACTCCCCCCCATCAGCTAGCTATTAGGAGGGTAAACACCCTAGGAGTACCTCAGAGGGGAAGGAGGGAGGGTAATCCTGACTGCAGATGCTATCCAGTTCGGACATCTACATTTATGGTAGGTACAAAACTGTACTATGTCCTTCATGGATGCATCTGCAGTCATAACAGCTGGGTAGAATACCATAGCCAACTAGGGGGAGGAGGATAAAGATAGATTATGGTGTGTTTAGGATCCCTTGCAGTACAGCAGTGGCAAACCCTGCTCGGGATCTGGAATATAGAGGCAAATTGTAATGCTTGGCAAATGTATGCACGGAGGTCCAAGTAGCCGCCTCAATAATGTCTTTGGTAGCCACTCCTCGTAAGAAGGCTGTGGTAGTGGCTGTTGCCCTTGTAGAATGAGGTCTTATGTTCTGTGGAATTGGTTTTCCATGGAAGGAGTAACAGAATCGTATGCAATTTCCTATCCATTTGGAGATTGTCTGTTTGGAAATAGCTTTTCCCTCTCTTCCTGTTGCATAGGCCACAAAAAGTTGGTCAGTCTTTCTGCTGCTTTTGGTTCTGTCCAAGTAGTAACGTAGCTGTCTATGTACATCCAAGGTATGCAGTATTCTTTCCCCTCTGTTTTGTGGGTTGGGAAAGAAGGTAGGTAGGTGGATTGCCTGGTTTAAAGACACTCTGGATACCACCTTAGGCATAAATGTTGGATTAGTCCTCATGGATACTCTATCTTGGTGGAAGATTAGGAAGGGTTGCACTGCCATTAGGGCCTGTAGTTCTGAAACCCTCCTTGCTGAGGTAATTGCCAGTAGGAAAGCAGTTTTCCATGACAGGTGTTGTAAGTCTGCTGTTGCTGCTGGCTCAAAGGGTGATAGTGTCAACTTTTCTAGTACGAAGTTTAAGTCCCAAGCTGGTAATGGTGGTTTTCTTGGAGGTTTCACATTCTTGATTCCTCTGAGAAATTGTCTGAGCAGAGGGTGTGAAAAAACAGGTGGATCAAAGCTGTATTCTGCTGAAATAGCTGATGCATGTATCTTGATGGAGGAGTAGGACAGGCCTGAATGGAGAAGTTCGCCAGATACTCCAGGATGTTAGGTATATCTATGTTTGACACATCTTTTCCTCTTTCAGAACTCCAACTGGCAAACCTTTTCCATTTTCCAGCGTAGTTTCTTCTTGTTGAAGGTCTGCGTGCTTCAAGAATAATGTCTTTAACTCTTTGGGAAAGTTCCTGATTAGCTGCTGCTATGTGATGTTCCATGCAGTCAGTTGTAAGGTTTTCAGGTTTGGATGTATGGTGCTGTAGTTGTTCTGAGTTAGCATCAAAGGCATCAGGGTATTGGCCACATATTGTTCGAGACAAGCTCCTTAGTAGTGGATACCAGTGTTGTCTTGGCCAGTTTGGAGCTATCAGGATTATCCTTGGATGTTCTTCCTTGATTTTTAGGAGTACTTTGTGTATCAAGGGAAGAGGTGGGAATGCATAAACTGTTAGGCCCTTCCAGCTGAAGGAGAGCGAATCCACTTTCCATGCTAGTGGGTGGAATGTCCTTGTGCAGAATTTTTGAGTTGGTGATTGTGAGGAGATGCAAATAGATCTATCTGACTTCTTTGTAATGGTCCTGAAGATGTCCGGGTGCAGGTGCCATTCGTGAGCATCTGATGTGGTCCTGCTTAAAATGTCCGCTAGAGTATTTTCTTTTCCTGGTACAAATCTTGCTTGCAGCTGGATGTTGTAGCTGAGTGCCAGGGTCCACAGTTCCAAAGTCATTCTGCATAGGGGGTATGAATGAGTGCCTCCCTGTTTGTTGATGTACCACATGACTGTGGTGTTGTCTGTCCTTATCAACAGCTGGCCTTCTTTGAGAAATGGTCTGAACTTTTGGATAGCCAGTTTTACAGCCAGCATTTCTTTTAGGTTGATGTGCAGGTGAAGTTGATCCTGAGTCCACAATCCTTGCACGCATTTGTCCAGCATGTGGGCCCCCCATCCTAGGTCTGAAGCATCTGTTGTAATGCTCTGGCTTGCTTGACATCTGTGAAAGGGAAGGCCTGGGTTGGACCGGCATGCCTGGGCCCACCATAGGAACTCCTGTTTTAAGCATGGAATTAGTGGGATTTCTGTTTCGAGGCTGTGTCTGTGTTGGGACCATAAATTCCGTAGGTACCACTGTAGTTTTCTCATATGTAGCCTGGCAAATGGAACCAAAATTATGCATGATGCCATGAAGCCCAAGGCCTGCAGAACTTTTCTTGCTGTTAATTTGTTCAGCTTTGTTAGCGACAAGAAGTAAAGAGGGAGTTCTTTTTGTTTTTCTGTAGTTAGGAATGCCATCTGTCTGACTGTGTCCAATTCCGCTCCCAAGAATGTCCTTGTTTGGGATGGTATCAGTCTTGACTTTTGTAGATTGACTGTGTATCCCAATGCTTGTAGCAAGTAAATGACCCTTTGCAAATCTGTTGTCAACTTGCTTTTGTTGTCCCCTTGTAGCAGGCAGTCGTCCAGGTATGGGTAAATATGAATTCCCTGCAGTCTGCAGTATGCGATTACTGATGCCAGGCATTTTGTGAATACTCTGGGCAGTAGATAAGCCAAAGGGCAATGCTGAGAATTGATAGTGCTCTGATCCTGCAAGAAATCTGAGGTATCTTCTGCAGATTGGTCGAATAGGGACGTGCAGGTATGCCTCCTTGAGATCTAGAGTTACCAGCCAACACTCCTTGCCCAGCATGGGAAGAAGTTGCTGTAGGGTCAGCATTTTGAATTTTGGGACAATGATGTATGTATTTAAGGTGGACAGGTCGAGAATTGGTCTCCAACTTTTTCCTTTCTTGGAACTAGGAATAGTCTGGAGTAGAACCCTTTCCTTTCTCTGCTGCAGGCACTTTTCCACAGCTCTCATGTTTGCTAACTCCATTATCTGTTGTAAAGCTTCTGTTTTTGATTTGGAGGTAGATTTGGCATTCCTCTTTGACTGGTATAGTGTGGAAGTGGAATCGGTAACCTTGATGTATAATTTGCAGAATCCACTTGTCTTTTGTTATGTGGTGCCAGTTCTTTGCAAATAAAGTTAACCTTCCGCCTAGTGGAGCTGCTATTTGCTCCCTGGTAGGCGGTTTTAGGAGTAAGTCACTGTGGCTGTGTTGAAGTAGTGGCAGTGGCTGTGTCTGAGCCTCTGTTGTTACCTTGCCACTGTCGTCCTCTGTAGGCACTTCCTCTGGTTTGGTTTCTGCCTCTGGAACGTCTATTCCTGCCCCTTTGAAATCTTGTGGAGTCAGGAAAGGACCAATTCTTGGCAGGCCAGTTCCTGCTAAACCTTGGGGTTGAACCTGCAGGAAATCTTTAACAGTTTGAACTGATTTTGCCTTTTCTTCCATTTTCTTCATAACCTGCTGGGCAGGTGCACCAAACAAACTTGTCTTATCCATAGGAGCATCTAACAATTTAGCTTTAACATGATCTGGCAGAGCTTGCTCCTTTAGCCATGCATGCCTTCTTATCACTGTGCCAGTCATGGCTGATCTAAATGAAGCCTCCAGTGCATCATAGCCACATTTTAAGGAATGGTTACTAACCTGTTGTATGTTATTTACCATTTCTAATACATATTTCTTGTCAAGAGCTTCATCAGTGGTTAATTTTTAGTTAACTGATCAAGCATAAACTCTTGGTATTGTATCATGTGAAACTGGCAGTTTAAAGCTCTAGCTGAGAGAGTAGCTGAAGTGTATACTTTTTTACCCCATCTGTCTAATGACCTTGCTTCCCTTTCAGAAGGAGTAGGGTTTTTAGCTATGGTCGCGGCAACTGCCTTGGGACCCTGGGATATAGTTTCTGGGTCTGCAAGGTGGCCCTTGTAATGGTGGTGTTGGGTGTCGGGCCCCCTGTAAAATCTGTCTGGTTTGGCAGGAGCTGGGGGTAATGAGTCTGGAGCAGAGCAGACATCATTAAAAGCGACATCTACCACAGAAAGAACAGGAGGTATAGCTAAGGGCCTGTGCTGTGGAAGGTGCAGAAAGGTTCTAAGTCTTTTCGGGAATCTGAGAATTCTTGTTGCTGCCATTGAACTGCTCGCATGGCATGCAAGGTTTCCCAAAGGAGAATTCTTCAGGAGGGGAAGCAGCTGGAATGGATTCTTCAGCATCAGAATCCTCAAAATTAGAAAAAGGAGCCTCTGGCTGGTCAGTAATGTCTGATTCATCTGCAGAATCATCAGAGGACACTGGCTCAGGGGCTCTGCCCTAGGTCTCTTATCTGGGGCTGAGAGGCCCTGTCTGGGTGAGGTTGAGATCCTCTAATTAAAGAAATCAAATCTTCTGCCAAGGTGAGCATTTGAGAACTGGTAGTGGGCCTGGTTGAGGGTGGTTTAACAGGCACTGATTTGGTAGACTTGGCTGCTTTAGCCCTGGCGAAGGCCTTAATGGACATGGCAGCTGGAGGCCTAGCAGCACCACGTGCTGGGGTAGAGACATCCAGGGGAATGGTGTCTGATAAGTCAGTGGGTAAAGTTTCAGAGGCCGATTCAATATTTGTAGCAGGGGCCTCAAGTGTACAGATAGATTCGCCTGTACCTATATCAGTTTTCTCGGTTTCGCCGAAACCGAGACACTCATGTTTGCTTAAGCGTGGTTTCAGCGAAACCACGGACCGCGAGTGTCGGTCTTTTCTTTGCGCTTTTGGCAGAAAGTGTAGTCGGAGGTTCCGGCGACATAATGTAAGCAAAGTCAGAACCGAAAAACTGTTCTGCAAACTCCGACCGACGCCTAAGCGCTCGCCGGTTGAAGGAAGCACAGGCCGAACAGGCTGCTACGTCGGGCTGGGCCTAAACAAGGCAGACAGTAAGAATGGAAATCTTTATGAGGTATTTGTTTCCCACAGGTTAAACAATTATTAACTTTTTCTGACATCGGCTGAGGCAAGAAAGAGTCCCCAACGGGTACTTAGCTTTAGAAGTCTTCAAGTAGTATTCGGTAGAAAAAATCTCTGGATCCGACCGACCGGCACTTGCGAACAGCTTCTGCTTCGGGCGCCACGCGGCAAGAAAGACTGGGGAAGATGGCGTCGGCTGATGCCTTTATACCCGAAGTCCAACAGAGATGACGTCGGATGAAGAGCGACATCAGCCGAAGCCGGACCCGGACTTTGGAATCCGGCCGACTGACGGGCTGCCTGACGACAGGACAACCCAGCTGTTATGACTGCAGATGCATCCATGAAGGACATCACCAAGATGGCCACTGTGACAACATTCAACATTGTGAAATTTGCACACCAGACACTTGCGATAAAATGTTAATATTCTGAGACACTACAAATATGCAACAAATTCATATATTAATGATAAATATTTTAAAAGTTTAGTAAAATATATATTTATGTGGATACAATACTTACAAGTTTAGAAACAGAAGCAGTAAACTGTGTGCTAAAAATGCATAATTTAAACATCCCATGGCAATTTTAGTGAAAATTTAAAAATGTCAACATTAGCCCAGCCAACAACTAACCACACCTTTTCTAATAAAACTGTGCAAGAGATTAACCAAAAGAGTAACACAAAAAACAGAATACAAGATGGACTAAAAAAACAAAAAAAAAAAACGCACACATACCCAGATACAATTCAGCCAAGGTTGTGAACATTTCACAGGTAAGGGTACAGGTTCTTTTTTTTCATCAAAATGGGCAATTTGTTAATATTACTGCCCATAAGGTAATTTTGTGTTGTGATTTTTCTAACATTGTGCTGAAGGTGGTAGCCTTACTCTACTTCATACAGTTACCAACTCTAAAAGCTATAGGCCCATCAGCCTGACGAGTCTCATTTGTAGGGCCACAGAACACATATGTTCATAGGTGTGTACTAGGCTAATGGCCCTTGAGCCTTTACAAGCCTAGCCCATAGGATTACCCTGGCATCGTGCCACCCGACCTTAGTTCTTAGCGCCTCTGTTGAGTAGAGCCATTGGAGTGGTACCCAGGGTGAATTTTCTATTTCCCATCCACTCATGAAGATTTATCTTGAAGAGGGCCAGTGAGGTGCTCTGCTTGACATGTATGGGGAGTCTATTCCATAGCATGGGCAGTCTCTGGGTTATGAACCTGTCCCTCCAGTATGTTCTGTTGATTGTGGTAATCAGGTTGAAGTGTCTGGAGTACGTGGTGAGCAGGAATTGGATTTCTTTAGATGTAGCATTTCTAACAGAGCTGGGTCAGACATGGCTTTGTAAGTCAAGCAGAGATTACCTCTAAGTATGCGATATGCGACAGAGAATAGTTGGAGCTTTTTGGGTCTATTCATACAGGACAAGTGTTTAAGGCCTATAGTACTCTTTGTGAGGTACTTTTGTGGCCTCTCCAGTTGTTGCAGGTGTCTAGTGAGGTACATGCCAAATGGGGCATTGTACTCAATGATTGGCCTAATGAGGGAAGAGTAGAGGGAGACAATGACCTCTTTTCTTCCTGGATGCAAAACTCTTAGTAATGAGATGTGCCACACAGAAGTACTTTCTGACCACAGTGGCAATGTGGTGGTCAAAAGAAAGGTTGCTGTCAACCTGTATTCCCAGATCTCTTAAAACGCCTTCTGTGTTCAGTGGACTACCATCAATGTGGTAATTCATGGGAACCAGTTTTTTCCCAAATGGGATGATGACACTTTTTGGCATTGAGCTTGAGACCATGGTTCTGACACCAGTCACTGGACCCAGTGAGGCCTTTCAGTAAGATATCAACATCACTTGGGGAGTTAATAGCAGCTCCCAACTTGCAATTGTCTGTGAATTTTATCAGCCAGAGTCCCTTTGTGTTGGCCGGGACTTCAGAGAAGTACATACCAAAAAGGAGATGACCCAGGACCGAACCCTGTGGGACTCCACTCGTGACTAGTCGGCAGTCTGACTTGAATCAGATACTTTCACACTGTGGGTGAGTTTTTCACTCTGGGTGCGTTTTTCTATGATTCCTGAGTGGTGGATGGTATCAAAGTCCTTGGCCAGATCAAAGTAGGCTGCATGAACCACCTTGCCTTCATCCACAGCTGTGGTGACTGGCTCAAAGTCGTCGACCAGGTTGAGCAGGCTTGATCTAGCCTTCACAAAACCAAACTGTGTGGGATCCAGAATTTGGAGATTCCCTATATCTTGTTTATTATGTCCCATGATGATGCGTTCCATAGCCTTGCATATCAGACTCATCAGGCTAATGGGGTGATAGTTTCCAGGGTCTGTAGTCACTCCACCTTTGTGGAGAGGGATGTGTAGTCGCGCCACCTTTGTGGAGAGGGATGACTGTAGCAGTGAGCCACTTGGTAGGGACAAAGCCTGATGTGAGGCTGTGATTGAACAGGGCACACAAGTTAGATGCCAGTTCACTCTGTACTTCATATAGAACACAGCCAGAGATATTGTCAGGTCCCACAGAAGCTGTATTCTTGGCCTTGGACAGTGCTGTTTTAACCTGTGCAGCAGTAATACTGGGTTGCCTGGTAATCTGGTGGTATTGTGATTGGTCCTTTGGGGGGATAAAGTTGGCCCTGAATCTGTTGGCCAGTATATTGGCAATATCAGTCAGTATAGGAAGTACCATTGTGCAGTAGCTCAGAGCAAAAATGGGTATGGGTATTGCCGTGGAGGTTCTTTACATAAACTATAGAAGGCCTTGTGGTTGTCTTTATTATCTGCTGCAATTCTGTTTTCATAGCTAGCTTTAGAGGATTTGATGAGGGATCTCAACTTTTTGTTGAGACTGATAAAGGAGTTTTTTCAGTCTTGAGACTTCACCTTCTTCTGCATCAGTTTCCTCCTTCTGTTGTAGAGTTTGTTTATGGCAGGAGACCACCAGATTGGCTTCCTTTTTTTTTTGGAGGAGAGCATCTTGGTTCTATTACGTATGGCAAGATCCATGCATTTGTGTAAATGTTCGTACAGTGCATTGGTGTATGATTCAGCAGTCATGCAGCTATTCTGCATTTCGCCCATGTTAGTAATTACCAGGTCAAGGATGTTGCTAGCTCTAGAGAGGGTAAGAACTAGCTGGTCCAGGGCATTGGAATTAATGAATTCCAGGAAATGTTGGGCAAGTGCATTGGTTGTTGTGTCTTTCAGCTTTTCCCGGTTAGGGGTCACCACAGCGGAACTCCGGTCCGCTAATGATTGGCAGTAGATTTTTACGTGCCGACTTGCCGGGCCCGACGCACAACCTTCAATGAAGGAACGCCCATTCACACATGTCGCCACACAGAAGACGCTCTGAGAATCGAACGGGCCAACGTCTTACTGTGAGGCGACAACGCTACCACAGCACCACCACCGCAGTAGGGGCAAGTGGATTGGTACAGGAGTAGTTTTCCCAGTTAATGGAGGGGTAGTTGAAGTTGTCCAGTATGAGAGTGTTAGGTTGGACCCTAATATTCTCCAGGGTGCTTAGGAATGTGGAGTGCGAGTCTTGGGACACGGTTGGGGATGGGTCTATATTATAATCGTGAAAGCTGTCTTTCACAAATACATGTTAGACACATATTCGAAGAACAAGAACATCGAAGTCCCAAAAAAGCAAAATAGAGAACGCCAAACACATTCCTGGAAGTAACAGCACCATACAGGTAAGGTAAACCTAACTGTACAAACCTTACCTAAAACACTTTTTCAAAATTTTTGCAGGGGGGCAAGCCCTCCTACACCCCCCATACCCCCCTACTTATACATACAAACTCCGAGACCGCACTACAGTGGGGAAAAGGATTAATTTCCTCATCCCCACGATCACCCTGCTGGCCAAGAAAATCCGTTTGGCATTCTCCATTTCGCTCTTTTGGTACTTCGCTGTTCTCGTTCTTCAGTGTATATGCATCTATGAACATGTATTCGTGAAAGACAGCTTTCGTGACTCTGATATAGATCCATTGGGGACCTTTAGGTGGCTACAAGCTCAATCGCTCTCTTACCCAATGTTAGCTGCACCAAGTATCTCTGGTGCATTATGTTGGGCTACCAGTCTGGAAGTTTGCGCATCCTTTATGAATATGGAAACACCACCGCCTTTGGAGCTTCAGTCCAAGTTCTGGGGTGTGGAATGCGTTATAGTCTGGTAGTGCAGGGGTGCTTTCTGTTGCCTTGAACCAGGTCTCTGTTACAGCATAAATGTCGATGTTCTCCACTTAAAGGGAGTGCTTTGAGTGAATGCATTTTGAGATTTAGACTTCTAGCGTTGAGCAGCATGACCCTCAGACTGCATACATTTGCAGCTGTTACGGTGGTAATTTGGTCTTTGGAACACTGCCTAAAAAGGCACTATAGGAGTGGCAAGAGCCTTGGCCAGTATCCAGAAGTCCAAGGGTGACAGATGCAGGTCATCTCTGGCAAAGAATTGAGGTCGGTCAACCATGTTATCCCAGGCAGACAGATACTGGATCCCCTTAGAATGACACCAGAAACTTATCACTTTCTGCTTGTACTGTGGTATCATTCTGGGTGATGGTGGGATGCTGCTCAGGGCTAGGTTCATACCCAGCTGGGCTACATAATCCAAGAGCTCCTCCATGTCCTTTTTCATGTAGTCCAGGGAGGTACGTCTCAGGTCATTCACACCCACATGTACAATGACAGAGTCATATTTGTACCTGTTGTCGAGGGACCCGAGTGCATGCTTTATGTGGTGGATCCTGGCAACTGACAGGCAGCTGACTGTTACTTTCTCCTTATTCAACCTAGTGAGTGGGACATCAGTGTGCCTCACTATCGAGTCATCTATGACTAGTGTGTTGGGCATGCTGTTTTGCCTCAGGGGTTTTGGTTAAGTGGCACATTGTTTAGGAGAGTTATGTGTCTCGTGATTAGTGTTGTGTTGTGGTGGTCAAGTGCTTTTCTGCCTTGGAGGTCTCTGCTGTTTGGGTATATTTTTATTGAGAGCCTCCACGAAGGTGGGTGTTACTATAACCAACTCTGAATTTACACAACAGTCAAGTTACACGATTTCAAGTTCAAAATGGTTCAGTTTAACTGGCCTGTAGAAGCACAGTTCACTGAAAGGTGTCAATCAAACAAATAAGTAGACAATTAGGCTCATCTGTTGCAAAAAGCATTTTGTGATTCTTCAGTCTATATAATTTCTTTTACAAGGCATGTTTAGCCTCTTCAGTGTGTTTACAGGGTACAAGAGCATTTGATTTGTTTTGCCCCAAGGCTCTCAATGAAGCATTTATGGATATGCAGCAGAACAAGCACTGTATAGTGCATAGACAACCTCATTAACTGAAGAAGTTCTCAAAAATACAGTCCTGGTTTGGGGGGGGGGGTTAGTGAAGGGACTAGAGTTATTAGAACGGTCTACCTCAGAGAAAAGGATAAAGGTATTGAGATCCCTTCAGATTACCTTGAAGGCAGACGGGGAATACCTGTCAGCCCTGGCAAATAATGCCAGAAGTGCAGGGGAGATGGTTGTGCACTCAAAGTGGAGGAAGGGTGATCTGGCATGGTGGTAAACAGCCCCTTTGGGCAGTACTGGAGGCATACCTCTCAACCTTTTAGCACAAGAAATCTGGACAAAACCTAAAATAATGGAGGAGGGACAAAGGCCCAAAAATAGGGACAGATTTTAAATACCGCTCTTAGAACCATGGAAAGTTGCTAGAATAAAAGGTTTTGTGCTGGTACAAATTTTCTGAAGGATATGAAGACAAACTCAGATGTATGTCATTATTTAGTGACTTCAACCTTCACTGACTGGCCAGAATACCATCAATTGAGAGGACTGACTGGAGGTGAGATGCCAGAGTAGGGTCCAACAGTGACAAGTGACATTCCTTAACTTAGCTGTGCATCACTTGTTTGGTCATTTCTTTCCACAGGCTTTGCAAGTTTAACACATTAACAGTGAACAGCAGACAGAGGAGGACTTGCATGATCTGGCAAGGATTTTACTCTGTTAGATGCAAAAGAAAAAGAGTCCATCACAGCTCAAAGTCAACAGAGGGACATGCTCCATGGACTCAAGAGCCCATTCTGGCCAAAAAAAGTATAAAGCACTCCAAAAAGCAGATGCAAGAATGATACCTCTCAGCTCTCTCTTGCTATCAACAACAGATGAATCGCAGCTTGCCAGCCAAGTTAAAAGACAACTTGTCACCAATGACGACTCCGTGCTCACAGTGACTTGGCAAATACACCTGCTAACAAAGACTTGTGCTGCAGCGTGTTGACTTTCTGCCTTACACTGTGCCTCAGCTGTTCCTACATGAGACTGTCAGAAGGGCCCTTCAGCTGATCTTTCCACTGGTAACCCTCTCTACCTACCATCTTACAAACAGTGAGATAAACCACAAGTTTTCCATGATACTGCCTCCTTGCTTCTGGGTAGAAATACATCTCTCTCTCTATTTAGATACTGATATATACAGATATACATACATAAACACATACCTACACAAGTACACAACAAATAACTGAAATGCACAACCATCAATACACAGATAATCTCTATTCCTTAATTAAAAAAAAAAGATCATAAAAGGAAAACACTTATCTTTTGCGATGCTCTAACCAAAACTCTACCACTGCACTCGCAAATTTGTTAGAAAAGGATGTTTGTCAGATTACACACACACAGACACACTGATTTGCTCTAAGTGCATTTGGAGTAATCTTAGATTTTAACCATTACATCAGTGATTACTTCATGATCTGTTTAAGCATGTACATTTAGTCTTACTATAAACAGTGTACCTCATTCTTGGGTTAAACTCACTCACACAGCTATAGATATGATGCAGTGTAGGCGATCTTTGCAAGACCATACACAGAGGGCTACGGGAGTTTGCAATTTTCCCCACTATTGTGCAATTTCAGAGTTTGAATATATAATCAGAGGATTCAGCGTTTTGTTTGTTTTAGATTAAATGGTTCTAGATGTACTGAACTTAAACTGAGTTTAAATGCTTCAATACATACCCTATATAAACATATTAGACAAAGGCATGTGAAAAAAGTATATACAGTTTTATTTATCAGCACTGTGCATTATGTGCTGATCACCAATCTATGCACTTTGACAGCCACTGAAACACTATATTAAGCCAGAGTAACTGAACCCATTCAAATTTAATTAGAAAAGAATCCGACTGTGCACAGACACCCAGAAAACCGCTCCCCCCACATACATTTAATTTGTAGTGCTGAGATGTAAATGTATTTCATAGAAGCAAATAAATCAAAAATGATCAAGTCATTTGGAAAATGGCTTTCCAACAAAACTGGCCAAATAATAAATATCTGTACAAGACAATTAAGAGCAGGTCTAACTTAAGCTACACTGACTGACTTAAATCTCACTTTTTTCTGTCTCCTAAAAAATCTCGATAAGGGACCTCTGTCTAGCCAGTGAGTCAAAGGATCCACTCTCATGTGACTGCACATCCACAAAACAAGCAACACTCAACACTCACTTAAGATACATAAACTTTCACTCAAACAGGCTCTTCTAGTGAGAGAGACATCTTAGTCAGGGAATCCCTCTTTTGTGGAACAGACTCCCCCCTTGGATGTAAAGCAAAGTAGCTCCCTCCCTTTAACCATAACCTAGGTGGATGAATGGATGAGAAATAAGTATATTCCAAGTTGGATCTGTGAAGCCCTCATTGAAATGGGCTGAAACGAGGTGTAAATGTTTCATGTTGAAGGGTCCTCACAATCTGGGATCTCTTGGCTGTCCAGCAGATCAGTAGCCTAGTATTAACCAATGAGCCTATCTAAATTAAGTAAGACTAAATAAAAAAATAAAACTAAAATCTAAACGTACCATATCTGAATATTGGCCATAAATTTTGGGGTACGATGTTAGTTATCTCACGCTTTCGTTACAAATTCCTCAGAAATACAAGAGGGCACCCCTCACACGGACTATTCATGAAAAAGTTTAGCAACTATACAAAACATCGTTCAGTAGAAAGCCTTGCAGTACCACCATATAATGAAATGAAAGTGAAACCATAACTCAGTGAAAAAAAGATAAACTGAACAGCAGGTTGGTTTGCAATATATATGAAATAACTTTTATAACACAATTACAGACCTCCACTATGTGACTCGTAGGTTGCTTTCACTGTCTCAAGCCCCTAAACTTTACATAGTCCATCTTCAATGGACATGGCAGTGAAGACACTAGTGTTCTAGCATAGTCGCTATGAAATGAAGATAAGGCAAAGGCAAATATTCTGGACCATTATGCTACTGACAGACCACAGCTGATTCAGTGGCAAAAGTAACACTGCAACTGTTTAAGGAAGAAAGAAATGCCTTAGTTATTTGGGCTGTAACTGACTTTATAAACAATCATAATACCTACACGAGCACCCATTTAGTGTTACACTCGGAAAGAATGTTGATCAGACTACTGTCATTCTTTTACCCTAAAGTTTCTTAAGTTTCTTAACATATTTCTGTATCACAGCACCCAATAATAAATGACGACAAATGAAAGCTGACAATGAACTGCGTAAACTTCTCAGTTTTGTATTAGAACATTACCCACCAGATGCACAGTAAGACCCGCGGTAGTGGTGCTGCGGTAGCGTTGTCACCTCACAGCAAGACGTTGTCCCGTTCGATTCTCAGCTAGAGCATCTTCTGTGTGGAGGCATGCATGAATGAGCATGCCTTCGTTGAAGGTTGTGCATCAGGGCTGGTAACTAGGCACATAAAAATCCATTACCAAACATTAGCGGACCGGAGTTCCGCTGTGGCGACCCCTAACCGGGATAAGACGAAAGACACAACAACCCACCAGATGCACAGTAGCAAGGACTGCCCAACCCCCGCCCACTACTGTACATTTCCCTGTAATTGCTAATCTTACTGTGAATAAACATGAGATACCCAATGTCAGCAAATAGAATATGGAAAATAGTGTAGTTAAACAGATAACGTGCACTTGCAGCAGTGTGCACGTTCTGTATAACCACAAACACCTAAGCTATTTGTAGTCCTCTGTGCAGGAACGCACATGGCAGAACTCTTTACTTTTATTCTGTTTTAATTGTTACTGTTTCTTAGCTGTTTGACATCCAGTATTTATTTGCGGTGCCACTCCCTATATGCCAAAGAATTTTCCATGTCATTCTGTTGGTCTGTATTTTTCAAAATGTGATTTTTTTTTTTTTATTTGTAATGTCTGCTGCATTTATTTCGGGGGACAGTGGATTGTGGTAACTAAGATAAGAGAGGTACATACCTGACTCTGCAATGTTTAACGTACAGTTCCAGTTAACACGGACACATACCACTCAATCTTTTAATGCCCAAAATCTGAACAAACCCTAAAAGAATGGGGGGGGGGGGGTGTTACCAAACATAGGGAGAGAATTTAAGTACCGCGTTTATAAACTTAGAAAGTTGCTAGCTTTACAAGTTTTATGTTTACATTCTTTTGAAATACATGCTAACTGTGAAACTAAAATGTGTGTCCTTCTTTAATGACTTCCATGTTCTGTAATTTACCAGAAAACCACAAATGTGTTATTCTGATAAGCAAAAAAGTATAGTTAAAGGTGGGGGGTGCAGGGGGGCTTGCCCCCCTGCAAAACCAATTTAAAGCACAAAATTAGGATGGGGTATAATGTATTGCAAACATACTGCCCTTTTGTCCCACTAATACTTGAACCTGTCCTTACATCTCTTAATTAATGGCCGTATTTCAAGAATGGCAGCATTGTGTCTTCTGTATATCGAAAAATTAAAAATAAAAATTTTGGGAAACAAAAAAAAAAGAACTACAAGAAATGGTCATAGATGGAATATTCAGAATGAATATTCAACAGGTGGCTGGATAATCTGCATGGTTTGTCACTCAGCCGTATTTTGCATGCAACCTAGCACAGGCTTGTCCTGTCAATCATACAGGCCACACCCATTCCTGCACGAAAATCACGGTGGGGTAATGCTCTAATACAAAGACACCCTTCTCATATAAATGAACATTTACCAAAGAAAATTTTAATGTAACTTATTGAGCGTAACTGAACTGTACATTTCAGTATCATAAACTGAACTTAACGTCTAGAGCAATCCAAGTGAAACAAACTTAGTTTTTGTTGTTATGCACTGTTTCTTAACCTTCATCACACCTGAATACATACAGCCTTGTTTTGAGGTTTTTTCTCTTTATTAATTCCTGGAATCAAAACTTTAATCTCCATTTTGTACCCATGGTGTTGGCGGCTTCAAGTGTAAACAAAGGTCCTGCTGACATGCACTCTACATATTCATAAAGGAGGTTTCTAACAAACCCACATCTACCAGAGATTCAGGTGATCATATAAACTCCTGCAGTTCCACAGTCAAAATTAAAGCGTGCTTCAAAAAGATGAGCGTATGAGACATGCAGCATGCAGGGCACAAACTACTACTTACCCTAGCAAACCACGGGGGTGCTGTGCAGAGGAAGACAGCGAGCAACAGGCCAACATGTTTTAGGTAATAATAAAAAAAGAATGAAGATCTGATAAAACACTTACGTGCTGTCAAAACTGGCAGACTATGAAAGTGGAAGATGTCAAAAACAATCTAGCGTTGCAAATCAAAGAAAAGGATAATCACCCTTCCACCTGCTTTCATTTACGGCTGTTAAGCAGGAAATGTAATCCTAATACCAACCCTTGAACTGTGTAAAAAGCAATGCAATGCACCAGCAAATGGAACTTGGCATCCCAGAAGCACAGAGGAGCAGAGAAAAGTACAGAACATCTTGAAATAACTGGAACAGACCTGCTTTATGAAAATGAAAGGCGATGCAAAACTCTTATTACATGTTATGTACACATTTATATGGTCTAAAAATTACTTTTTTGTATTGTTTGCAGTCACTGAAACCTGGCTACTTCCTACACCCATCACTTCAGACAATTGTTTAAATGGAGGTGCAATGGGGAATGAATGGATATACGGAGGAGAGGTTTGAAGTTCATCAGGTTTGGGGTGGGGGGGGGGGGACCAACTTCAGGAAGAATCTCTCACAAAACACTTTTTAACTTAAAAGGCTTTTTACTTAAAATCTTGGCTTTTTTAGTCCTAACAAATGACTCCGATTTAAACTTCCCAAATGTTCCCTCCTTGCCATTTCTAAAGAGGAAATTGTTGAAAGACATTGCCCAAGTTCACACATTGTGAATTAGAAGTCTTGCAAGCTGATTCTGCATTCTCTAATGGCCAAAAATGATGCACCACAACTGTGTTTGTGCTCGCTAGCGCACACACCACAAACACGCATTGCATTTCCTCAAAGCACTGTATGTAACAAGACAATAACATTACTTAACGCCAAGCAAAAAGTACAGTTTTGTACCTACCATAAATGTAGATGTTCGAAGCTTGACATTGCTGCAGTCCTTACACTTGGGTAGTCCGCTGTCCTCGGTCGGCCCGAATATCAAAGTATTAGGCTGACGTCGGTCAAGGCGCTTAAGACTGACATCAGAACGTCAGTGTACAAATGCGCATGACCGACGTCATATCCTCAGTCTTTTCTTGCCCCAGATGTCAGAAGACCCTAGAAAGAAAGGTCAAAACCAAAAGACAGCAAAAAACAACCAACCACCCTTGCACTAATCATATGTACACTATATACAATATCCACAATATTCACAACCCAAACCACACAACCGCCTCTAACTACAGAGGGGAAGGAGGGAGGGTAAATTGGACTGCAGCAATGTCGAGCTTCGAACATCTACATTTATGGTAGGTACAAAACTGTACTATGTTCTTCATCTCACATTGCTGCAGTCCTTACACTTGGGTAGAATCCCAAAGCAGAGGTAAGGGAGGATGGCAAAACTATAAAGCATTAGGAGCTGCCAAAATGCCCTGTAAAATTGCAGTGGCAAAACCAGCCCTAGATTTAGAGTAAAGTGGAAGGTGGTAATGCTTAGAGAAAGTATGCACTGAACTCCAAGTAGCTGCCTCCAAAATATCTTTAGTTGCCACCCCCCCTTAAAAAAGCTGTAGAAGTGGCAGTAGCCCGAGTAGAATGAGGCCTAATCCCAGCTGGAATCACCTTACCATGATGGGAATAACAGAAAGCAATACAAAACCCAATCCACTTAGAAATAGTTTGTTTTGACACAGGCTTGCCCTGAGAACCCAAAGCAAATGAAACAAATAACTGCTGAGACTGCCTGAACCCTTTAGTTCTGCTCAAATAATATCGCAACTGCCTGTGTAAATCCAAAGTGTGCAAAATCTTTTCCCCTTTATTTTGGGGGTTTGCATAAAAGTAGGCAAATGAATAGTTTGGTTTAAAGCCACACTAGAAACCACTTTAGGCATAAAGGAAGGATTAGTACGCAAAGATACCCTGTCCTTATGGAAAATTAAGAAAGGGCTCAACCGCCATAAGGGCCTGTAATTCAGAAACCCTTCTCGCAGAGGTAATGGCCAACAAAAAAGCAGTCTTCCATGACAAATATTTCAACTCGGCAGTAGCTGCAGGCTCAAAAGGTTGTAGAGTGAGTTTCTCCAACACAAAATTGAGATCCCAAGCAGGAGTAGGAGCTCTACGTGGGGGTCTTATATTCTTTGCCCCTCTAAGGAATTGCTTAAACAAAGGATGAGAAAACAATGGTGGGTCACAGTCATAGTGAGCAGAAATTGCTGCAGCATGAACCTTAATAGAAGAGAAGGACAACTCCTTGTCCAGTAACTCAGTAAGATATTGAAGAGCCACACTTAAATTAGGCTTAGAAACATCAAATTCCTTTGCTGTACTCCAAAATAAAAATCTCTTCCATTTATCTGCGTACACTTTCCTTGTACTAGGCCTTCTGGCCTCCAAAATAACATTCAAAACTTGTTGTGGAAGCTGAGACCCTCCAGGGTTTAAAACAGAATATGCCAGGCTGTTAGATGTAGAGAGTGAAGATTGACATTGAGTAAATGACTGTTCTCCTGAGACAGCAGGTGTGGAATTGAAGGCAAAGGCCATGGAGGCTCCCATACCAGACTTCTCAGTAATGGGTACCAGTGTTGTCGAGGCCAATCTGGAGCTATTAAAATCATCTTTGGCTTGTCCTGTCTGACCTTCAGGAGTACCTTTGGGAGGAGAGGCAGAGGTGGAAAGGCATACACATGAAGATTGCTCCACTTGAATGAAAGAGCATCCACTTTCCAAGCTGTGGGATGAAACCTTTTGTGCAAACCTTTGGCAGCTGGTAGTTTAGTGGAGAAGCGAACAAATCTATGTCTGGAGTTCCCCATAACACTGTCAATTTCTGAAATACATGAGGATCCAATTTCCACCGTGGGGATCCATAATTTGTCTGCTCAACACATCTGCTAAGGAGTTCTGTGCTCCGGCAGAAACCTTGCCTGAAGATTCAGCTGTAAACTGAGAGCAGTCTCCCACAAAATCATCGCTTGTCTGCATAGAGGATAAGAATGTTCCCCTTGCTTGTTGATGTACCACATGACAGTTGTGTTGTCTGTTAGAACCAACACCTGCCCTGGAAGAAGTAAATCCTTGAAAGCTATTAATGCAATTGGACTGCCAACATCTCCTTCAAGTTGATATGTAGATGTTGAAGTCTGGCAGGCCACGTGTCTTGTATCCACTTTCCATTTAGATGAGCTCCCCAAGCTTTGTCTGAGGCATCTGTCGTTAGAATCTGACTCGCCTCTGGTCGGGTCACAGAGAGTCCCTTGTTTAGGTGACATTCCTGAGCCCACCACAAAAACTCCTTTTGAATGCAAGGTATTATTTGAATGACAGTGTCCATATCTTGGCAGTGCTGTGTCCATACATTTTGAGATACCATTGTAGCTTCCTCATATGCAGTTTGGCATTGGGAAGCACCAGAATACAAGATGCCATGAACCCCAAAGCTTGAAGGACTGTCCTTGCAGTCAGCCTGGACTGATGAGACAACTGATGGAAGTAAAGAGAAAGATTCTTTTGTTTGTCCGGGGTCAAAAGGCCATCTGGGACGCTGTATTCAGTCTCACACCCAGAAAGCACATGTCCTGAGAGGGTACTAGACTGGACTTTATTTCGTTCACAGAATACCCCAGGCATCTTAGCACTGCTATCACATACTGTAAATGATGAAGAAGTTCTTCCTTTTCTTGGGCCAGAATCAGGCAATCGTCCAAATAAGGATAGATCTGTATTCCTCTTAGCCTGAAGAAAGCTATCACTGGAGCCAGAACTTTCGTGAACACTCTGGGCGCAGTAGATAAGCCAAAGGGCAATGCAGAGAACTGATAATGAGAAGTCCCAGCCCGAAAACGCAGATACTTCCTGCAACTGAGCCTGATAGGAACATGAAGGTAAGCCTCCTTGAGATCCAGAGTTACCATCCAGTGATCTTTGCCCAGCAGAGGCAAAAGCTGTTGTAACGTCAACATTTTGAACTTGGGAATGTCCAGATATGTGTTGAGGATAGATAAATCCAAAATTGGTCTCCACGTGTTCCCCTTCTTTGGTACTAGGAACAGGCGAGAATAAAATCCTAGGCCCACTTCTGGTAGAGGGACCGGTTGTATGGCCCCTATTTGAAGTAGCAGAGAAATTTGTTTGTGAGCCTCTAGTCTTTGCTGAGGAGGAACGTCTGGCATGCCTTTGAAAGGAGGCAAGGTATGGAAAAAAACTTGTAACCTTGGTGTATGATATCCAATACCCATCTGTCTTGAGTAATCAAACTCCAATTTTCCTTGAAGAGTGCCAACCTTCCTCCCAAAGGTGCTGCCAGGCGAGAAGGATCTGGCAGCTGAAAAGGTAGGTCATTGGGCCTGTTTACGAAAGGACTGGCCCCTGCCCTCACCCGAAGACTGAGCAGGTGAACTCCCCATTCTAGGTCTGAAGGAACTCTGAGTCCTGCCCCTACCACGTCTAGATCTACCCCTAGACTGAGAATCATAAGAAGGATACGTCCACCCCTTAGCAGGCCAATTCCTACTAAACTTCGGAGGCTGAACTTGCAAAAAATCTTTAACAGCCTGCATAGACTTAGCCTTGTCCTCCATTTTCTTCAAGACTGACTCCACAGGTGAACCAAACAACACATCAGACTGTAAAGGAGCATCCAAAATCCTTGTCTTAACATGGTCAGATAAATTCTGATCCCTCAGCCAGGCGTGCCTGCGAAGCAGTGAACCAGTGGCAGCCACCCTAGACGAGGCCTGTACAGCATCAAAACCACATCGTAAAGAATGCTTACCCACCTGTTCCGAGACATGCACCAAATCTTGTAATTCTTTACACTCAATGCCTTCCGCCAGAGCATCTACCTTAGACTTCAATTGAGAAAGAAGATAGTTTTGATATTTCAACATGTGAAACTGGCAATTCAAAGCCCTCATAGCTAAGGTGGAAGAAGTATAGACTTTCTTTCCCCATCTATCCAAAGCTCTGGCCTCTTTATCTGGAGGAACCGGATTTTTACAACAGAGGCCTTGACACCCTTAGGTCCCTGACTAACAGTTTCTGGGTCCGCCCTAGGACTCTTATAAAGATATTTATGAGCCTCAGGCACCCTGTAATACCTATCCGGTTTAACAGGAGCAGGAGGCAAAGAATCAGGATTAAGTGAAGCCTCCGCAAACACATCCTCCACAACATCCAGAACAGGTGGTATAGCCAAAGGCCTATGCTGGGGTAAAAGCAAAAATTCCTAAGCCTTTTCCTGGAATCAGAGAAGTCCTGACCTTCCCACTTAAAATGTTCCCTCATGGAATGAAGAGTCTCTGAAAAGAAAAATCCTCTGGAGGAGAAGCAGAAGGAGTCGAATCATCTGCATCAGAATCAGAATAAGGAGAGTACTCCTGCAAGTCTTCAGCAAGACTCTGAAACATCCGAAGCCTGCTCAAAACTCCCCAACTCTGGTTCCACCCTAGGCCTCTTATCAGGAGGGGCAAAGAACCTCTAATCAAAGTAATTAAATCTTCTGCCATTTTAAGCATGTGCTTCTTGGGCACAGATCCTGTAGAACTAGGAGTGACACCAATAGAAGCTAAACCTGGCCTGCCTCTGGGAGAAGCCTTGGAAACAGAAGGAGAGGGCCTAACCACCCTAGGAAGGGAGGGAGTACAGTAACCTGAGAAGCCCCTTCAGCCTGACCTGCCTCCTGAGAGGCCACATCCTGCAATATCAAAGTCTCCCCCTGGGACTCCAGAGAAGCCTCCGCGGAACCACCGGTTCCACTGACGCTCTAAAGAACCGGGCGTCCGCACGGATGACTCTTCTTGCCTGGGTTTAGCTGCTTTGTCTTTGCGCTTCTTGAAGAAGCGGCCGGAGCATCCGACGGCATATTATAATTGCACCGCTTCCAAAACCAACCTGGCACAATCTAACCTTCGCTAATAGTGCGCTTATTGAACCTAGCACAAAAGCGACACCCAACAACGTCGTGCTCAGGCCCCAAACAAGGAATACACAAAGTATGATAATCTCTATGCGGTATCTGCTTCCCACAAGAAATACAGTTATTCACTTTTTCTGACATCCGTAAACCACTGAGGCAAGAAAAACTAAAATATTCCCCAACGGGTACTTAGCCAACTTTGACTCGGTCTGAAACTCCGAAAAATTTCAGAACGCCGAACGGCACTTGCAACGCTGCTTCTGCATCGGATCATGCGGCAAAAAAGACTGAGGATATGACGTCGGTCATGCGCATTTGTACACTGACGTTCTGATGTCAGTCTTAAGCGCCTTGACCGACGTCAGCCTAATACTTTGATATTCGGGCCGACCGAGGACAGCGGACTACCCAAGTGTAAGGACTGCAGCAATGTGAGATGAAGAACATCAAAGACACCAGATGAAGGGAAACAAGCAAAGCAGCCGACATGCACGTTGTGACGTGAAATTGCCACTCTGTTTCACAACGGATCACACACTTTGCAGTGCACCTAGTTTTATATTTCTCTCTAGATGGAAGGGGTAGTGTCATATTTTCCGCAAACAGGTCTGGCCGCAGACATTACTGAAGATGTTGTAGGACTGCTGAATTAAAATGTGCCATTTTACAAACACAGTTACCGCTTAACTGATAAATGTTACCCAAACATGCCCTACATGGGGTAAATACTAAGGAGGTTGACATATCATGAAGTTTTCAAGGGGCAAATTAAATCATTAATAATATAGTCCAGAAAATGGTAGTGCACCTTTGATGGTTTCACATTACTATCTTTTGCAGTTGAACATACTTGTAGTTATAACAGTGTCTCAGTAAAGTGTTAATGTTGTAAAAGATGTCTAGTGACAGTCATCTGTATTTTTTGTGTGTGTGCACGCGCGTCTCTCTCTCTGCACATGCATTATATATACTGGTGTGGGGAGCTCCAGAGTCATCCTCCATACACATTTGCTATCAAAATGACACTAAATACGTTTAAATCTTAAGCGACTCCTATAGCCAAGAGTTTTGTGTAAAATGCTAGGTCAACAATAATCCACAAACTCAGTAATACGTTTTTGATTTTTTCTTACATAACTAAACAGCAACACAAATTCATTTTGCATAAAAACAATCCTTTCCTGATTAGATGTTCCATTCTACTGTTACTATTTCCCTGCTGTAAAAAAACCTTTTGCATGGTTTTGCACATCTGGGCAGTGCCGGTTAGCTAGCTAGGGCTAAATTTATCCCGGCTTCACCAAGTCTCCTCTTCAGTTTTTCCCTTGAAAGTAGTCCAACTCTCAACCTAAGCACTTAAAAAGCATCCTACAGTCCAGCACTTGCTCAGTCCTAATAGCAAGCACTAATATACCCTGACACTTGATTGCCCAGCAGGGCAAGGCTCATTATTCACCCCTCACCAACTAAGCAGCTCACCCTACTATTTAGGCATGACCAAAGGGCAATTTCAGGTATACTCTCCAGTCCAGCTGGTGAACCTGGGTATCCTGAGGCAATGTTACAACTACCGACGCAGGACCCAAGAGTTTGTTATTCAGGTCAACTGAGGGCAACCTGCCAGCAGATTACCCAAATGTAATGACTGCAACAGTGAAACACGAAGAACATTCTAAGTGGCAACTTGCAGAATATGCTCTGAGCTAGTGAAAAATAGCACAAAATATACTGAACCCACTGATATTGCCAACATCCTGGCAGATAGATTCAGTGCAAACTTCACCCCCATCTCACCCCCAAAATGGCCCGCAACAATACCAGAAAAGAATAGTGTCCCGGAAATTACAGATGCAGAGGTGAAAACAGCCCTTTCAAAAGCCAAAAGCACAGTGTCAATGGGGCCAGATGGTGTCCCAGGATGCATCTTGTATGAACTACAGAACGAACTAACCCCCCACCTAAACACACTGTTCACCCTCAGCCTCTCCAAAGGCTACATGCCCATAGAATAGCGCACTGCAATGGTTATTCTGCTCCACAAAGGAGGGGCCACAACTGACCATGGTAACTATCACCCCATAAGCCTGACTAGCCTGGTCTGCAAGGCTATGGAGTGTATCATTATGAAACTCATTAACAAAGACATTGGGAACCTCCAAACACTTGACCCGACCCATTTTGGCTTTAAGGGCAGATCATGCCTACTAAACCTAGTTGACTTCTTCGAGACAGTTACCAAGGCCATAGATGAGGAGAAGGTACTTCACACAGCCTACCTTGACCTCGCCAAGGCTTTTGACACCATTCCCCACTCTGGAATTATAGAAAAACTCACCAGCCTGAACATAAACCCCTACGTCACAAGATGGGTTGCCAACTGACTTACAGACAGAACTCACATGGTAAGAATAGCAGGCTTCAGGTTCAACTGTAAACCAAACACTGGAAACACGAACTAAGTCCCAAAAAGCAACAAAAATGTATGCAGAAGCACTGAAGCCCAATGAACTCTTCTTAAACTGGAACAAATACCTTTCAGTTTGAAATCAAACTTTCCTTTATTGTTTTACCAGTAGTAAAAGATGCACGAACAGTTGATAAGTCAACAGTACAGATAAATCCAAAATAGGCAACAAAATGAATCACGAACAGTTGATAAGTCAACAGTACAGATAAATCCAAAATAGGCAACAAAATGAATCAAGCGCTTTCACCCGTTCCTATGACGGGCTTTTTCAAGATGAACCACCTAAAACGCTTCGTATGCTTATATACAACATTTTAAACCAATTATTCAATTAAAACAACAAGAAAAACAGGTTAAACCAATTGAAAATTAAAACTTTGCTTTCTGTTTGAATGTTTTAAAGCAACATCTCATTCACGATACTTACAACCAGTGTGTTTTAACCAAAAGCACAACAAAAGTATATCCGAAACAAAAAACCTTTCTCTGTTTCTTTTTCAATCATTGATGTTATACACAGATAGCCCAAATAGTGTGTTCAATAAACATTGAATTTAAAAATCCTTACGGTTGCTGTAAACATTTATCAGGGCTTAACTTTCTATTTTATTTAACGTGTTTTAAAGCAACATCGCTTTCTTGATACTCCCAACGAACGTGC
Organism: Protopterus annectens; assembly: GCF_019279795.1. Lineage (NCBI taxonomy): Eukaryota > Metazoa > Chordata > Ceratodontiformes > Protopteridae > Protopterus > Protopterus annectens. The sequence continues at coordinate 1,491,980,485 of NC_056745.1, read as the reverse complement.
TTTAACTGAAAGCACAACCAAAGTATTTCCGGACCAAAAAACTTTCCTTGTTTCTTTTTCAATCGTTGGTATTGTACACGAATAGACCAAATAATGCATCAAACAAAAAACTGGGTGTAAAAATCCTACCAGTTGCTGTAAACATTTATCAGGGCTCGTTAAGTGTTTGCTTGTCCCATAATTGCTGTGATGTCTGAATGCTTACTTTTAACCAATAAAGTAGTAATACAAAATACTTAAAAGATACTTAAAAATATCAACATGCTGATAAAATATATACAGTGCTTTGTATTTTATTAGTCTGGATTGAATCTTATATAGAATGTTGTAACTAATCTAATTTTTGTATAATTTCTCACCGAGAAATATGTTATTTTATCAACTGTAAACCAGTCACAAGTGGTATGGGACCCCTATTGTTCGGCATACACTTCTCAGAAGTACAGGCAAACACAGGAGGGCTATGGCTAACCAAGTTCGCCGATGACTGCAAACTGGGAGCCATAATTGACTCTCTGGCTGACATGGACATTCTTCAAAAGGGCCTTACTGAGATGGACACCTGGTGTCAAAAGTCATGGTCTGAAGCTAAATGCCAAAAAATGCATAGTCATCACGTTTGGGAAAAACAAAACACCCATGAATTACCACATAGGTGGCAGCCCCCTTAACACAGAAGAGGAAAGAAGAGATCTAGGGACCCAGGTAGATAGTAATCTCTCCTTTGACAATCATATTGCCAAAGTAGTTAGGAAATCCCTCTATGTAGCCCATCTAATTACTAAAGGGTTCGTATCTAGAAATAAAGAGGTTACAGTGCCCTCTACTCATCACTCATCAGACCCATCAGAGTACAATGCCCCATTTGGGATGTACCTCACAAGACATTTCCAACAGCTTGAAAGACCACAAAAGTACCTCACCAAGAGGATTACTGGCCTCAAACATATGTCCTATGCAGCCCGACTGGAAAAACTCCAGCTGTACTCAGTGGCATATCGCTTACTCAGAGGTAATCTCTGCCTGACTTACAAAGCCATGTCCAACTCAGAATTGATGGACATGCTCCACCTAAAGAAATCAAAGTCATTGCGAGCCACTCACTCTAGTGAGCTAAACCTTGTCACAACAATAAATAGAATATGCTGGAGGGATAGATTCCTGTCACAGAGACTCCCCGTGCTTTGGAACAAAATTCCTAACTACATTAGGCAGAGCCCCTCACTAACACCCGAGAGAAACCTTGACAAGTGGATGGGTAACAGAAAATACACCCCTGGGATCACTTCAATGACTCTTCTTGACAG